>NC_133769.1:268974179-269049324 GCF_003597395.2 Chelonoidis abingdonii
GATGACGAGGCTTGAAAGGTATGCTGGGATACCTCCTCATACCTGGAGGTCAATACAGCGCTGGTGAGTGTCCACACCTGATGAGCAGCGCTGCATCACCCAGCGTCTATTTGCTACAAACCCTGTAGCAGACCAGGAGTACAGCCAGCGCTGGCAGACAGGGAGTTGCAGCGCTGGCTGAGCTTTTGTACGTGTGGACACCGAGTAATTGCAGCGCTGTAACCCCTCACAGCGCGTGCAATTGCAAGTGTAGCCAAGGCCTTAGTCTCAGACCAGAGGTTTGAAAAGGAAACTACCCTGCTGTGAGATGCAGCTCTTCAGCTAGTTGTCAGATGTGGATTTGTTAGCAGGCACAGATGGTCTATGTGAGCTGCAACACCACCACCGAAGTGCTTCCTAAAAGAAAACTACCCTCGAAAGAGAAAAAATAATGATTGTGCTACTAAATTAAGTAATTGTGGGGACCCTTTCAATAGGCACAAGTTAGGGGACTAATTTCATGGGAAGTCCACAGGGACTCTAAACACTTAACTGGCATTTTTGCCTTTGGAAATCTCTGGTCCATGCCTAGTTGCCATTTAATACAATCACCAACTTTGCAAGACAACTGCTCATTTTTCCCCAGAGGTTATATGGGCCTCTTGGTGAGTTCTAACCTAAAATTCTGTTCCATAGATCTGACAGCTTGATTTTACAGTTCAGTGGCTAAACATTTGTTCTTAATCAGGAATAGTCCCTTCACTTTGCTGCACTACTGGTCTGCGTCTGACAACAGCAAAAGAAGATCTGCATGTTCTTAAAACATCACATAGTTTATTGCCCATGCATTGGTGATGAATCAAGGAGTATGATATAAATATCTACACAGACAGATACAGATATCACAAACTTTAGAAATGAATGTTCTTCCTTGGTTCCCTGTCTCAATATTTTTTTCTTCCCTTGAAATAAGTATCTGATTATTTTCCAGATCTTTTCTGAGGACTGTAGAGATCCATTTTTCAGAAAACTCCATAGAATCTTGTTTGGTTTTCTATATTCTTTCCAAACCTAATTTTGTTGTTGTTGTTCTGATAAGGTTCTCTGCTGACTAAACTGTAGGTTCAATCCCTCATTAAATATATCTCAGATGGTTCTCTGGAAACTTTAATCTTGCACAGGGAAGTGCAGTGCTATACAATTTCATGATAGTTTAAATGCAACCTCTGAGTTAGTTAGGGACTGGTCTTAGTATTGATTAGTTATCTACTAGTTTATCAGATTGCCTCCTTGGAACTTTACTAACCATTTAGAGTATAAAATTGAAGCACGCATTAACCTGAAAAAGAAAACTGTTTTATGCTCTATTATTCCAGAGCAGAAAAGTGTGACTTACTGTAAGATTTTATTTTTAAGAATCTTGTTTCGGGGGGAGGGGAGGGGAGGGCTAAAACTTTATGTTAAATAGGGTTTTCCACCTTATTATAAACACTTGGGCTCTGATATTTTCTAGGATGGCATTTCATAGTCAGGGTCTTGCTGCCTAGGTATGCTCTGTTTCCAGTGCCTGCTAGACAAACCCTCAATCAATTCAAGTGCAGCGTAGTTATCTTGGAAGAACATATAGGATAAATGTTCAGTGCTGTATAGAATAGCACCAGTACTTTTGAAGTCTGTTCTGAAGTGAATCAGAATGTGATGGGGTGTAACAAGTGTTTGCTGTCCCCGGTGGAGACCCCACCACCTTGGCACACCCTATTCTAAGAAGGTGCCCTGCTGGAAAGGAAGAGCAGTGAGTTCAGACCTCCAGGGGATACAAAGGTCTGCAGCAGAACCAGTGGCAGATTTAGAGTTAGTGGGGCCCTGTGGTCAGCTTCATTTTGGGGTCCTTCCTTGGGACCCAGCCAAGAAAAAGAACATTCTCTCTTATCTTCCGCCTGCCCCCATTTTTCATTCATTTTTTCTTGATCCTCCTACTATTAGTAATAGGAAGTAAATGAAAATAAAGCGAGCTACCTTGATTTTTTTTGTAATCTAACTTTTATGTTTCCACAGACCACTTGAAAATTGCTGAGGGACTTAGAGTGTGTGAGGGGCCCAGGGCTGAGAGTGCAGGGTCTGGGAGGAAGTTAGGGTGCAGGGTCTGGAGGTTGGGGTGCAGGAGGTTGGGGGGCAGGGTCTGGTCAGGAGTTAGGATTTGGGAGGGGGCTCAGAGTTGGGGCAGGGGGGTTGAGGTGTGGAGTGCTTACCTAGGGCAGCTCCCATTTGGTGTGAGAGGTGCAGGTGGGGATGTAGGGGGGTGTTGGATAAAATCCGTTTCTGACCTGTTTTATGTAATGTCCATCTTGGATTTGTAAAAGGACAGCTAAGCCTCCATCTTGGATACCCTTCTCCTGAGATGATTTAGTGCCCTTTCAGTCTTTTTCAAATCAAGGAGGGAAAAGGTCAGGGCAGTTACAGTCATGTGACAGCCATAATCTGCCTAGTAACTGCAGGTTATTTAGTGAGTGGCACACCTGTCACTCAGAGCTGTCCATCTAAGTGGCAGCCAGAGTCCCACACACTTCAGCTGGCTTCCAGGAGCCCCAGAGGGACAAGGACTCATAGGACTTTGGATTCTTGGTCTCTGTTAACATACTTGTATTCAATTGCTGCACACTATTAGTGAACGCATACTTGCACTGGACTACGAGGTCCAGCAGAGACTGCGTGGGCAAGCACTGAAGACCTACCTGAGGGAGAAGATCTGCCCAAGAGGGAGAAGAATACCCAGTTCCTGTTTGGTGTCCAGCGCCCCTGATTTTCACCACTATTCCTGTCAGTATCCTGAGTTTTTGTCATTGTGTCCCTGTCTTCAGGATATTGTATTGTAATACCCATTGTGGTTTTCCTCTGTTTTACATCCGTAGGTTAAGGAGGTTTAAGGGCTTTGAGCTTCATGCTCTGGTAACTGTTAAAAACCGACTGTGTCTTCCTTATGTTGTATATTGTCTGAAGGGGGTCCTTGTCTAGTTTACTGACTAGTGGCATAATAAATGTGTGTGTTACATCTTATTCTGCCTCTGTTTTAATAAATCACCAGATGATAGATGTGGGAGCGGGTGGGATCTGCAGACAGCCCATCTTCTGATCTGTGTAAACCATAGTTAAACTGTTTTGGGCTAACAGGGGTGCAGGAGGCAGGGTGGGTCGGGGCTGCGGAGGGGGTTGCAGGAGTCAGGGAGGGCAAGGGGGTGGGTGTGTCTGAGAGGGGTGGAGGAGTCAGGGGTGGGAGTGTGTGAGGGGGGTGCAGGAGTCAGGGCTGGGGGTGCAGGGTCTGGAAGGGAGTTAGGGTGCAGGAGCAGGCCAGGGGTTGGGGTGTAGGGTCTGACCAGGAGTTAGGATGAAGGAGGGGGCTCAGGATTGGGGTAGGGGGTTGGGGTGTGGAGCACTTACATGAGGCAGCTCCCATTTGGTGCAAGGGGTGCAGGTGGGAATGTAGGGGAGTGCAGGAGCTCCCATTTGGTGCTCAGGGTGGGAGTGGGGATGTGGGGGGTGCAGGAGTCAGGGCATGGGATTGGGGGGGCTGGGTATGTGTGGGGGTGCAGGAGTCAGGGAGGGCTGGGGATGTATGTGGGGGTGCAAGAGGCAGGGGAGGGGGCTGGGAGCACCCCCACGACCTCAGCCCAAACCCCAGCCCCCTGCTCCATCCCAGCCTCCTGCCCTGAGAAGGTCACGGCAGGAGGCTGGGGTGGTTATGTGTAGGGGGAGTGTGGGGCCTCCAGCTATGTCATTCTCCCTTAGAAAGAAGCACTATAATAATGATTTGGAACAGTGAAGAATACGGTTGTGGTACTATACTAGTTGTTAACTCAGTCTGAAAAACAAAGCTAGCACTTTCCTTGGGCTAATTAAAACAGGCCATTTAAGCCTTAGTCTTTTACCGCCCAAGTGTAAAGTGTGTGTGAGAGAGAGTATAGAGGTAAAAACTAATAAATGTCCTTTAATGCACTTTAGCAGCTAGAAACAGATGTACTTTAAAAAAACAACATAAAAATGTTAGAGAGTTGTGATGTTGCTCCCCAGAATGCTTTATAGAAATATGGTTATGAGCGTAAATATGACATAACTGGAACATGGTATATGCTAGATATGCCACGTAATATATCTTTTCAAAAGTTATGATCTACTGAATATATTTATCCTATTTGTATGCATGTATCATTTTTATATCAGCAGTTATGCGTGTTTACTCTATGCTTGTATTTAAAGCGTTTGCTGTAGGAAGCTCATAGGGCAGATTTGGTCAACATACTGTGAGGGGATTATTCAAGTAATTGAGAGTACTTAACTAGCAATGGACTTTGGGATATACCAATCCACATCTGAGCTTTCCTGGGAAAGTTCAAACTAACATGTAAACAATGGCGACAACCGGCAAAAAGCTGAATCATTCATTAACATGTGACTTGCCCAGGTGGCTACAGACTCCATCTTGTTGCTGTGATTTTGCACAGGAGAACAAAGGGGTTTCCACCCACAAGAAAGAGAATATAAAAGGCCCTGGGAACCCCTCCATTTTGTCTTCAGCTGACTCAGAAGATAGCTTCTCCACCCCCAAAGAAATGCCTGAAAGAAACTGGAACAAAGTACAGTAATGAGGGGGGGGAGTGATTGTTAGACCTAGACTAGAAGGAGTCTAGTCTGTGAAAGAAGCTTATTGGAACATCTCTGAGGGTGAGATTTACCTGCATTTAATTTCCTACTGTATTAGGCTTAGACTTGTGTATTTTTGTTTTATTTTGCTTGGTAATTTACTTTGTTCTGTTTGTTATTACTTGAAACCACTTAAATCCTACTTTTTATACTTAATAAAATCACTTTTTGCTTATTAATTAATCCAGATTAAGTGATTAATACCTGGGGGAGAAAACAGCTGTGCATATCTCGCTATCAGTGTTATAGAGGATGAACAATTTATGAGTTTAACCTGCATAAGCTTTAACTAGAGTAAAATGGATTTATTTGGGGTTTGGATCCCATTGGGAACTGGGTGTCTGAGTGCTAGAGACAGGAACACTTCTTAAGCTGTTTTCAGTGAAGTCTGCAGCTTGTAGGGGACATGGTTCAGACCTGGGCCTGTGTCTGGCTCTACAAAACAGGGTACTGAAGTCCCAAGCTGTCAGGGAAAATGGGCTCAGAGGTAGTCTCAGCACATTAGGTGGCAGTCCCATGGTGGTCTCTGTGACCCAACCCATCCAGGGGCAGGTCTAGGAATTTTGCCACCTCAAGCACGGCAGGCAGGCTGCCTTCCATGGCTTGTCTGCAGACGGTCCGCTGGTCCCGCAGCTTCGGCGCAGGACCAATGGACCCTCCACAGGCAAACCGCGGAGGCAGCCTGCCTGCTGCCCTCGCGGTGCTGGCAGAGCGCCCCCCGCGGCTTGCCGCCCCAAGCACGTGCTTGGCATGCTGGGGCCTGGAGCCTCCCCTGAACCCATCATAGGGGTGACTCAAGGAACTTCTCACCAGTGAGTGTTACTTCACTGCTAAGAGGTTGGCCAACTCCTTTCTTGTATTATTTTAATAAAATTTTTCCATAATACATTTTTCAGGGGAAAATGCCCCTCTCCTTGTCACCTAATTATAATTTTTGGAAAAAATGTTTCTGTCAAGTTTCCAGGTTTCAATGAAAAAACCCATAAATGAAAGGTTTGGTTTGCTCCCTCTTCCCTCTTTCACTCTTTTTCTATTGGAAAAGGATAGTGCTGGGGCAGGGGAGAGAAAGCAAAAAATGTGGATTTTGAGAATAAAAACACTTTGGGCCCTGTCTTTCATCAAAATACCAACAAAAAAAAAAAAAGAGAACCCTCAGAAAATTTAAAAAAATGCTTGAAAAAAGCAGTGATTTTTTTTTAACCAGCTCTATTTAAAAAAGAGTGCTTATAAGACAGGTAATTGAACATGATATGATTGATCAGACCAGTGTGGCTATTTTAAGTAGGTACTTGGTGGAAGAGGGGGTTGCAACTGACTTCTCCTGACAGCAGCCTCCCTCTGGGATGACTTGTTCCTAGGTGCTTGTCACCTGAGAATGAGCTTGGTGTTTTATCTTTTATGAAACCAGTGAGTAATGTGATCATCTTGGAAGTTGATTCTTTCTGTAAATACCTAGTTTTATTTCAGAAAGCCTATATTGCTTGGGACCAAACCTACCTAGCTCCTCTTATGGCTACCTAGCATATCTGAAAATAGGAATTTAATTCAAAGATAAAACAGTCCTTTAAATATATATCTTATGAGTCAGTCCCAGCCCAATTCCCAAGTGGTGACATCACTCACTATATGCTGTTAAGAAATAGTTAAGGAGAGCTACAACTTCACCAGAAAATGCTTTTATGGAATTTAATTTAAATAAAATGTTAAAAGCAACTGTATCATAGGATGAAAATTTAATTTATTCTGAAGGTAGAATGGTTATAATAGTTTGAAGAAATCAGTCCAGATATGGCTGCAGAAAAGATTTATACCAACCAAACTTGAGCATCCTAAAATACTTCATTGGGCCCAATCTTGTAACCTGCATGTGAGAAGAGGTTGCAGGAGTGATCTTCAAGGTCTTTGTGAATTTTGGAGTGGGTATTTGACACTGGATGACTTGTGTAATTAATAAAAGCAAATCCTTCCAAGTATTAATCCATTAGGCCTAATCAATTAAACTGTACAGAGAAACTTTAACATGTGAGCTATATAATAGTTGTCAGCCAATTAAGTTTAAATTTGTAACTGGCAATCTATGCTAATTTTGACTTAATTCTCCCCCAATCAAGTTGTTTTATGGTAATTGTTTAGTAATCATAAGCACAAAGACAATCTCTTATTTTTTCTTCAGTCTGTGGTGCTCCTTTGGAATATGAGTCTATTATTCTGTTTTGCCAAAAAATTTTTTTATAACTTTCTCATAATTTGATTTTGTGGGATATCGTCTGTGACAGATATTGCAACCACATGTAATATCTCTGAGGGACCATATTGTATTAAGTTTATCTATCACTGTGGGTCAGGGATTGTATATAACTCCGGATGAATTACTACAGCACTTCCCGGAACCAACAATAGTGGGGGATGATTAAAGTTGAATCACTCAGGCTGTAATATCTCCTGAGAGGTGGTACCACCGCTAGGATACTTACATATGCTGGTGCAAACTGGGGTTTTCCAGAAACCAACAAAGAGAGGCCTTTTGGCATAAAAAGGCTGTGCTGAAACTGACTTAACACTTTCTTTCTGATCCAACAAGTGAACAGGACCTTCTGTCAGAGGGCCCCAACTCTTGCAGAAGGATTGGAAAGACTTTGGCCCACTAGGCCCTATTAAACTGATGGGTGACCTCTGGCGAGCTTTTAGTATGGATATAGGAATTTTATTGTTTTTTTTTGTTTTTTTTTTTACCCCCACATATTTTCTGTTGGGATTTTACCTTAAGAATAAGTGTCTATATTTAGAAAGAGCTATGTGGAAACGTATCACTGAGGGCAATACACTATTCATAACCCTCAGAAAGAAATCAGAGCACAGGAACTGGCCTTTAGATAGCCTGGCTTGCTGGGAATATCACAGAGAGCTGTGCATCCTTAAAACCCCTGTCAGAAGCGAGGGACAGAGATGTAGGTCCCTGCCTAAAAGATGGCAGCTGGGAGCCAGAAACCTTAAGTGAATGCCCTCAAGGGACCATGGAAAGGGAATACAGGTCACAGTTTCAGGGTAACTACACATTGTTCTTGGCACTACATTGCTTTTTTAGCTTTTAAAATGTATTGAATAGTCTTATTTTATGGGCCATATGTCATAGTAGGGCTTTGTTCTGATCAGTGATCTTGTAACACTGATGTCATGTTTCTCACAGATTTTATATCACATGTGATCAAATACTCTTGTTCTAATTTCCAGTCATACAAACTCCACCTGAGCTCTGGAAGTCAAGCTATATTTCTGGCTTGAATAATGGCGATTTTGACCTGTCATTGGAATTTTGTTAAGAATTCTGCTGCTAATAGAATAGTCAGGTGTGGCAAACCCAGGACAAATGGCTACAAAGGAGGGGGTAGTAATTCGTCCCGGGGGGTTAAAAGGCCTTTCCCAATCCACTGAGGAGAAATAACCACAGGGAAATAAGATTTAGCTGGAAAAGGATTTACCAGGGAACTAATTAGGTTCAGCTGCCTCCACCTGCTTGAGACCTTTTTAAACCCTTCCCAGCATGGAAGGGGGGAGTGTGAGTGAGAGTAGCAGGGAAGCTGCAGAAAGGTGGTGAACCCTTCCATCAAGAAAGGCTGTGGTCTGTCTCCAGAAGGGACGAAAACAAGCACAAGAGACTTATCTGAGGGAAAGAATAGCCAGACCCTGTGATACCTAGAAGGATTTGCTTTGCCCAAGCCTATGTCTCCAAGGCTAAAAAGGACTGAGCCTGCTGAGGAGAAGGTATTTTGCCACACACGATAGAATCCAGTTCACATATAGTTGTGCTGAATCTGCATTGCTAACAGGAGTAAAAAGCTACTTTTGTCACAGATGTCCTTTCAGGACTCTGAATACATACTGGGGGCAGATCTATTGAGTAAGAATGTGCCACTTACTTGTCACATACATTTAGGTCCTGGTTGCACAATGAATTCCATGCTAGAGCACCCCTGAGCCAAGCCCCACTGAAGTCCATGAGACTCCGCACAGAGTCAGGGGTCAGCCCGCACAGAGCACATTGCAGGATTGAGATGCTGGTCACCTTTCCAGCCCACACTGTTGACTCAGATAACATTTCTCCTTGTCTTTTACACATTACTACAAGGAACATTGTAGAGCAGGAGTTTCCAGACCTTCTCATAGGGTAAGCCACATTTTCAGGACTTGACCAAATACAGTACAAATTTTTATTCAGTTGAAGAGGACTCATGGTACCACTTGCTCCTTCTCAAGAGGGGAGAGAGGAAAACAAAGAGCACCATGGCTTGAGCATCACTGCTGTCTTAATAGAATGGGTGGGGGGAGGGAAGGAAGAAGCCCAGCCCTGCTGGTCGTATTTGAGGAGAAGGAGCGGAACAACCCACGTGCCACTAGTTATTTTTCAGGTGGAGAGGGAATGGAGTTGCTGGAACCACTACACTTCTCAAACGATTGAGAGAGACCAGATAGGAGACTAAATCTGAGATGGAAAGAGGAGCACAAATGTCAGTTCCTTTAACAATGGGGGGAAAAAAGCAAAGGGCCCAGGTCAAAAAGGAGAAGTAGCTAAGATCACCAGGTGGGTAGCCAGAAATAACAAAAAAACAATGCCTGCAAAGAGGCAAGATCTACATTGATTTATATGGTGCAAGGGGAGGTTGAATGTTTGTTTGTTGTGTGAGCAAGCACAAACTGATTTAGTGTGGGACATTCAGCATTCTTTTATTGTGTGGAGAGGGACAGCACTAAATTTATTGGGTGGTAGGCCCAGTTTTAGTTGTATGTGTATAGTCAAGAGACAGCATTAAAGTGGGGTGCAGATTTCAGCTAGCAAGGGACTGGGGACTTCAGACCTAAGCAGCAAGGAATGTAAGATGGGAATACCCAAAGAGCAGGAGACTGGGAACTAGGAGAACTTCCCAAACCACAACTTGCCATTTGAATGTATTTCAGACTGTCAAGAAGATTCAGTCATTGGGCTACTGGGAGTTGGGTAATTTTTTCAAGCCCTGTGTGACACTTTGTACCTCAAAGAAGCACACTGGAACTCCCATATTCACCACTGTAATGTAATTATGATATATGTTGTACAAAGTATGCCTTGTGAGGTTTCATTTTAAAAGTCATAAACAGATAGTTAAGGGTTAATGTCTCTTTAACCTGTAAAGGGATAAGAAGCTCAGTGAACCTGGCTGACACCTGACCAGAGGACCAATCGGGGGACAAGATACTTTCAAATCTTGGTGCAGGGAAGTCTTTGTTTGTGGTGTTGTTTGTTCTTTCTTGGGACTAAGAGGGGCCAGACGTGCAGCCAGGTTTCTCCAATCTTTCTGAAACAGTCTCTCATGTTCAAAATAGTAAGTACAAGCTAGAAGGCGGATTAGTCTTTTGTTTGTTTTCTTTATTTGCAGATGTGTATTTTGCTGGAAGGGTATTTTACCTCTGTTTGCTGTAACTTGTAGCTTAGGCTGGGGAGAGGGAGTCCCTCTAGTCTATGTATAGCTGAAGACCCTGTAAACATTTTCCATCTTGATTTTACAGAGTTTTTACTTTTTCTTTCTTTAATTAAAAGCTTTTTTAAGTACTTGATTGAATTTTTTCCTTGTTTAAAACCCAAGGGGATTGGGTCTGAGCTCACCAGGGGATTGGTGTGGGGAAAGGAGGTGGGAAGAAGGTTAATTCCTCTCTATTCTAGGATCCAAGGAGTTTGGATCAGTGTATCTCTCAGGGTAACCCAGGGAGAGGAAGTCTGGGAGAAGGAAAGGAGGGGGAATGGTTTATTTCCTTTGGTTTTAAGACCCAAGGGGTTTGGGTCTTAGGTTCCCCAGGGAAGATTTTTGGGGGGACAGGGAGTGTACCAGACACTGGAATTTCTGGTTGGTGGCAGCACTATCAGATCTAAGCTAGGAATTAAGCTTAAAAGGGTACATGCATGTCCCCACTTTCTGGATGCTAAAGTTCAAAGTGGGAATAATACCTTTACACGAACATTAATATCCTGTTGGATTGTATGTGCTATCATTGTATGTAGACTTATGAAGTTTTGTTAAGTGTGTGTTACTCAAATATATTGTGAGGTTGGGAACACCTACAACCAGCTTTCAGGTACAACAATGGAGTAGCCAGAGGTTCTGATGGATCACTAAAGAGAATCCACTTTCCCAGCAGCCATCCCAGAAGAATTCTCGGAGAGAGCACATAGACAATGGAGACTGCTTGACCAGTGGGGTCGAACCCCTATATCACAAGCAAAAACTTTTCCACAAAGGTGGAAGAAACTTTAAAAGAGGGGAAGTGACATCATGACTTAGCCTCATTCCCCCCAAAACTCAACACCTTGGAAACATGTCTGGAGGACAAAGACTTTGAACTGAGGGAGGGTGGTCCCAGGCTGGAAGGCAGTTCCAGCCTGTGTATTGAAGATCTGTGGCCTGTTTGTACCACCTATCTGGGTAAGGCATTGTTTGATTCAAATCCTGTTTAGTTTATGAACTCAGACTGAATTTAGTCTTATTTCTTAGGTAACCAACTTTAATCTCTACACTTACTACTTACAATCACTTAAATATTCTGTAGTTAAAACATCTGTTCCATCTTTTACCTAAAACAGTGTGTTTTGGTTGAAGTGTTTGGGAAATCTCAAGTCCATTTACAAAGGCCAATGTGTGTCCTCACCACATTGAGGGAAGGGCAGACTGAGTAATGAATTTACACTGTTCAGGCTTGTGACCAGGGCAAGACAGTACAGTTTTGGGGTACAAGGCTGGGGAGATGAGGGGGAACTGGCTGGAGCCTCTCTGTTGGTTCATAAATGGCTGGCTGGAAGAAGCATTCATGTAACTCAGCTGGGTGTGTCCCTGACTGTGGAGTCTGCAAGTGCAGTGCCTGTCAGAGGTTTGTAGTTTGGCAACAGCATCACTGTGTGAGAGAAATACCCCAGGTTGGTGGGACAGAGGGGTCAGTGGTCCCACAGTCCAAGTTGCACTCTGGGAGCCTGTCACACCCTGCATATTTTGAGAGAGACTGTCTCCTGGACATGATCACATCAGCCAGCTTGCTGTCTCTTTGCAATTGCATAACATCCCTCTGGCAACAACAGCAATTAGATTAAAAAAAAATCATTAGGAAGTATGTAGTGGATATTTGGCTTCTTTGGATGCAATTTAGCAGCTGGAAACAAGGAGTGGAGCCTTCACCACAGACAAACTAGCTTTCTGCAGAGCACTACCAAGTGCTCTATGGATCAGCAGTTGGGGGACCTCTGGCTTAGGCTACCAAAAGTTAAAGATACAAGAGAAATTATTTTCTTATTCAGTTTGCATTTGTCAGAGTGCGGGCAATTTCACTCCCAGTCTCCTATGGTATAATGATGACATCACTTTCCTGCTTTCCTCTGTAAGGCTTGTCCAAGCACTGACAGGTTTAACACTAAGAGCACCAGGGCTGCTGCAGGTGTTTTGGAGCTTAGCTACATGCTGCTGGTAGGTAAATATCAGGTACTAAAACAGAGATGGGCAAACTTTTTGCCCTGAGGACCACATCTGGGTGGGGAAATTCCATGCAGCGCCATGAATGTAGGGCGGGGCAGGGGGTTGGGGTGTGGAGTGCAGGAGAGGGCTCAGGGCAGAGGGTTGAGGTGCAGGAGGGGGTGCAGAGTGCCGCGGGGGGTTGGGGCAGAGGAGTAGTGCAGGTTGTACTGGGGGATCAGGGCAGGAATGTGGGGTGTTGGAGGGGTGCAACAGGAATGCTGGGTGCAGCAGAGGGCTCAGGGCAGAGGGTTGGGATGCGGGGTGCAGAAGGGGTTCAGGGTGCAGGCTCTGGCCCAGTGCCGCTTACCTGGAGTGGCTCCAGGGTGGCAGCAGTGCTCAGTGAAGCTAAGACAGGCTCCTTGCCTGCCCTGCCCTGACCCCGTGCCATGTCGCTCCTAGAAATGGCTGACACCATGTCCCTGTGGCCCCTGGGGGAGGGAGGGCTCCCCTCATCTGTGGGTACCTCCCCCGAAGCTCCCATTGGGCATGATTCCCTGAATGAGGAAAAGCACCAGTGCATAACAGCTCCACCTTAGTGAACTTAAGCAGGTGAACTTAAGCAGCAGTCTTCATTCTCCAAATTCCTCCACTGGACCGAGGAGTCAGCCTTGGGGGACCTTTACTCGCTGGCATACCTACAAGGGCTTGTGAGAGCAGCAGAAGGTGATGGAAGGGTCAATGAGCCTTGGTTCTTTACTTCTCTGGTTGCTCCAGGGTCTGATGGAAGACTGGGGTTCTACGCTTCCTGGGACACCTACACAAGGCCCAAAGAAGCTTAGGAGGAATGAAGGACCTTAGGGATAAGGAAGGAGATAGTGAGATCTAACTTCTCCATGAAGTCAGGCAGGAGAGGAAGCAGAGAATGGGAGGGCAGGGATTGGCTGACAGTGCTAGGCATAAGAACAGCCATACTGGGTCAGACCAAAGGTCCATCTAGCTGTTATCCATTCTTCTGATATGGCACCAATGCCAGGTGCCCCAGAGGGAATGAACAGAAAAGGTAATCAGTGAGTGATCCATCCCCTATTGCTCATTCCCAGCTTCTGACAAACAGAGGCTAGGAACACCATCTCTGACCATCCTGGCTAATAGCTTGGCTAATCCATTGATGGATCTATTGTCCATTAATTTATCTAGTTCTTTTTTGAACCCTGTTATAGTCTTGGCCTTCAGAACATCCTCTGGCAAAGAGTTCCACAGGTCGACTGTGTGTTGTGTAAAGAAATACTTCCTTTTGTTGTTTTAAATGTGCTGCCTATTAATTTCATTTGGTGACCTCTAGTTCTTGTATTATGCACGCACAACAAAATGTCCTGAGTTCACATGCATGTCCCCTAACACCCTCTGAGGGAACGAGGGTTTCTCTATGTATGGTCTGTGTGTGAGGGTCACACAGTAGCAGAGGACAGAAAAGCAACAAAGTAAGTAAACTCAGTTCTAAAAAGGAGAGATCTCAGTGGCAGGTGCCCTTTCCAGAAAGCAGCTTTATTAGACAGTGATTAAATTTACCATATCTAGATTGACAGTGACCTTTTAAAAATGAGGAGTTATGATGTCCTCTGCTTCTGTAAAGGGACAATGACAAAAAGCAGTATACTTAGCCTTTCATGGGGCATGGGGAAGAAGGAAATGCTGCCTCAGGCCCATCATCTTCATTTTGGCCCTACCTGGCATCAGATTTTCTTCCAGACTGGCTTGCTGTGGAGGCAGCACCTACAGCCTTCCAAGGAAGGCTGATGGATTGTGCCCTAGCAATAGTCACAGCATAACAAATAACAATCCCATAACAAAATGGGATTTAGTCATACCAACACAAAGGGGGTTAACAAGTTATACCCCTAGTGGAAATTCATATTGAAAATTAAGTGGTTCCAGTTGACCACGATATTGTTGGGTTCCTTGTCCCCTGGTTGAAACCAATGGAAACCAACACTACATTAAGCTAAACATGAACAAGGCACCCTTATTCCAAAATAAGTGTCCACACATGGAGTTATTCAGTTGTCTCTGAATAGCACTCTGTGTGGAAAAGTCTCAACTGAAGTATTATACATTCTACTGCAACTTCCACTAGGCTAAACAATATCATTTTGATTAAACTTATATAAAAAACTGATTTCACTGCTGCAGATCTGACTTCATATTGTTAGAATTAAAACACTTTCTTAACTCTTTTTTCTAATCCTTCAGCTAACTCTTGGCAACACACCAAACACTAAACCTGAGCATAGATTTTTAAAAGTAAATATAAAAAGGTTATGGCTTTTGTTTGTTTAGAGAGAAAATAGACCATCACTGGGATACACTGTGCTCTCATTTACTTCTCTGAGCCAGACTAACTCCATTGACTTAACAGGTTTCAGAGTGGTAGCCATGTTAGTCTGTATCAGCAAAAACAACGAGGAGTCCTTGTGGCACTTTGTTAGTCTCTAAAGTGCCACAAGGACTCCTAGTTTTTACTGACTTTACAATTACTCCAGATTAACACCATGTAGATGACAACAGAATTTGGCCTTGTATATCTTTGTCTGGAAACCACTCTCATTTAGTAACCCCATCCTCATTTAATGACTTCACTTCCCTTACGCAGGCCACAGTCATTACATGTAATAGAAGCTGCAACTTCAAATGAAGATGTACATATTTTTTCATTTAATGAATTAATAAGTGGCAGCATGCACTCTTTCCTGTGCAGTTTCAATGCAGATGACTGTGTTCTATTTTAAAAGCGCTAGCTTGCTATCCCTGGGACCCAAGTTCCAAGTCCAAACTAAAGTTTTTAACTGAAATGAGTTCCAGCATAACAAGAGTAGCTGCTTGTAAATTGACACCGTTAAGTTCCTGCCTATGAAAGGCTTGGTGAATTGTCCAGGTCAGAGCTGAACTGAATCAATAGGACTAGGGAAGAATGTGAAAAAAGTCAGCAAGTGGTAATGAATCTTCTTAAATGTCCCTTCAAATAGAAATCTCTGTCCTACAGAATTTGTAGACTGCTAAGAGAGTACATTCTAGGAGATAGTTCTGTCCTGCCTGAACATCCTTTAGAATTAGACCTGAAAAAAAGAGAAACCTGCAGACAGAAGAATCATTACAATATAGATCCCTTACAACTTTATAATTCAATCTCTTTGATTCCAAGCTAGGGTCCTGTGTCCGCTCTCAGATTGGTTTTACATTCTGGTAATTCCACCAACCTCAGAAGTTGCTAACTTACTTTGGTGTAACAAAGCAGAATCCATTGTGGTTCCACATACTTTATTCTATGCCTGTCTTGCAAAAAATCATGCTAATGAAGGCTAGAGAGTTGGGTTCTGATTCTACTTTAGTTCTTACCTCTTTGCACTGCTCTGGTAGTCTAAAGGGGCTTGAGGGTATGTCTACACAGCAGATGCTGTACATGGGATAACTTAGCCATGCTTACCTGAATCTAGCTAGAGCAGGTAATAACAGTGAAGACAGCTCACTGTGAGCTTCAGCGCAGGTACTATCCACCTGGTATGGACTTGACTTGCTAGCCTGTGCTGAAGCCTGCATTGAACCATCTTCACAGCTACTGTTACCCAAGCTAGCTGGATTCAAGCTGGCTTAGGTAGGCTACCCCATGCACAATATCTGCTATATAGACATACCCTTAGAGCAGGTGTAAATGTAATTCACACCCACTTTGAGGTCCATTTTACACAGCTAGGGTGGTGTAAATGAGAAGCAGTCCCTTTGTGTACTACTTTGAAACCTGGAAACAGAATAGAAAAAGAATACTCTTCCTAAAGATCCTGGTTCTCCATTGGGCTGCACATTGTATAGTCATTTACACCTGTGCAAATTTGGTGTAATACACTACTAAATCCAAATTATCCACTTACACACTTACTTTTGGCTCTTTGTAGATGTGTAAATCAGAGAAATGTGAAGCTCAAAGGGACCTCTGGAGGTCATCTAGTCCAGCCTGCTGCACTGAGGCAATATTGAGTATATCTAGACCATATGATTGTGCAAAGCATAAGGCAAGTAGAAAAATCAAGACCCATGTCTCCCTGTATGTGTGTACAGTGCCAAGCCAATCATTAAGAAATGAGGATGATGACGACAACAGAGAGAAAAGAGATTTGAAAACCAAAAACATACAGAGAGTAAGCTACCAATATCAGAAAGAAAACCACTACATGAGTTCATAGGTGCTGGAACATTGGGGGATGGGGATGGTGGTGCTGCAGCACCCCCCTGTCTTGAAGTGGTTTGAAGTTCACAGTTTGGTTCAATGGCTCTCAGCACCCTCTCTATAAAAATTGTTCCAGCTCTCCTGCAGGAGATCAGACTCTTGGGGGGGGGAAAATACCAATTCCTAAGAGGAGAGGTATTAAGTGGAGAATTGTCAAACACCACTGTGGACATCTGCATACAGATGTCTTTATGCTGCTTGAGATGATGTTGCTGGTTCTTTAGCTCACCAGATAGAGGCGTTGGTCAAAAAATTCAGAGTTCGAGACTTGCAACAGATAACTACAGTGACATGTGGGAATCTAAATAAATGGCCTGATTTTTCAAAGGTGCTGAGCACCTGCAGTTTTCATGAGCATCAGTGAGAATTGTGAGTGCTAGGACCTCTGAAAACTACTCATTTATGGAAGTCTTATCTATATTTTAGGGCTGTCAAGCGATTAAAAATAATCACAATTAATTGTGATTAAAAAAATTGTGTGCTTAATCATGCCATTAAACAATAGAATACCATTTATTTAAATATTTTTGGATGTTATATTTGCAAATTGCAACACAGAATACAAAGTTTACAGTGCTTGCTTTATATTTTTATTACAAATATTTGCACTGTAAAAAACAAAAGAAATAGTACTTTTCAATTCACATCATACAAATACTGTAGCGCAATCTCTTTATTATGAGTTGACCTTACAAATGTAGAATTATGTACAAAAAAACCCCCTTCATTCAAAAATAAAATATAAAGCTCTAGAGCCTACATCAGTCCTACTTCTTGTTCAGCCAATCACTCAGACAAACAAGGTTGTTTACATTAGCAGAAGATAATGCTGCCTGTTTCTTGTTTACAATGTCACCAGAAAGTGAGAACAGGCGTTTGCATGGCACTTTTATAGCGGGTGTCGCAAGATATTTACATGCCAGATGGGCTAAAGATTCATATGTGCCTTGACTCTTCAACCACCATTCCAGAAGACATGCTTCCATGCTGCTGATGGGTTCTGCTCAAAAACGATCCAAAGCAGTGCATACCAGCACATGTTCATTTTCATTATCTGAGTCACATGCCACCAGCAGAAGGTTGATTTTCTTTTTTGGTGGTTTGGGTTCTGCAGTTTCCGCATCAGAGTGTTGCTCTTTTAAGACTTCTGAAACCATGCTCCACACCTCATTCCCTCTCAGATTTTGGAAAGCACTTCTGATTCTTAAACCTTGGGTTGAATGCTGTAGCTATCTTTAGAAATCTCACATTTGTATCCTTGCATTTTGTCAAATTTGCAGTGAAAGTGTTCTTAAAATGAACAACATGTGTTGGATTATCATCCAGGACTGCTATAACATGAAATATATGGCAGAGCAGAAGACATACATTTTTCCCCCAAGGAGTTCAGTCTCAGATTTAATTAATGCATTTTTTAATGTGTCATCAGTATGGACACATGTCCTCTGGAACAATAGCTGAAACATGAAGAGGCATACGGATGTTTAGCACATCTGGCACACAAATATCTTGTGACACCAGCTACAACAGGTGCTGTTCTCTCTTTCAGGTGACATTGTAATTAAGAAGTGGGCAGCATTATCTCCTGTAAATGTAAGCAAACTTGTTTCTCTGGTTATTGGCTGAACAAGAAGTAGGACTGAGTGGACTTGTAGATGCTAAAGTTTGACATTCTTTTGTTTTTGAATGCAATTAAGTAACAAACTACATTTGTAAGTTTCACTTTCATGATAAAGAGATGGCATAACAGTACTTGTATGAGGTGAATTGAAAAATACTATTTCTTTTGTTTATCATTTTTACAGTACAAATATTTGTAATAAAAATAGTGAGCACTGTACACTTTGTATTCTGTTATAATTGAAATTGATATATTTGAAAATGTAGAAAACATCAAAATTTAAATTTCAATTTTTATTCTGTTTGTTTAACAATGCAGTTAATCACAATTTTTTAAACAATTAATTATTTTTGAGTTAATTGCGTGAGTCAACTCCAATTAATCAACAGCCCTACTATATTTTGGAAGTAGGACCAGTATAACTCGCTTTATATCTGTGGAAACTGCCATGCATTCACACTCAAGTTGTCTCCCATCAAGAGCTCTCTGGATTTTAAAACCAATATAAAGTCTTGTTTGTTACCCACAGCTCTATACTAGTAGGAGTTAATATGGTTTATGGGCAATGGGGGCTCTTCTGTCATAGGGTTTGCTCACTGCTAATGCACCTCCTGCTGTGGATTAGCTGATTCCACAGTCAATGCTTCCTTTCCATCTCTCCCTACATGCCCTACCTTCTCTTCCTGGGTCTATATTCATGACTCAGCCCTCCTGAGAAATCATTGAATCCTCCTCTTCTGGGGTGTCAACATCTCTTCTTACAAACAGGCTCAGGCAGTCTTCCCATTCGCTGTCCAGCTTGTACCTCTTCCTTTCTGTCTGGTAGCAGAACCAAGCCCTGATCTCCACTCCAGATTCCAGCAACCAAGGTCTATTCCATTCTAGATCTTACTGCCTTTTCCCTGAACCTTTTCTTACGTTCTGCTTCCCCATAGGTTTGCCATCCTTAAAACTCCCTTCCCTCCCCCCATAGAGTAATTGTAGGTTGCTTTGGCACTCTAGCTACCAAACACACCTCCTTTCTCCTAGGGAGTAACTACAGACTACTTCTCTGCTTCCAACTTCCTGTCTCTATAAATCCAGCCCAGCTCCTTCCTCCTTAGCTGAGCTTCCTCATTATTCAGTCAGGGGATTACTTAAGCCATCTGATTCCCCTCAGCTGTGGCTTCTCTGGTTAATTGGCCCCCTACTTAGCCTACATTAACCCCTTGGAGGCAAGAATGGGATGAACCTCCCATCACAGCATCTCACTTCCAATTTAACTAAGCAGGTGTAAGCAGTCCTCTCACTCCTACACCACACATGTGATGTAGGTGTTTAACTTCATGCACCCAAGTTTGACAATTTCAGGTCATATGTTTGTTTATTTATATGCATCCTTTCTAGATTAATTATGATGATATATTTAAAGTGCTAAGTATAATTGTTGTCACTGGCACTTATCTATTAATATGAACATAACTGAGCCTAAAGACAAGCTCTTCCTTTGTTGTAGGGAATGTGTGCTATAAAGACTTGAGTCGGGGTATGCCACTGCCTCTGTGCCTGTGAGAGACGCCCAAAGATGTTTGTTGTTGGGGTTTTTTTGGATTGCTGGGAAGTGTGTGGGGGGGGAAAGAGTTTAGCCCTTTTTGAGTAAGAGGAAAATGAAAATAAATGCAGCTTCCCCCTTATAAAGGAATATTTGCAAATTTTTTTATCAGCGCTATAACAAAAATGATGAGTTATAGATGAAATCTGGCATGAAAATAGCTCTCAACAGAACAGTGCTTTTGGTATTCGGTTTTCTCACTATGGTCTTGATTTACATTTACTACTTCTACCACAGTAAAATTGTTAGCTTCTTGACTATTCTGTCATGATGATTATTCTGTACCACCAGAAATATATATTGTGTTTCCTCTCCATGGATCACCACTCATGTCTCAATGATCCCAAGAGCGATGCAGCCTGGAGTCATAAACTCCCTTAGGGCTACCCATGGCAGAACAGTCAAGGGTGAGATTCCAGACAATGTGTAATCCAAGAAGTCCCTAACAGCAGAGCAGATGGAGGGTAACTGCATAGTGGAGGTGAAACTGTTGTGTAATGTTACAACGGCTGTGAAGGTGAATGAAGGCTGCAGCAGATAGAGGATCTCCAACCGTCATGGTGCCCATGCCATTGATTTCAAGTCCTCTATCTGTCAAGGATAGTGTGGTGACTGTTGTGCACCAGTCTCCCCTCTTTAAAAGAAGTCCTGCACAGGCATTTTCCAGTTTTTGGGAAAAATAACATTGCAAAAGTCTGGTGGCAATCAGCGAGTGGCGATGGGAACAGGGCAGTGAAAGCCAGAAGTTCCTAGTTACAGACCGATACACAAGTAGTGGGTGTGTAATACAGTCATCTTGCTCAAGGATTGAGGTGGGTTGAGCATCTCAGCAGCTGCACTGACCACTGAGCAGTCTTTTTGAGGATCCACTCTGCTCACCCCAGATGGGGACGGGGTTAGAAAAGGTACCCTAAAAATAGTCTCACCTCTGTTTTTCCTGGCTGGATAGCTGCATCCAGCAGGATCATCACCTCAGCGGTCGAAAATGTAAGAAACTCTTCAACTTTGGAACTTGGAACGTACTTACCCTGATGGACAACTCAAACAGCGATCAACCAGAGCGACATACAGCCATTATTCCTTGTGAATTGAGTCAGTTTAACATCAATATTGCTGCTTTGTCTGAAACGAGAGAAGCTGATGGACAGGTGAGGGAGGAGAAAGGAGGACACACCCATTTCTGGAAGGGAAAAAATCTATAGATGAACCCTGATTGCATGGAGTGGGCTTTGCTATAAAGAGCAAGCTTGTAAGGGGCCTCTCTGAGGCACCAGTTGGCATCAATGAGTGGTTTATGACACTCCAATTGAGGCTCACCAAAAATCAACAGGCAGCTATTGTGAGCGCCTATACACCAATACTGGATGCTGATGAAAATGTAAAGGATGATTTTTATTCTCAGTTGGAAACCATTTTTTATCAGAGACCCCTACAGAAGACAAGATCATCCTTTTGGGGGATTTCAATGCACATGTGGGACTAGACTCAGACCTGTGGAAGGGAACAATTGAGAAAGAAGGAGTTGGCAAAAGCAATTCAAATGGAATTCTGCTCCTGACCAAGTGTGCTGAACATAAACTTATTGTTACGAACACTCTCTCTTCCAACAAAAGGAAAAGTTCAAAATATCTTGGAGACACCCATGGTCAAAGCACTGGCATCTTCTCGACTATGTTATATTTCATGCCCAAGATCGTAATGAGGTACTTTTCACAAGAGCAATGGCAAGTGCTGATGACAGTTGCACTGATCATTGTCTTATTCGATCCACAATGAAAATTAAGATTGGTTCCAAATGGAGGCTGCAAAAGAAGCAGGTCAGGTGCAAGTTGAAGATTCAAGATTTTAAGGATCCTATTAAGTGTGACCACTTCCAAATAATCTTAGAAGAAAATCTCCCATCAGAGCTTCCGGAAGATATTGAGGAACACTGGAGCCAGTTGAAAGCAATAATCATCAATGCCTGTGAGGAAACCATAGGCTACCAAGCCAGAAAACATCAGGACTGGTTTGAGAATGATGCTGAAATTGAGCAACTCATTAATGAGAAGAAAATGGCATTTTGTGCTTGGCAGAATGACATAAATTGTAATATGAAGAGAGAAGCCCAGGCCAAGGTGAGGGCCGAAGTCCAACAGAAAACTCAAGAACAAATGGTGGACTGAGAAAGCACAAGAACTCCAACATCTCGCAGACATCCACATTACATGTGGTTTCTTTAGTGCCACCAAGGCTGTTTATGGGCCAATTTGCCATGGTATGAATCCTCTTCACTCTAAGGATGGAACCATACTTCTGAAGGACAACAAAAATCATCATTTCTCACTGGAAAGAACATTTTGAAGATCTCCTTAACCATAATTCTATGGTTGCAGATGAAGTCCTTGAGCAAATCCCTCAACGACCATTTAGGGATGAGATCAGAGACCCTCCTAATTTGTATGAGGTACACAATGCCACCAGGCAGATGAAGAACAACAAGGCAGCAGGTCTAGATGAGATCCCTGCTGAAATCTTTAAAGACGGTGGACCAGAGCTAATTCAGCAGCTTTACCTACTTATCCTTAAAATCTGGATAAAGGAGGAGATACCCAGTGAAATGAGGGATGCCCTGATTGTCATCCTCTTCAAGAAAGGATAAAACAGATTGTGGAAATTATCATAGTATCTCCCTCCTAGCCATTGCAGGCAAAGTTCTGGTGCGGATCCTTGCAACTCGCCTTCTGCCCCTGTCATAAGAAATTTTACCGGAGTCAGAGTGGTTTCTGACCGTATTGTGGAACTCTGGATATGATCTTCACAGCATGGCAGCTGCAACAAAAGTGTCAGAAAAACCAACCACTGTACATGGCTTATACTGATTTAACTAAAGCCTTTGACTCAATGAATCACCATGCCCTCTGGACTCTACTCTCTAAGACTGGATGTCCTGATAAATACATCAAGGTCCTAAAATTACTTCATGATAACATGAAAGTGACACTTCTGAGCAGCCGTGGCTCCTGGAGCGAACCTTTCAAAGTACAAACAGGAGTCAAACAGGGCTGTATCCTCGCTCGAACCATATTTGCAGTTTTTATTGCCATCATTCTTTACCTAGTTGCTGGGAAGTTTACAGCTGGTGTTTGAAATCATTTACAGAATGGACAGAAAGTTGTTCAGGCTTAGCAGGCTGAAAGCCAAGAGTATGATCTCCACAACATCTATTGTGGAACTTCAGTATGCTGATGACAATGCGATCTTTGCCCACTCTGAGAAAGATCTTCAAACTATCTTGAATGTGTTTGCCGATGCTTACACACATCTTGGTCTCACTCTTAAAATCAAGAAGACTAATGTGCTCAATCAGCCCTCTCCAGATGAGGTATTACATGCTCTGTCTATCAAAATCAATGGAGTGGCACTAGAGAATGTGTCAATTTCCTCTACCTTGTTTCATCCAAGGCAGATATTGATGTAGAAGTTTAACATCACCTGAGCTGTGCCAATGTAGCTTTTTCTCATTTATGGCACAGGGTTTTTGAAGATCACATGTGAACAGACACCAAGCTTCTTGTTTGTTAAGCTGTTATTCTCCCAACACTGTTGTATGGGTCCGAAACGTGGACAACCTATAGACACTTGAAAGTCCTTGAGAGGCACCATCAATGTTGCCTTTGTAAGATTCTGAAGATCAAATGGGAAAACAGGCACACTAATATTAGTGTCCTGGAAGAGGCAAAGACCACCAGTATCAAGGCAATGATTATCCATCAGCAATTCCGCTGGACTGGTCGCGTTGTCTGGATGCCAGACCATCGCCTCCCAAAACAGCTCCTGTTCTCTCAGCTAAAAGAAGGGTACCGTAACGTGGGTGGACAACAGAAGTGTTATAAGGACTTACTGAAGGACAACCTAAAGTGTAATATTGACAATGACACTTGGGAGACACTTGCCCAGGATCACTTAAAATGGAGTGAAGTCCTACATGATGGTCCCCTGCATTTTGCTCACTGACAAGCTGAAGAGTACAAGAAGCGCAGGAGGAAGGAGAGACTGGCTTCCAGTCATGATCAGCAGCCTCCTGCTGAGCCTGAAAACATCTGCCCTCATTGCAATAGAACTTGTGGTTCTAGGATTGGCCTTATTAGCCACCTGAGGACCCATAACTCCCATGGAAGATGATCATATTTGGTAATGAGTGATCGCCCATCATCATCACATGGTGTTTGATTGACAAAGACATGGTCCCTATCCCAAAAAGCTTAGTATTAGGAGCCTAGACCCAGGTCCTCAAAGGTATTTAGGCACTTTACTCACATTGATTCCAAAGGTAGTTAGGTGTCTAAATTCCTTTCAGGGTCTGGGCCTTATGTTTCTTCCTCTTCTCCTAAGCCCTATGGAAGTACCTCAGAATTCAGTGAGGCCTGGGGCCAGGAAAGCTGATGTGTGAGCAGATAAGCTCCACTGGATTTTCCCTTCCCAGCTTTCAGGACAAAGCTGTGAAAGTTACTGCAGACAGTTTGGAATGGCTTCTCCTGCCTCCCCACAGTAGCGAACTTTCCTGGAATGGGCCCTTCCAGGGATACCCTGCATTTGTGGAAGCCCCTGGCAATGTGTCTCCTGGAGCATGAGCAGTTGTATGGACAATGAACCTTCATGAAGAAGAGAGAACAAGGCCCTGTGAGTATTGTAATTTGGGGAAGAGAGGCAAAATTTCTGGCCACAGAGGAGGGAAAGGATGGATTAATGAGCACAAAAGAGGAGACACGGAGAAGGGACTGGGAAAAGGAGAGAGAGGGTGTGGAGAAGAGAGTGGATAGAAAGATCCTAGGTGTTGTTATCAGAGTAAAACAATCAGAGAAGCTTGTTTGGTTCAAGTGATATCAGCTGCCTGTTGGGCTAAGGCTTGGGGTCTAGAGCAACTGCCTGGTAGGAGCCAGGTCACATGAGCAGAGGA
Organism: Chelonoidis abingdonii; assembly: GCF_003597395.2. Taxonomy (NCBI): domain Eukaryota; kingdom Metazoa; phylum Chordata; order Testudines; family Testudinidae; genus Chelonoidis; species Chelonoidis abingdonii. Next base: position 268,998,753 of record NC_133769.1, read on the forward strand.
AAGAAAACTAGCAGAACTGTTTCTCTCCTGCCTGTCAGTTCCTGCTGCTGGAGTGGATCAGTTTTTTCCCCCCTTTCATTTCTCATAAAAAGTCATGTAATAGTTTCCTTGGGTTCTCCTCGCATCCCCCACATCCATTTAGCATCAAGGTCTCACCTATGTTTTTTGGAATTTCTGCACTGCCCCCATTCTACGCACATGCACACAGTTCTTCCTCTCCCTCATCTCTGTAGAAATCTTTAGTGCATGCATCTGAATGATTCCAAATTACTTACTGAAACTCTGATTTGTATTGGTTCTTATGAGGTAGTCTGTCGAATCTAATTTACTGCCATCTTCTACATTCTAGATTTCCTGTATTCTCAAGGGAAAATACATGTATGTGTTTGTATACATCTTTATACATACTTTGGATGTTTCAGGTTCTGTTTCTTCGGGACACTTTTTTTTTTTTCTTCTCTGAAGCGATTATCATCTTAGAGTATTTTTTATGAAATTCTGAAGATAAAAATAGAAGATAAAAAAAGCAGGTATTTTTGAAACACCACCTTCTCTGTTTTGATTCCGTTCTTTAATGACTACTTTTGAGGTTCAAAATGCAGCACCGTACACTTTCCACTGTTGTTGATTTGAAGAGCCTGGCATCCCACCGCACCACCTTTTGCACCTGCTACTTTATTGGAGGCAGCTTCTGCCCTAGGCTGCTATGCTAAATGGCACCCAGGCAGACATAAACAGGCTGCAAACGTGTTCAAACTTGTCACTATTGTACGTCTACTAATCTTTTCAGAAACAGAGCCATTGTCATCTTTATCAATTGTATTCTGATTCTGAGAAAAATATTTCTTATCTTTCATTACTGTATTATAACCTGAAGTGTGCATACTGTGCTTTATCTATATCTTCATTGATGTAGGATAACTCTTCAATTCCTACGCTATTCCAGACTTATTGCTCCTATTGTTCAGTCATATTGCAAAAAACAATTGTATCCTATTTCTATAATAATATGATTTCTTTTAATCTTTCATAGTAAAAATAAATATAAGCTGAGACACAAACAGAAGACCATAAAAGCATCTCAGAAGCTCCACTGAGGCAGAATGATTTTGCTTTACTTAAACCACTTGAAACGTTTCACTGTCCTTCACTGACACTCTAATTTATCTACAAGAGCTCTCACAGAAATGTTTTGCCCTTGAAGACCTAGACTAGTTTCACCAGTCAATCTTCATTGTAATTACACAGATCTGAAATTAAATCAAGCAACTACTGATGCCAAATCATTGTATCACCTAGACAACTTAAGCTAAGTTATTTTTAAACTTCTACACTGTCCTAAAATCTGCAATATTTGCTTAGACTCAGTTAATTGCTCCTTCAGTGGCACTGCCCTCAAATCCTTGAAATGTTTCTTATACCATATTTGTTTTATCTTAATTGTAATGATCTTGCTTCTTTGATTATTTTTTTTTTTTAGAACCCTCTGTTTTGTCATATATGTTCTTGCACTTTGCATTCCTTTCCTCTGACCTCAAAAAATAGAAGTTTTGTAATCTATTTTTGAAAATTCACTGCCAGGACCAGTTCTGTTTAAACATAAATGTCTTCTGCCCTAATACCTATAGCTCTATGTGTGTGTAAAAGTGATCGAGATTATCTCAAATTTGGTCCAGGTGACAGGCCTTGCTATGGCTTCTTTGTGGTGTTCTGATAGTGCAAAACAGTTGCAATGCTGTCTCAGCCATTTGATGGAGGATTATCCATCCTTTTCTAGTATGCATAACGCTACACCAGGGGCCAGGAGGAGGGGTGGCATAAGAACCACTATAGACCTGTATGCTATCCAACTGCCTTAATGGCCCCTTGGCACCAGAGGCAGTTTGGCATAAGTTAAAGCGATCTTGAGACTCCTTGGTTTTATGCCAGAAACCAGAGCGGCCCCAGCCAGTCCCAAGATCAAAGTAGAGGGAAGGGGAGAATGTATGGGTGGTGTAAATCCATCTTTGTCCACCTCTCCTGATTACACCAAGTACAGCTCAGGCACAGCCCAAGGTCTGGGACATAGTATTCAAATAGTTCTGAATTGTTTATACTGCAGTCAGTTTTCATTTTGTATTGGGCTGGCTAAGCTTTGGAAGCTTAGCATGTCCTTCAAAAAGTGACCCCTTCACTTTAGAAAAAGCTCTTGTCTTTGGTGGGAGGATGGATTATTAAATCTAGAGGGTAATAGTGTGAACCTATTGCACCTGTGTTCGTACACCCTGACCCTGATTCTCTCCTATCTTACATCTTGTGTCATCATTTACACTGCTACCAAGTGGGTGTAAAATGTTACCATTATGATTTGATAGCATTTTACACCCACTTTGTAAAGCTATAAATGTCAACCCAGAGGGCAAGGCAGGGGAGAATCAGACCTACTGGCTCCCTACTTGCCTCAGTACAGATTTCGAGGTTTGGGGTATAACTGCAAAACCCTACATAGTTTGGGACCCAGCTACCTCTAGGACTGCCTCTTCCTTTATCTATCATCACACTGGCTGATCAGCTGTAGTGTTGTTGTTAACTGGCCCTAGCTTTGAACTTTTGAGAACTAGAAGCAAGACATTTTCCAATTTCCTAGGGAGGGAATGAGTTTGTGGCTAAAGTGCTGGGATAGAACTAAAAGAGCTGGTTCAACCGCATACTTCCTGTGTGGCCTTGGGCAAACCTATTCATTTATCTGTGCATCAGTTTCCACACACATACACCCCCCATCTTAAAAGAGGGGATAATACCTTCCTGAAAGCGTTGTTGTACAGTTAAATTTGTTGGATCTGATTCTCCACCACAGTTCAGGGGAGATGTTCAAAGACACAAGGGGGCACTCGACTCCCCTTGACAAGCAATGGGAGCCAGACACCTAAATGCCCTTTGTGCCTTTGAATATCTCCCCTGCACCCACAATTGGTTGTGGGTTGTCCCAGCATGGCAGGATCTTGGAGGTTAAGAAAATAACTTCTCCAAAGGGCAGAAGTATTCCAGGAATAGTCATTGTTGTGTGTTTTTATAGCACCTAGCCCAATGGGGTTCGTAGGCACCACAGCAACACAAGTCATATATTGTCTAGTACAAGGACTCTGGCACCTCCTCTAAAGCATCTGTTACTGGTCACAGTCAAACACAGAATGGCAGAGAAGGGCTGCCAAGTATCACACCTTCCATGTAACACTCATGCCTGCAGCACCTTCCTACAGCCCAGCTAAATTCTCATGTATCCCACTGGGCTCTGGAGAGGCTGCAGCTGAGATTCCTCTTGCCATTGCACTTTCCAGGCACCAGGGCTGCAGTGGCACTCATTAAGCAGGGAACCAGGTGGTCTTTCTGCATCCTCTGTCACTGGCTCCCTATCCTGGGGGTTATCAATCATGAGGCAGCAGCCTGGAAGCAGTGTGGAGAGGGAAGGACTACACATGTACATTGCTGCCTCTGTGCCCCACAATTGTCCCAGCACCCCCCCCCCAAAAAAAAACTACCCCTACCCAACTGCCCCCCAGCACCACCACAGAACTGCCCCAGTTGCTCCTTGCAGCTGCTTGATGTCATGACTGGGGCTGGGGTAGACAGACATAGTGGTCAGAGCTGGAGTTAAGCCTGGGGTCAGAGAGGAAACAGGAGCCATTGTCAATGGCCAAAACTGAATCAAAATCCAAGGAGTCGGAGCCTAGCATTGCAGCTGGGGCAGTCAGGAACTGAGGCAACAGGGTTCAGGGACTGAGCAATGCTGAGGGCAGGAGCCGGGAACAAGGTGGGGCTGAAGTCAAGGATTTGGGATGAGTCTAGAAGTCAGGTGGTAGATGGCAGGATATGTAGCAGTAACAAGCCAAAATCCACCATGTTGTATAGACAACTTCCTGTGTCCTTCTGGCTTAAATAGTATACTCAGACCAATCAGGGGCTCCAGAGCTCTTCTAATCAGGTCCCTGGGCATGTAAGGCTGTAGAGTTCTCTATTCTCCAGACAGTAGTAGGCCTGTCGGGTGGTGGTGTTGTGGATTCAGCAGTGGCCCGAGAGCCCATGGGCCTAGCTTGAGGACTCATGGATCATTGCATAATACCCTCCCACACTTAGGGTGCCTCCTGGACATCGCAGGACAAAGCTTTCCAGGCTGGACCCTATGGAAGGCCTTCATGGGTTCTGGAGCATGGACATTACTAGCAGGTTCCCAGGAATGTTCCTTGAGGCTATAGCCCTCCCAGCTGATGGGATATTGTAGCAAGGAGGTGTGGCCTCCCTCAGATGTGGCGGGAATACTGCAAGCTGCCTTGTGGAGCCAGTAGAGCCATGCCCCTCATGCTGGAAGCAGAGGGGCAGAACAGGAAGGTATAAAAGGCCGGCCTGGCAGCTCAGTGAAGTAGCTGCTGAAGGAGACAGATGCTCTTTCCCTGCAGCTGGAGTGGGATGACAAGGAGAACCGTCACTGCTCTGGAGATCAGCCTGAGTTTCCAGAGAGCTCTGCCACTCCCGATGCTGAGGAACTGCTGCTCCTACCCTTGGCAGCATATCCTGGGGGGACTGAGGACACGAGTACACCGAGGGGTAGAGTAGGAAGCAGCCCAAGGAAACCAGGCAACAGTCTGATCGAGAGCTGGCTTGATACAGGATCAGTGTGTTATGGGCAGATCCCGCCGACCCAGTGGTGGACCACTCACCACAGTTAGTGCCCTGGGATGGGAAGCAGTGGAGTTGGGTGGGCCTGTGTCCCCCCCCAGCCACCCCACCCCTAGGTGGAAGTACTCTGCCTCCTTAGGCCAGGAGACCTGCACTCCTTGGGCCTCCCTACCTGGGCCCCAAAGACTGCGTGGCGCTCTCCCTTACCTGGGCCTCATAGTCTGGGCTGGTGCTACAGCTCTGCCTGACTGCAGGCCAGAGCCTTGACTGTTTGCTGCCCCACCCTCCTTAATGGCCAGGCAAATAAACTACTATAGTTCTGCTTTGTTGCGGGCCAGAGCCCAGACCATTTACGGCTCTGTCCTGCTTGAAGGCTGGGGTCCATTGAGAACCGCTAATTCCCCATTTTTTTTCTTAGTGTGGAGAAGACTTTAGCAAACCAAACTGTGAGGAGGGCCGTGCCAGCTTACAGATACCAAAGGGTACCCCACTTTATTTTGGCGTCAAAGATGTTGTGGATGATAGATTCCTCACATGACTCCCTGGAAACTCCCAACAGAAGTGTGTATGGTCAGAGACTCACCCAGCACCTGCTTCTTGGGAGTGCTTTTGGGGAAAGGTTCTCACCCATTCACATTTATTCCCAGAGCTATAAGGGGCTCATGCTTCCCTGACCCATCTCAATTCCCTCCCTTTCTTGTGAGAGAAATTTCACAGTCCCCAAAACTTGGCTATTTAGATGGACAATGTGTTCCAAACCTGTACAACTGTTTCTGTGTTCAAACCCTTCCACCTCATCCCCGCAGTGGGTGTGCCTAGACACATACTCTGCAGAGAGATAAGAGGGGCCACTAGGTTTTTCCCACAAACTCTGCAGAGGGAAGACAGATGCACCTAGGTTATTCCCTCTTCCCATTTGGAATGGGCTGGCAACCATTTCCAAAGCTGCTGGACATTTTTATCTGCACTGCTTTTGGTTCTCATGTTCTGTCCATGAATATGGCATAAGAAATCTCCCCTGAAATGTGGTAAAGAATTGGGTCCAATGAAGTTAGCCTTACAATAGCCCTTTCATGTTGGCATATCTGAATTTTTCAGAATGGAAGAGGCTGAGATGAAGAAGAGAGAGAGTCTTAGAGCCCAGCGGCTTCTGATCAGTGCCCTTTAGTATGGCAGAGGGCAGCTGCTTTAAACATATATTTATTTAGTCATTAAATAATACTCATGTGCTTGACACTGTACAGATTATAGAGGGAGACATAGTCCCTGCCCCAAGGACTCTACAATCTAAATACTCACAGTCAGTCTTGTCTGTCTCATTGCTGCAGCGTAGACAGAAATGGTAGGGTAGAGATGTTGTTTTGGCCATCCCTTCAGTCCTGTTGCTCTATAAAGAAACATGCCTTGCTTGTTCTGTAGGGCAGTTCTGAGGCTTGGTGGAAAAGGGGCTCTCTTTTCTTGATGGGGTTCCAGGACATGATTTTGTCTTTATCTGCTTGATTTATGTAGTTATCCCTGCCCTTCCCCCACATGAAGATGGATCCTCAGATGATTCTTTCCCCTCCTCTGCCTGCAAGATAAAAATCCCAAGGTGGGGATCTCTCTTTCTCACTCCTGTCTAGAAGATGGAGACCCTGGGTGGAGCTTTGTCTTTTACACTCTGCCATGAAAAAGGGTTCCCTGGGAAAGGCTCTCTCTTTTCTCCTTCCCCATCCAAGATATGGGATCCATTGGGATAAGAGGAATCTTTTTTGTCCCCGCCTGGGAAATTGTGGTCCACCGTTGATGGCTTGTCTTTTTTCCCCCCAAGTGGAAGCTGGAACTTGAACATCTGGGGAAGGGATCTTCCCACCAAAATCTCATCGTGTGACCTTATTGCCTGTTGGTTTCTCACTTGGGAGAACCCTATGGGTGAAGGACTGTTTCTCCCTCCCTACCTAAGAGATTTGGGCTACAAATGGCTGTTGCTTTTTCCTGCTCCCCTCAGAGAGCTGGGATGAGTCTCTCCCTCTCTTCCCCTTTTGTCTTTACCTAATCCTGGTTTGATTAAATTAAATTGCATATCACACTTGTTAAAGGGCAAAATGTATTCTTGCTCGTGAATTTCCCTACTGTGCTAAAATGCTTACACCTAGGTCAATTTCAGTTAATGATAGGGCAATTTATAAATGTATTAAAATGTTTAAAAGATCATATAGAATTAGGAAAAATATGCAAATCACATGTACATATATGCTTGATTTTTTTTTTTTAATTATACACTTTTCATTTGAGAAAGGGAGATCTCTTATGCTTACACACTGTGGCTCAAATCCTCAAGTCCTGACTCAGGCAAACCTTTCATAGACCTCAAGTCTGAGTAAGCAGAGTCTGGGCAAGTTCTCTCTCATTCCCTTCCTGAGGAGTAGGATTTCCCCAGACAGGTTTTTCTTGCTTCACTGCTCAGCCTAGACATGAAGTCAACGGAGGCAAAGGGTGACTGACCATGTATTTTCTCTTCCTATCAGAGATGGTGTCTTTGTCTTTGTCTCCACCCCTATGCCAATCCACAAATCCGCTCGCAGATGCCCCTGCCAGAGCCAGTCTTTGCAGTTCTACAGCCACAGTCTCCTGTAATTTGTGGAATCAAGAAAAGTAAAGGAGAGTGTCAGAGTTCATTAAAAGAAAAGGAGTTAAGTACTAGCCCTTTTCCTTGGGAAGGTAGCTTTGAAAATGTAACTAATACAAATCAATCATTTGGGCTGAAAGCTTGTCAGTGCTCTTTTGTGTAGATCATAGGTTATTCAAAGTCCCGTCAGAGCCATGTAGTGCTGGCCTTTGTGGTCCAAGTGGGAAGACTCCAGATCAGTTTCACATGTGAAAGGGGCAGTGCTGCCTGAGCTACCACTGATGGCACTAGGGTGATTGAGCAAACTTCTCTGCTGAACAATAGTGTGATCTCTGGACACCAAGAAGGATCGTTTATTAGTCTAGGGGGCTGAACAAGGGAATAAACCCAGCTTCTCACACTGACTCCCTCTGTGATGTTTGTTGAATTGCACCAGTCAACTTTTTCAAACTTCGGTGCCTAGAGTTAGGCACTTGGATCACTTGATGATTACTTGTTCTGTTCATTCCCTCTGGGGCACCTGGTATTGGGCACTGTTGGAAGACAGGATACTGGGCTAGATGGATCTTTGGGTCTGACTCAGTATGGCTGTTTGTATGTTCTTAGACACATATATCTAGAGATGTGGATTTAAGTGCTTAATTTTATACAATCACTTCTGAAAATGCTAGCTGTTAACTCTGTCTCACTTTCCGCATCTGTAAAATAGGGATAATAATATTTAAATACCCCTCAGAAGAGATGTGACAGTGACAACTAAATAATTAATATTTATACAGTTCTATATAGGTCCAAAATCTCACCAGAATGAACCCTAAAGCATTCTAGTGACTATTTCCCAGAACCTCAAAGGTATTTAGGTGCCTAGATACCTTTGAGGATCTGAGTCCTGGGAACAATTAGCTCCCAGCTTATTTGCCCAAATATCTATTGCAAAACTTTCCTAAACATCGACAACCACAAGCAGAGCCCAACACAAGCAGCAAGAGTCTGGGAGGGCAGGAGACAGGATCTAAAGTCTCAACACACACTCTTTACAGAAGTTATTATTGTGCCGATTTGACCAGAAAAAACACTGAACTGCCTGGGTTTTAATTGATGGAAATATTTAGAGTGACTTAGAGTGACTTACTAGCTGAAGACAGAGTTTGTGGTTAAAAAAGAAAATTAAATGGTTAATTTATAGAGTGATATGAAATATGAAAACCTGGGCACTTGTCTTGGAAAAGGAGGACTTTGGTAGAGGGTTGGAGCTGGGTGGAGGAGAGGAGAGAAAAACTCTCCATTCTCCTCTCATATTGCCCTCTCATATTGCCTATACATTTTCCCCTTCACTCTCATTCTGATCTCATATCTCTGCCTCATTCTCAGTCTGCCACACTTACTCATTCTCTGTATCACATCTCCTCTAACCCTTGACTCTCTCCAATACCCAGATATCATGTAGTGCTGCAGCAAAGGTGAGGTCGAGAAGCATGGGCATCAACTTCCAGTCTGAGTTAGTAGCCACTGTTGCCAGACACAGGTCCAGTTGCAGTGCTCACAGACACACTTTCCACAGCAGTGCTCAAAGTCTCAGACCTCATACAGATCCCAGTCTAGGCATTACTGGGGGAAGGCTGACTGGAGGGTGATGACCACTGGAGAACTTTATAAGGGGCTGGTTGCAACATTACTGTATGATAAACCTAGGGGTGATAGCTGAGTAGCATATGCGTTCACCCAGACCTCTGCTAGTTCAGGGCACTAGTGTATTGCTGTTATTGTTTACATTGTATTTATTTGTAGCATCGAGGTGCTGCACAAACACACAGCAAAAGGACTGCCCCCAAAGGGTTACAGTCTGCTGGGGTTTGCAAAATACATTTGACACAAAACCCAGAGAGACAGACTCGGGAAAAGGAGCTATTCCTGGTTTTCATGAGCACAGAGTTAATGCAGTGTGGGATGAGAGCCTGGTGGACAAAGTCAGGCTTGGTGGGGGTGCAGGCTTGTGTGGGGGGGGGATAGGAAGAGAGGGTGGGGAGAAGAGTCAGTAATTTTGAGGAAGGTATGGGGAGAGGGGAGTTTGTGGCAAAATTTTTACAGGCCTGGCAAAAAGAAATCTGGAGGCTGAGCCTGACCAAGAGAGGTTGCCTATGGAAAGGGCCCCTTTTTCCTGAGTTGAGCTTCTGGACCAAGGTTTTTCCTCTGCCATCCCCTTAAGTGACAAGGGTCTGCAGACAGGAGCCTGCCTCTCTCCACTCAGAAGGGATGCCAGTTTCTTTTCCTCCCTCGCTGGGGGATGGGTTTCACTTCACCCAGGTGTAAAAGTGGCAGAGTGTGACCATTATTTTAAGCTGCAGCAAGGGGAAGGCAGCCCAGACAGACTGGGGAGAGGGCGGGGGAATGGGGGACGAGGAAGGGAGGAGGGCAGGCAGAGACTGCAGTGACACTGCCTTCCCTGGGCTGGCTGAAGCATCTCACTGGTGACAGGCCTGGAAGCACGTGGCTACGTCATGGAAAGCCAGTCTTTCAATGCAAATTTCAACTCCTCCTACTCTATCTAATGCCTGTAACTCACATCCAAGGCTCAGGAGCGAAATCCAGGGAGGGATCTTTTCCAAATGCACACGGGTGTTGGAAGCAGGGAGAGTGAGAGGAAGGAAAGAGATCTGTCTCTCTCTCCACATACTGTGATCTTGCTAAGGGCTAGATTTGCATCTGTTCTGCAGGGTGATTGAGACCCGCAGGTGCAATAAGATTACACAGATTACCGGGATTTGTTGGTAAAATCAACACTCTAAGAGGGGAGTATACATCTTCATCAATCAGACTTGATCTGGGTGGTCGTACTGGTTGTGTGTTTTTTCTCTCCTAGGGGCAGCAGAATGGCAGTCTTTCAGTAGGATGAATCCTGTCTTGGCTTTTGTTCTGCAGATCCACCCATCCTCATAGCAATCGAGTAACAGGCTATGGTTTTCTCTTTGGGGATCTTTTGTCTCCGCTTAGTTATTGGCCTCAGCTGGGATTTCTTTACCTTACTTTTCGTTTGGCTTCATGCTGAAAAAGGATTTCTGGTTCACGCTTTTGGTAATTATTATCCAGTGTTGATCTAGGGGGATAACCTGGCTGCAAAAAGCATCGATTGAGAAGTCTCAAAGAAATAAAGCACGTGAGGAAAAAAAAAACTGGGAGAAGATCGGAATATAATTATTTTTCTATGGTAAAACTGGTGCCCCTCTTCAGGAGAACTGATCCCAGCTTATTATTATGCAACCGCAAGGATCTCTTCTTTCTCAGGGTGTATAAGCTGCTGGATTGCTTTTCGCCCAAATCAATGTGGTTTCTTTGGAACATTTTCAGCAAAGGATCGCATATGCTGCAGTGTCTTTGTGGCAAGAGTCTTAAGAAAAACAAGAACTCAACTGGTAAGCAATACATTGCATCGCATTGTTTTCCTTTGATGCTATCCTGTCTGTTGCTCATTGAGCTAGCTCTGCAATCCTGCGAAGGGGAGAAAGGGAAATATAACGAGGCCGGTACGGACATCCATGTGAATATGTGTATGAAGGAGCAGTTTTAGATTAGCTTCAGCGACGATGCAAATCCAGGCTGCTTCTCTTGGTTTCGGGGGGAGGAGGGGTATGTCCAGAGAGAAGGAAAGTTTTATATTGTTGCCCATTTTACCGAAGAGGAAAGATTGCCATGTTCGACCAACCCTCCCCCTAGGCTCAGGTGCAGCTAGTTTTAAGAAGAGGGCTCAGGGGCTCTTGGCTGGTATGGTTAGTTCATGTGCAGGGGCTATGCCACTCGGGTCCTGCCCAAGACTTTCTGATTAGCTTGTACAATATTCCCACCCAAGATCACCTTTCCCGAGTGAAATACAACCTCCAAAGCGCACCATTCTGCCCTAGCGCTCCCTCCTCCGGCACAGACCAGGGGGTACTTTCTTGTGCCTCGAGAGAAACTATGCCGAAGTAGACGGGCCCACCACCAGCAGCAGAGGCTTGGGTGCTTTTATTTGTTGTGTATTTCTTTGCTTCGCGTCTCCTTGATGACCACCCCCACTCCACACTCCCTTCTCTGTGTCTGTTCTCTCCGCTCTAGTGTGATGGTCATGGACTTCCATTCTAACAGGCTCCAACGGGGAAACTTGCAGTACATTACATAAGGAATGCAAATGCAGGTGCTTTGGGCAGCCCGATCTCAGCCCAAGGGGGCACTTCCCTGCTCCCCCTTCTCAGTGCTTTCTGTTGGCCAGCAGGGTGGGGGAGGCCAACTCTCCGTCTTCGGGAGAAGCAGCCTGGCAGGGAATTACCAGCCGCGGGAGGAGAGCTAGAGCCCAGGGCTTGTGTTTGCACGAGCGCGTCCATCATTGCGCTCGCTTTCCTGGGGTGGCGGGCTGCGCCTGCAATCCCTGGAGAGCGCGAGCGGTGCGGAGCCCGGAGATGTGTGCGTGCTGCTGGGGAGGGGGTGGGCGGCTGGCTGGCTGGGTGTGAGCGGGGCTGGCTGCCCTGCAGTGGCAGCTCCAGACGCTGGCACTGCAGTGTAGTAGATCATAAGCTCCCGCTGCCTCCCTGACACCCCAAGCAGCAGCCTCGGCGCAGGCAGCGGGGGCCCAGCTCAAAGCAGGGCACAGAGCCCCAGATCGGCGCCCAGGCGGGTTGTCAGCTCGGGCTAGTGCCCTAGGTGCCGTGCGCTTTGCGGCAGCGGCAGGGAGCAGCTCCTTCTCCGCATACCAAAGAGGCCCCCCATGCCCCAGCCCGCCGCCGGGCGGGGAGAGGCAGGCGGAGAGCCTCCCGCAGAAGGCTTGCTAGTGAGGGGAGCGCTGAGCCATCTCCTTCCCGCTCGCACGCACTGCAGTGCGCGAGCCTCCCCCTGGCGCGGGGAACTTCCAAACCGGGCAGCAGCCCCATGGATTCCCGGGCGGCGAAAGCAAAGCAACCTGCTCGCCTCGCCCCATTCCCCTCCCTGCCAGGGGAGCTCCCAAGCAGAGGCAGTTCGTGGCCACTGACAAACTGACCTTCTCCCCCCCCTCCCCCGGCCTCTACGTGGCGATACCGTTAAGGTGACAGACAGGTAAGAACAAGAGACTTGCTCGCCCAAATACAGGGGGAAATGAACGTTTTGGGATAACCCTGCAAGCACAAGAAATGCACCTTTCAGGCCAGTTTTCCCCTAACGGGTTCCTGACCCTTTCAAAGACAGAAGTGTTCCTGGGCTTGTTTCCAGACGTTTCAGTTTGCAAAGAGTGGAGTTGCCTATACTGCCTAGGTGCCAATGTGTTGCATATTCCCTTTAGTGGGGAGAAGAGGGGTTAAGAATAGTCTCTGTGGGGAGCTTAATGATTTGAAGTGCTTACTGAAGCACTTGCTTCCCCTTACTCCCTGTTTAAAAGTGGTCTGTTACACTTGGCCCCTCTTCCCCTGCTCTGGGGAAAATACAGCAGCGGCTTTTGATTTTTTGCTTGTTTTACAAGCATCCCAAATGGCACAACATAATGTCAAGTATCAGTGGGTAGCCCTGTTAGTCTGTATCCACAAAAAAAACCAAGGAGTCTGGTGGCACCTTTAAGACTAACAGATTTATTTGGGCATAAGCTTTTGTGGGTAAAAAACCATGTCATCGGATGCCTCTGAAGATGTGGGTTTTTATCGATGAAAACTTATGTCCAAATATCTGAAGAAGTGGTTTTTACTCACAAAAACTGATGCCCAAATAAATGTTAGTCCTTAAGGTGCCACCGGACTCCTTGTCACAACTTTATGTAGCAATTCACATTCTAGTTTGGGAATGCTGAAACATTGGGCAGGGAGGTGATGGAATAATTCAAAGTGTGGCCAAGAACAACATCAACAGGTGTCAGTTGCTTGAACTTTACTCCGTTAATAATACAATCCAAATTAGGGGTTTCAAAACTTGCTAATGTGTACTTTTACTACTGTATTTCAAGCCGTTTTGCTTTCCAAAACTTGCCATCCTTTCCCCTTGTTTCTGTAATCTTTTTGTTGCAGGGACAAGGTAAGTTTTTTACTTCTTTTCTTGCTCCAGATAAAGTCTTTAAAATGCAAGTTTGTGATCCCAAGGTTCACTGTTCCTAAGAAATTATTTGATCAATTAAGATGAAATCTTGTCAAACTCGCCTCCCCTCCTAATTGTAATAAGCCCAAGAGAAAAAGACTGATCATTCATCACTATTTGTTATTATGACTCAGAGGAGATAAATAGGTTATGATTCTAACAGAACTACTTGGCAGTGTGCAGGGAGTGGGATTACCACAGTGAATTTCTTTGTCAGTGTCTGGTATACCACAGCAGTTTAGATATTAGATTACTTCTTGTCCCAAGCTTTAAAGTTTTGTAGTCACATTCTATGGCCTATTAGTCTGTAGCTGAGTTTGCAACCTCTGTAAGAATGTTACATGCTATAGGTATGTTTGTTTTTAAGCTCCTGAGGTTAATATCAGAAATTTGCAAGGTATTTTGTTATGTTCTAGCTGTTATTTGTGTTGTGATTAAACATAACAAGCATCAAATTGAGCACCAAAATATCTATTATCCATTCAGTCATGTTTTGTGATATTGTGGTCTCTGACTCTAGTTACTGATCCAACGAGATCTAAGTACTTTTCATTCTTCTATGACATAAACACAAAAACAGAGACTTAAACCAAAGCATATGCCTCCACTCTAAAATCCCTTTCCAGAGTAAAATTAAACAATCATTGGCTACTTGGAGAGACTATTAAACACTAATCTTCTTGATTAGATTAGTTGATATTTTGGTAATTAATACTGCTTACTGGAAACTGATTACTGCATTGTTCTGGGTGTAAACTATTTGTTTCCTCTGTCTTTGCAACAGACCAGCTCTCCCATGTTTGTTCCCCTCCTCTTCTTTGCCTTTACTCTGATCTCCCTTTGTGGCACATGCACCACTCTCTTGCTCACTCACAAATTTTAGGGCAGCTCAAGTCATTTGATATACTCATTCTGAGCCCATCCCTACTGGCACATTGTGTGAGAATCCGCCACATTGCAAAGCGTGGACTTACCTGCCTGTCATTGTATTGACTCAGATGCAAGCTTTTAATAAAGGGTTGGGTTCAAAGGATGAATGGTAACAGTTCTGTATGGAGTGCTAAGTGCTGAATAAAATGCACTGGTGAGTGTTTGAACAATTAAGATCCACTGGTTGTTATGAAGCATGTTTGTCACTCTTTAAACTATTTATCCCTAAGAGAAGCTCTGTTTCAGAAAATGCAGCCGGGACTGCACATTTTCAAATATTCCTTTCTTTTCCCACTCTAATTGTAACTCCTCCCTTGTGAAATCCATCTCCCAACTTCCTCCTGATCAGGACCCACATGCTCCATCCCAGTTTCTGTTATTTCCCGGTGAATTCTGAAGCCAGCCCTTCCATAGTTATTGACACAAGGCATCACTTCAGAGAAAGGCAACATTAATAAAGTAAAGGACTGCTGGTCTAGAGAGAGTTGTACAAATCATGTCAGTATCAGGTCAGGAAGTTTTAGCTTATCTCTAACAGGACAGGGAAAGCTAAAGAAAATTTGTGTTTCAAATTATGGATCCTGGGAAGAGGAATTGTCTTTGTTTCCTAAAATTGCATGACTGTTATCTACTTCACATTTCTTGTAAGAGAGAAAACTGTAGAACTCCTTTGACTTGTTTTTACGTACAATTGAAAAGAGTTTTCCTTGTTAGCTTTTTAAAATTCAGTAAAACACATTAACTGACATTTCTGTTGTCTGTCAATAATGTAAACATTGCAATCTTTTTAGATTCACAAGGCCTCATTCTCCACTCCCCTGCTGCTTGTGTAGTCAGTTCCCTCTAGGCAAACTGGATGCTACCATTCTAAAGTGGTAGAAATGACTACATGAGGTGTAGGGAAATGGAGAATCAGGGCCTAGAGAACATTTTATACTGATCTTGGCCATAAAGGCCTGATCCAAAACCCAGTGAAGTAAATGGGAAGACTTCAATTGACTTCAGTGGGCTATGGATCAGGCCCTAACTGTGCATATGTTTGATTAGGTGGTGTATTGATTATGGAATTATTTTAAGGCTTGAAGGATTGGTAATGGGACATTTTTCTAACCTCTAGGCTTTTGGTTCATATTTAATTGAGATTGTCAGTTACTGAAATTTGTACCATATGACAGCTGTTTGGGTGTCTATGGGAGATGAGTTGGTTGTTTCAGTCCTTTTCCTAATGCACAGGGGTTTCCATCACAAAAATCACTATCATGTTTGCCACCCTTGTTCTCGTCTCAGCAGAAAGAGAATGTATTAAATGTTCTTATCCGTTCTTTCCTATGAAGAGGCTTCTCTCCAGGTTAAATTCAAGAGAGATTGCTGTGGGAGAGCTGGCATTACTGTTTTATACAGACTGTAAATATTTTGAGGATACAGAAATTTAGTTTCCATTAGCGTCAATCAAGGACCATTCTCAAGCCAATATCCACTTAAAAGAAAGAAAATGCCAACTGCAAATGTTGAATCCTATCCCAATGTTGAAAAAATGGGATCTCCAGACAATCGCTTGATAACCTCTTTCTTCATCCTCCCCTCCTCGAAAAATACTGTTCTTTAATAATTGCATATTGTTCTGAAGAAGTTTATAAACATAACCATGCACAAATAGAGTTGTTTAAAACAGATTTAGGCTCTGCATTTTACAGGCCTATTGTGTGTCATTGTTTGAGTTATAATTAAGTTAGGGTCAGATGCTGCAGCCCCCTTACTCATAGAAAACAAACCACCCGCTAGAAACCAAAGGGTGTTTTGCCTGTTAAGGACTGCAGGATTGGGCCCATGGTGTTTCTTTCACATTACAGTCAATGCTGCTTTTTAGTGTTAATAATATAGAATACAGATTCGATATCAATTTTAGCCGCACAGTACATTTTTCTCCAAGAGCACTCAAATGTAAAATGGCCTATTTACATGTATCTCACCCACTGACGCTTTTGCCCTCCATGGAATATGTTTTCTGAATTTATACAAATTTAATTTTCTCTGATCAAAGTAAACTGCATATTATACTTGTTAAAGGGTGAAATATATTCCTGCTCATGAATCTTCCTATATGACACATATGCTTACACTTAGTTCAATGTCAGTTAATGATATGCCATTTATAAATGAATTACTGTTTAAAGGGATCATTTGGACTTAGGGAAAATATGCAAAATGTATGTACAGACATTATTGGGTTTAATTTTGTAATTATGCATTTTTCATTTGAAGAGGATAAGTAAATTAAATATCTATAAGCATGTTAGGTTCATCAGTTTGGGGGCAAAACGACTTTTGACTTCAGATCTGAGTAAGGGTTGAGTAAGAAATTCAGGATCTGGCCCTTGACAAAGATCCATTAAATGTCTGTAAAAATATAACCGGAAAAAAAAAAGAAGTTATTTGAAGTGGAGAGATTTTCAGAAAGACTTCATTTACCTTTTTAAAAAAAGTAATAACCTTTCCTGCCCTCCCCTCAAGTAATATGTTCTGTAATTTTCTTGTACTTACTCATCTTGGACAATGAAGTGTTGCAGCAAGTTGTCAGGTAAAATAATGTGGCTGGATTAAAGATATGACTGTGCTGAAGTAGACTACATTGGATCTCTAGAACCATTAGCAAATTCAGAGGTTGTGGGTATGAAGCCTACTAGAAGAGAGTTTAGATGAGGTCTGTCTTGTCATCTAGGAAACTGGAGACCTGGTTCCATACTTGGTTCTGTCAGTGACTTCCACTGTGTTTTTTGGACAAGTCATTTAACTCCCCCATGCCTCAATTTCCCCCTCTTTAAAGATACTAAACAGTGGCTGAACATTGCGCAATTGCACTGTTTTTTACAGCTTCTTCTGAATTATTAGGTATCCACAGGCAAGTTACCAGGCCTGATGGACCAATAGTATATCTGATAGCAAAATTTATGTTAACTTTAATGTTTTGTTTCTGTTTTTCTCATCTATGAGGAAAAAAGGGGGGATCTAGTGTAGGAATTCAACCACTAATGGACCCAAACCTACAAACCAGGGTGTAATTCTTAAAGCTGTGCAGTGCCACTTACCTCAAGAGGGAACTGTGTGTAGTAGTAAGGCAGTATGCTAGGAAATAAGGTTTGCAGGATTGGGCCCATTAAATTTAGTTCGGAGAGTGTCTGCTCCTTGTGAGGAGTGTGATTTGAGTGTTAGAACAAGTGAAGAAGTGAGAAATGACAAAATGAGTGGGTGGCCAATATTTTTATCTCCAATCATGTGCTGAGGTGCTGGATTTTAAAAACTAATTTATTGTGTTGTGGAGCTGGATTCAGCACAGTACTGAGCCGCTCCTGGAGATGCTGAGCATCCTAAACCCAATGGGAGTTGATGGTGCTGGCCATCTTGTAGGCCTGAGTCCACAGTGAACAGAATGTAGGTACATAGCCTATTTTCTTTAAACTACTTGGCACCAAAGGTAAATACAGTATTCATAGTAAATAAAGTCAGTGCCATTATCCAGCACAGAAACACCCCCTTCAGAAGAGAACCTTGTCTTTGGAGTGAAACTTCCCAAGAGTCATTAAGTGAAAGCCTTTTAATATCTATATATATATAAACAAACAATATTGTTTTTATATTGCTTTTAGCACATCACATTAAAAGTATTGATTGCCTAGATAGCTGATGTTTAATGCAAGCAGTTGCAGATGTGAAAAACTTCTTGAGAAGTCAAAATAAAAAGGCTTACTGTAATAAAATTCAGCAGACTTGTTTAGGCAACACACTGAGTTGGATATGCATCATCATTTTAATTAATGGACTCTTAAGATAGAATGGAATAGTGCTGTGGAATAGCAGCAAATGACAGACAACTGGCGATGGAAATTGACAGCATGATTTTAACAGCCATACGTTATTATTTTGACTTTTTCCCCCAATTACTTTCATTTTAATTGGAAAATGTATGAGGAATTTTATTGAGCTATTTTAATATTTGCATATGAAAAGTAATCTCTTGGAAATTATTTGGCTTAATCAATTTGTGGTGTTAAAATTAAATAGGTCCCACTTGACACTAAAATAGTTCCAAGGTTAAACATTTTAACCTTGTTGGAATTGTTTTTGGTTTGCTATGAGATGGCGATACAGGTCAGCTGTAATCCTGTAAGAACACTTTGTTCTAGGTAGAGTCCAAGAAGGCCTGTATTTATGTGAGTAGGTACAATATTAGACTTGTCTATTGTGTGGAAAGTCATAATGAAATCAAATATCAACTTGTCTTTTTGCAGTTTTACAGTCTGAAAGAATATCAATTCTGTAAAATGCTGTGTGGTACAAAGGGCTGCACAAATATGGTACACATACAGAGGGCCCTCCAGGGACAGATATCTCCCTGCCCTTGCAGAGGCGAAGGATGTTTCCTCCAGGGAACCTTCTGCATTCTTGGGCTGCCGCAGATACAAAGACGTTAAGACACCTCACTTTCTGCAATCCCCACTCTCTTCACCTTCCCATTGAGGAGCTGGGGCTTCTCAGGGTTTGGGTGACAGGGATGAGGAAGAGATGAACTAGTACCAGATGTACAGTCCCCTGTATGGAGATCTGGTGTGAAATACTGGTCCCACTGAGATCAATGGAAAACCTGGATTTCACCCCGATTGGGAGTAAATACAGCCTGAAGCTGTATGATTAACTCACTGAGGGTCTACTGAGGGTAATCCAGATGGAGCTAGCCAGCAACAGAATGGCTGCTGCTGTAGCCATTGGGCCATGAGGAAGGGAGACCATCTGTGTATGTAGACTATTACTACTTCCACAGATCTAGAGGAATCTAGAGGATCCTCAAGATCCATATGATTAGAAGGCATCATCTCCTGCAAAATGTTCCCCCGACTCCTAATTCCTTTCCCTTTGGGGCATGCTGTAGGAACTATTTGTGTGTGCAAAGATCTGCAGAATTGAGCCCCAAAGTCACATAAAACATCCTGGATTATGGGATGGATCAAGCAGAAGGAAGAGGCTACTTATAAGGGCAAAAACTTCTGTTTACATCCAGATTTCTTGGTACAAGTCATGCTGGAAAAGGAAATACTGAAGAATGCCATTGTACTTTAATGAGATTTTGAAATGAAAATGTTAAATTTTTAAGCTTGCCAGTGCATGGTTGTGGTTCTTCAGTAAATCTATTTTCTTAAGCATGTCCCATTTATGCCCACTGCATTTCAATGCTGTAGACTGAATGCACAAATGAATGTTTCCATCTCTATCTGGCCTTCGAGAAATATCACACAATATTATAGTACTGGTTGTTGGTAACTTTCACAAGTTCATTCCTTTTTTCTCAGTTAATTCATTGACTTTGACAAAAGCAAATGGTAACTAACAGTAGAAAACTTAGTGCAAGTTTTAGCAGAAGATCATGAGGAAAGACTAGGGTATAGGGCTTATCTAAGGAATAGGGAAACTCGTATTATTCCTGGGTAAGAGTAGATTGTCACTATCTGTGGCTCAGATCCATTAAACTTGTGGGAAGGCACCCCAAAGCTTCATGCCCCTTCGACACTTTTCCCCAGCTGTTCTCAGGACAGGATCTTTTCCCCTCCCAAACCAAGCAGCCTTCCTCCTTCTCTTCAACCGCAGGCACAGGGTTGCATGAGTCTGCAGTTCTAAAGTTTGCTGGTGTCTTGCTCTCTTCTCAGTCCTGTCCCTAGTCTGTGGATCTGGCCTTGGTCCATCCCAATTCCATAGCTTTACTGAAGGTTAACCCTGCATATTTCCCCCAGATTTAGTGCTTTTACTGGGGTCTATTTCAGACAGTTCACATTTCTGTACTTCGTTTTTAACAATGTGGGAAAAAATAGCCATTGCATCTAATTTCTTTTAATATGTTTTTAAGGTCTTTCACTGCTTTATAAGATTCAGCCAATGACAGTGACAGTGAGCTCACAGCAGTGATTGCTGGTGACTTGATTATTAGTGAGAAGAAAGTTTGTGGATTTTCCTAATTTTCTAAGGGTTTGGGCATGAGCTATCTAAATGGCAAATTTCCCACTTTATGCCAAAGTGCTGAAACTGAGTAAATGTGGATGTGCTATGGCGACTGGCACTGATTCCACAAAAGAAAACCAAATCTTTAGGAGAAATCAAGAGATGATAGGGCAAATTCTGGTTCTTTTGTGGATATGCGGAAGGTCTCCAGCGCAAGAAAAATGATGGGCTACTTTTGTGTTTGGGGACCAGGCTTCTGAGATTCTTGTAGAGCAGAACCCTACGCCTCCGCTTCCTTGAGGAACAGGCCTCTGCAGCTCTTCCCTCCGCTGTAACATACTGTGGGATGATCGGCTAACCTTTGGAGCATTTCCAGTGAGTCCAAGTATTTGGAAAACAGCTGACTGAATCCATTTCTCCTTTCTGTACTCTGTAGTACTGAGCGCTGACTGGAAAGTCTGAAACCTGTTGGGGCTGAGGGTTCTCTCTTATCTCTGAGGTTTTTTTCTTTATGTAAACTCTCCCCCATGCGCCCCACAAAGAAATGCCTGCAAGAGTAGCTTTGCAAATCAAACAGTTCTTTTGGCTCTTCTTTTGAACCTATAACCATTTAGATTTTTCTTTGTGGTTCAGACTGGATTGCTAGGTGGTGAGTGAGAACCGTTTGTGTAATTGGTAAATAAGAGGAAAAAGAACAAAGTCTTATAGAGAAGTATGCTTCATGTATTTAAAGTCCCACATTTTTAAGGAAGGCCTAATTCTGGATATTCAATCTCAGTGACATCAGTGGGGTTGAACAAGTGCAACAGACCAGAACTTGGGCCACTGTATCTGTCTGGGTAAGAGCAAAATTCTTCAGTGCATCCATAGGAGTTACTGAGCTTAACTGGGCAAGAAGTCAGAGGGTGTGCATGTGTGATAGTGAGAACTGGCTAGCTGCATCTGATATTATGTTCCCAATTCTTTTTAATTTTGGCATTTTCTTCATAGTTTATATGGAATGGTACAGATAGAGGATTATTGGCCCGAAATGGGGATGAATCCTAGGATTTGTGGGCAATAGAGGATTTGGATATGTTTCCTGGATGAAGACATTCAGTTGGCATGAAGGTACTTTGGAAAATGTTGGCTTATTTAGCACATTGACAGCAAAAATGTCCATCTCAAGAATCAAAATGCCATACAACAGTGAAGAAAATACACTTTGGTGGAGTTCCTGAGGATGCTCAAATAAATATGGTGTAGCAGGGTGAAAAATGTATACTGTGCTGCGCACGTCTAAGGACAATGAGGGAAATCAAACCAGTCTCGAGGACATGCAAATGGGTGTCTGGGGCTTCACTGAACAGTCGTGATTTTAATTTCATTGCCTCCTGAATGCTGGGTGGGGGACATTACATCCCAGATAGACCAGCTTCCAGAAGGTGCTAAGGAGGAGCCAGTGATGCAGATGGAAGTAGAATGTAAGTTCTACAAACCAGGTTAGGAACATTTTGATGTACTGTAGGAAAAAACACTAATGTGCAAGGTGAGTAAATATGCTGAGAAAGGGCACACTTGCTGCAGTCAGTGGGCATTTTGCCATTCACTTCAGTGGCTAGCTCAGTGGATGGAGAACTGGCTTGGTTACTGAACACAGTACAGTACCTGTTAGTGGAAGCAATTTGGGATAGAGGATGGTGATACAAAAGATTGGGACAGAAGATGAGTACAAAAATCAAGGAAAGAGAACATCATGCTCTTCTGTAGTCATGTTATGGGGTGACTACTCCATTTTCACCCTGCAGGGTTTAATGCAGGTAAGATGGGTCAATCGACCAATTAGGAAGCTAATTAATGGGGGTTAGCTGAGCAGGAATAGGTGGAAAAGGCAGATACTCCCAGAGAAAGGGAGGAGTGGAGACTTCAGACTGCATTCACTCTCTGGAAAGAGGTAGGAGGTTTGTGGGAACTGGTAGGCCCAGGAAGAAAAGGAGATCCAGTGGTAGGAAGTAGCCCACAGATAGAGCAGTGAGGCAAGAGAAAGAAAGAGAAGGTCCAGACTGCTGAGCTCAGTCCCTGGGTCTCTGGGTTAGAAACTGGAGAAAAGAGAGGTCCTGGGTTCCCCTACCAGCCACTGGATGAGTGGCACTGAGGCAGTGACCAAGAAGAGTGCCTAGGACTATTAAGGAGTTAAACCTTCCCCGGAAAGGGAGGGAACATGGCCAGTGACATGGCCAGAGGACTGAGCCATGAAGAGGACACCATGGCTCCTGAGACTGTAGGAGGAGCAGCAGGCAGACAGCAGAGACAGAGTGATGATGTGCAAACTGTGGATGGGGTGAGTGTGTGTCAGCCTCAAGCTAATCCCCAGAGTACCAGGAGGAGGCGCCAGGCTGACAGTGAGTGGTGTGCCCTGCAACAAATCACATATAGGAGAATTTTCGGGTAGAGCTGGATGAAGTTGAAACGGGTAACACAATTTTTTATAAATAGTGGAAAAAGCTGAAAAATGCTCTGCTAAAAGAGTAGAGGGTTTTTTTTTTCAAGTCCTGTATGGCTGAAACTGGAATAGTGTGGCATGTTCTCTCCCTCTTATTCTCTGAGGGAAATGAAAGCCAGGAGACAAAAGGAATGGTAAACTAAATAATAAAGGGACCCAAGGGATGTACAGTAGCTAGGAGAGGTTAGAGAAGAACATACTGTTCTGAAGGGAGCTGAGTTTAGAAGCTCTTTAAGCTACTGTCCAACAGAAGAGCAAATAGGCCTGACCTTCAGGGGACACTTTTATGGTAAACATATATTTTTAGAACTGGTTTCCTTACCAGTGTTACTGGTAACAACAAAGATAACTAAATGTGAATGATTTTTTAAAGCTATTTATGCTGTTTACTTCATACATGTTGTCACACTGTCTGGAGTAGCTCATGACCATGAGTACCTGCCTCATGGCAGACGCCCTGAACTGGTGTTGTGTTCTATAATTTAGATTTTACCAAATCAGTAACAAATGTGAACTACTGGATCACTAATAGTTTCACCATGGAGTCACAGATAATCCCCTTCTCCACTCTATTTTGCCACCCAGGTGAGCGGGACTTAGTGATATATAGCTACCTACACCAAAAATCATAAAATATTCAGGTTGCTTCCAGTCCCAGGAGACCTGTCACTTACCCCAGACCAAGTGGTACCCTAGATCTTACACCAAAGTCAATGCCTGTAGCCAATTCTATAACAAATGATCTAAAGGCTTATTAACTAGGGAAACAAATAACAGTTATTTACAGGTTATAGCAAGCAACGGTAAACACACATGAGTTGCAATCTAAATCCTAAGAGTGTACTAGTAGTCTGTCAATTCAAAATGTCTTTCAGGGTAGACCCCTAGGGATCTTTGGTTCAGTCTAGGGTGTTTCTGGGCCTGTAAGAGTGCAGACAGCTAAGAGATGAAAAAATTTCCTGTGTCTTTGTTTTATTTCCTTCATTCAGCCTCCAGCTCCATAGGACAAGCTTCTTTTGCATGTAGTATTTCTAAGATGTGATAGGGCCATTAACCAATCCTTTGAATTGTGGTGTTCCTCATGGCCCATCTAATTTTGATAGTTCTTCTGGACAGGCGTGAGGAAACACCATTCCCATCTTTGTTCACAAGTTTAGAGCAAACATTTTCAAAGTTATAAATCAAAACACAGACATTACAAATAAGATTAATGGATGCAGCAATTTACAAACATTTATAGAGTCTAAACACTAAATACAGTCTTATAAGCACTATAACATGGAACAGCACTAACACGTAAGTGAACCAGTCTGGTCTCCAGCTATGAGTTTGTCAGTTCTTAGCTAATGCCTGCAGACTAGGCAAGAGCTGGCACTTGGCCTAGCCAGCATCACACATGCATTACTCCCATGTTGGGGAATGAAAATATACTAATAAGTTTCACTTTTTAAAAAGAAATTAAGGTGCTCATACACTATCACAATGCTACAGGATTTGGGCTGCAAATGCTGCAGGGAAATGTTTTGTTTCTTTGAAAATATAGTTTACACTGGAACTCTTAAATGTACAGTAAATATATATTTCTATTGGTTTTGGGTTTGTTTACCTTATTTTTTACAAGACATAAAATTTCAAGTGAGAGTTGACATGATGGGTGAAACTGTTAAAAGATATAGAAGGGTTTGTCACTAGAGGAATTTAGATAATTTTTTAGTTTATTCAGGATAAATTTCCCACACGGATACTTCTACACATTTTAAAGCACCAAGTGGTTTGGAAAAAGTAATTCTTATTATTATTTAACATTTATATTGTGGTAGCATCTAAAGGCCACAACCAAGTTGGACCTCATTGTGCTAGTTGCGGTACAAATATGTAATAAATTATTGTGCTCTCATCAAAGAGCTGACATAGAGTGGCCTGCTATACTAAAATGAAAATCAGAAATAACAAAGTAGTCCTGATCGTCTTGTTTGTTTGAATTTTGGAAAAATTCAGCATGTTGTACTTGGTGGAAATCTCTTAATATTTCTCTCCTAGGATGTAGAGGCTACGTTTGTCGGTGAATTCAATACTAACCACTCTGAATGCTTGAATTTAAACACTGTTTGTTTATTTTGTTCTTTCACAACCATTCATTTGCAAATTATATATTCGAAAGAACAAAGTATCAATATTTAGTCTGGGGCAAAGAAGGAGGCTGCAATTAACCAGAATAGATGTTTCTTGTTTTGAATCTTTGAATAACTGCAGTAAGAGGAATTGTGATAAGCTATGGTCATGGCACATAGATTTGTGCTGTCTTAAAGTAAAGCACAGTATGGGTGTTGGATATGGCATGTGAGTATATTACACAGATCTACGGTTATTGAAACCACTAATAACATGACTAACCATTCTTAGGTTTAAAAACAAATCAAACCGTCTAATCCAGTAAACTACTTTTAGTAATATACAACTAAGACTTTCAGTATAAACACTTCTCAGTTTACTAGGTCATTTGGCAACTGTTACTCAAGTCAGTAGCACACTAACATAATGACCCTCATAACTGTCTCAAAGTGCGGGCTCAAATGGGTGTCAGTAACTCCAAGGGAGTTCAGACAGACTACTCTGGGGTTCTCCTAAATACCTCAAAAATCTTGATTCGGTTTTTCCTTTGTAGGCAACCCTTCTCAGATTTGGCTTCACACATGACAGAGACAATTTATAGTTTGGCTATTACTTACAGTGGCTGCCTTTCTGCCTTGCTAGCCAACAGAGCCAGCTTTACTCCATCTTTTGGAAAGCTCCTTGCTAGCAGCCTTACATTGGAAGGCCTCAGTTTTAGATTGAGGAGGCAAAGGCACTAGAGAAAGGAGAGAAAAGAGGCCTCTCGGGACAGTCAGGGATCATGCGGAGTCTACGTGCCATCTCTGGATTTTAGGAGGGATGGGAAATTGTCTTTTCTCCTTTCAGAGAAGGGGCCTGGAAATGCATAAATGTTCCTTTGGATTTTAATTTTTCTGGTTGGCCTAGCTACTTCAGGGTTAGCTGCAGTGCTTTGCCATCCTGTATGTTTACTACCTCGTAGGTCTGAATTTATCACAAGGTTACGGAGTATATCAGATCATGCCCTATGTGACAAAACACAGTAGTGTGCTAAAATGAAAGACAATAGGCAGCAAGACCGAAGCCTTACTCATAACCCAAATCCCCAGCCCCTGTGCCTCCTGGCTCCATTCTTCTTCAGCAGTGAGTCCCCAGATGGATCAGAGGGCCTTGTCCATAGAAGAACAGGGATCTACAGAGAAACTGGATCTGTGCTAATCCACAACTGTTTGGGCAGGTCTTGGGGCAGTCTGAGCCAACTCCATTCTCCTTTCAATCTTTAAGCTATAGTGATTAGTTTACAAAACAAACAGTTCTCATGACACTCTGACTCCAGGGCATTAATGTATAATGCACTAATATAAAACTACAAAAATCCTGGAACAATATAGAACAAGTAGTGAATGAACTATGGAATTTCTCCCTGAGGCACAAGTGTGTTTCCTTTGGGTTTCCCTCTCAAAGAGGATTAGGCTTCTTTTCTTAAACAGAGATTTCTGCACATTCATTTTCTTGTGCTCTATTTTGTATTACACCTCAATGGAAATCAGAAAAGGTCTGGATGGTCCGTGAATAGATTTCAGGAGTCTCGGTGCCACCATTGAGGAACTGGGAAAGCACATTAAGACTTTTCAAAATATCTGCAATCCTTGGCTAGATAGAATGGTATAAAATAGACTCTCCCTTTCAGTGTACTGTCAGTGGCCCTGTCCTGCATTGGTATCCACTTGTCAACTGGTCTCTATGTGAGCACAGGAGTATGTGCTAGTGGACCCCAGTGTAGGAGTCAGTAAAATCAAAGTCTTGCTAGATGTAACAGGAAGCTCTAGGACACTTCTTGGATAATCACTTTCATAAAGAAACGTTAAAAGAAAAAAACTGCAACCTCTTCAGTGCCTTGCTTATGCAAATTAGTAAGCAATCCATCCACTCCCTTCTTTTCCACTGTAAGTGGCATCAACAATTTCTTGCTTAGAGGGTCTTCAGTAATAATATTCTAAATCTGTTACAAGTGTCCTATGACAATTAATTTTCTTACCTAGCACAGAAAGATCTGACTGTTGTTGTAGAAATCTGTGACACGCTCATGTTAAAAGTACTATTCCAAAATGCAGCCCCCATAATATTAATTTTTAGGTTTTTTTTTTTTTAGTTATGTAAGTTTAGAGACTTAATTTTTTTGAAAGGCCAGAGAAGCTTGTGAATTGGCTATTTCTGTGTATGCGGCCTATATATCGTACTTTCACCAATGGATTTCAAAACACACTTTTGAATTAACTATGAAGTCAGAGACTGTGGGAATAGAACATAAAAATCTGGCTAAAGGAGCAGTTAGAAGCAGGGGCTCTGTTGTATTTGATAATTCTTTCTGTTTTCTTTCAAGAAGCCAGAGTGTTTTTGAAAACTCTCATACAGCTCATTGAGATATAGTGGGTCAGGTGCCAATACAATGTTTTTAGAAGAGCTTGTGGGATCCCATTATAGACAGTCTATTTAGACTAGTGGTGAACCCTACATTAACAATTACATTAGGGCTAGAAATCAGCTGTGACTAAAACCTGATCTTTGCCTTCCGTACATCAAAAGGAAATTCTTTTACAGTGAAAGGATGTCGTTAAAGTTTTTACAAGTTCATTTTGTATCAGTATTCAGCTTCTACTCTTTAGTAACAGAAAAAGAAAGTCAATATTTTAGAGTTGGAGAAGCTGTTATTCCACTGTTTTCAAGAAATAAGTTGTAGTTTCTACATTTTCTGCCATAGTTCTGTTAAAGGAGGCCATTCTATTCCTAACAGTTTAATATGGGTAACTAGTCAAATTTTTGCTGCCCCTCAATACATAGTTATCTAATTAGAGATTATTTACTGTTCTAATTAAAAAAGATCTCCCCACCTTTGCTGTGAAATGAAAATGTAACTTGTATACATCCCTACCTTTCCACTTAAACACAAAGAACAGCACACAGTTGAATCCACTGTGTTGAAGTGGTGTTTGTATTTCTGTCCACTCTCCCACACAACTAAAATTCACTAGAAGCAGAGTTTCACTATGACAGGAGTTGGCCTACCTTCTAACATCTCTCTTACTCTCCAACCTGGGATTGGAGGCATGGCCTTCTCATCACCCCCTGCAGTTGTGTATACTACACAAGGCTGCTGGAAGCCCAGATCTGCTGTCCAAATGATGAGCATCTGTAGCATTTCAAGCTTCCCTTTCCTTCCCAACAGCTTTAGGAAGGCTGGGGGCGAGGCCTTCTCTGTAGTCCCAAACCCACAGAGTAGTGGAAGTCTTTCTTCTTCTTCCCACCTCAACTGGAACTGAAGAAGGGCAGGGAAGAGGACGTGCCATGCACATTTATGATGCTATATATTCATAATAATAATAGGTGTGGAATGGACTTGACACTCTTCTGATCCAAGGTTAAGCACCGTGACACTATTTTGTAATGTGAAGCAGGTTGGAAGCGGGTGAAACAGGCTGGAACTGTCACTTGGGTTTACTTGGGGTGGAGGGCAAATCCTGTCCTTCCTGGGGGTGCAGAGGGCACTGCTCAGAACAAAAAAAGGTGAATATTAGTAATAGGAGGGAAGGGTAGGATTTCTAAAACTTGCTTAGGTTGAGCACAACATTTTGCAGAGCTCTGCTTCTACGCCCCACTGTGCAGTGGGGATTTATACTGGGAGGAGAGGTGAAGAGGCTAGATGGGGGAGAGAATGGAGCTAGTATGTCTATCATTATATAGATGCACCAATTGATTCCCCTGTAAGTATACTTAGGATTGTGCTTCAGAGTTTTTGAAGTTTTTAGATAATATTAAGAGTAACCCAAATCCATAGGTGACCAAAAATGAGAAGTATTTCCATAGGTTTAGCTCCATTATAGAGACTCTTTCTAGGTTTTCATTCAAAGAACAAAATATGATGTGCTTAGATTTGCAGCAGAGGTTGCCTTCACTGTGTAAATCAGTGCCCAACTGTAGTATTGAATCTGCAGCTAGAAAGGTTGGAACTGTAGCCTTAAGTTAGGTACTTATCAGTGGAACATTAAAGGTGACCTACTAAAGTAAAGTACAATATTCCAGGAGCTCCCAATATTCACTGTATGCCCCCAGGCTCTTAGAGACAGCTAGTGCATTATTACTGCTAAACTGATCTCTATTTTGATTCTCTTAGGTCCTGCAGCACCCACTCCCATATTGGCCAGTTGGCTTCTGCTCTGTGTCTGGTGATATCACCACAGTGTATGCAAGGGGGTCATCTAGGAGTGCCAGCCAATTGGTCTTGGGTACAATGGATGGTATAGAAGATGAAAGAAGACCTACAGGTCTGCTTTTAGGGCTGAATATCCCTATAGTTTGATTCAGGGGGAGTGGGAGGGTGAACTTGCATCACATATCTGCACTAGAATCCGGTTCTTTACGTTTGCGGGTTACCTTTAATTTCAAAACCTTTTTGTGATCATTTAAATCCTAACTGTATTACAGCACTGATTCTGATGTTGACATTTTCAGGTTCTCATTCTTCTGCTAGCAGGTCATATCACAGTGTTTAAGGTACCAGATTTAAATAAGTATGTAAAACACAAATTCCGATCAAAAGTCCATTGAAGTGAATGGAAAGACACCCATTGACTTCAATTGGCTAAGGATCAGGCTCTGAGATAAGGTCTCCTGTGTTGGTTTGAATAGATGATATTCATCCAATAAACAAAAGTATGTAGATAATGTGAAATTTGACTATTTGGGTCTCTGTGTGTAATACAGCCACCCATTTTCATCAATACTATTATTTTTTTTTAGATCTACTTTAGAATCTCAATAGCTTTAACAATGCATTCAGTCTTGCAAAATTTCCGTTGATTCAATGGGAGTAGGATCAGGCCATATATCTATGTGTCTCTCTGTATTAATCAGTCTGATGTTTGTAACCGTTTGCTATCTTTAAAAGGTATGTTTTTAAATAGTAAAAAAGCAAGTTCAGTTTAGGCAGCTACTGTACTTCAAATTAATAATTTTTACAAGAGATAGAATTAGTTTGTTTTTTCTTTAGTAAATGGAAAATAATATTTTTGCATATTCCTTCACTCTCCCTCTTTGCCTAGTTTCTCAGAAATTGGAATGAAAGCTGTTCAGTTTGTTTTTCCTCTATTTCTATAGGTTTGGACTGTTCCTAGCTATTACTGTAGCTTGATGCTTAGATAAAGACTGTTTTTACTACATTAACTGACCACAATACATCATATTCATATTGAACTGCACATTGTAAATTCTGTGCCACCTAATCAAATCTTGCGCAGTAGCTTTGAAGGCATTGTGGATGCAAAGATGAAATTTAGCATGTAGTGCAATTCAAGCTCCTGTGTGAACTGATATATTTACCTCACATATTTTATGATAACTACAAACAAAATATTGCCTACATGCAAGTTTGATGAGACGTATGCATCCAAAAAGTGAAGAGCCACTGTATTTGTTAGGCCAAATTCACCACTTATGCAAGCAGGTGTAATTCTATTGTCTTCGGTGGAGTTGTGGTCTCTTATGCTAGCAGTGAATTTGGCCCATTCTTTTTAAAATTTCCAGTTCAGGACTGCCCAGTGGGCTAACTCTAGTCATGTGCAGGAGCCTATCTTCAGTTAGGCACCACTATCAGAAACTGGAAGTTTGTATTTGCATGAGATTTAGTAAAGGAAATTAACTAGAAACAAAAGTGAAAGTGGGTAGTGTAGTTTCATTATCCAAACTGAGTGAAATGCAAAAAGTTAATGAACAGCATAAATAATGAAAAGTGAAGTAGAGTTTTAAAAACTTTTCTAATTTCAGTAATTTAAGGTGGTTAGATTAACCCTGGTAGAAAAATGTTCTTACCTTGCCAATGTCCTTTTAAATTAGCACTGATTCATTTTATTTCATTAGTACTGGAGCTAACCTTAGTCCTGAATAACATTTTTTCTTTGTATTGTTACTTTGGCTGTTTGAGTAACATAATGCTCCAGAGATACAAAGGAGGTGGTCTTTTTTGTGTGTGTTTCATATGTACTAATTGTTTTTTTTCATTAAATAAAGAGTTCACAGAAACTACAAGAGCAGGGGCACTACATTCTTTTTCAAATGCATCTTCACTTTTGTAAACAAAAGTGGAACAAGGTCTCCCTGAAAATCTTTTTATGCACAAAAATATGTAGAAAAAATGTCACCGCAAAATGAAATTAGAATTCCAGGTAGTCATTGTTTTCTTTCTCAGGAGACCAAGAAACCTGTTGCTCTAAAGTCCACCACACACTAGGCAATAGCAAGGGATATTATTGTATTACATAGTTCTCATGGCATTCCTCTGAATTATCTGAACCTTTTCTTTTTTCATTAAAATGTAGCCAATGAGTGTATGCTGAATGTCCCAGATGCAATTAAAAAAACCAAAACAAAATGAAATCACAATAATCTAACATGAAAATATATTGTTCACTTGGCATGTCAAGGGCTAGATTATGCCTAGCTCTGTACTTGGTATATCAAGGATGAGATGGTGCCTAGATCTCTCCTCCCCCACCACTCCCTTTGTTCTTAGGGCTAGGCACCGACCTGTTTCTTGTGCTGTGGGCATATGAGGATTAAGATCAGTAGTGCTAGAAGGGGGATAGGGTCAGGGTCATGTCTCTGTTCACCTTGTGCATTAGCCAGCAGAGTTGGGTGGGGCATGCTGGAGGCCATCTAGTATACTGTGTAATAGGATGCAGCAAGACTAACCATTTGCAGGTAAATTATTTATAATCTCTCTGACAGATGTTGACATTCTAATGCCTATTACTTCAGGTGCAAGAGCATAACTAATGATGTTGGGGTTTTAATCTTCCAAATTAGATCTCAAAATCTGAATGATGTGCCATTGTTAACATAGGTGATGTTCAAGAGCAGAAGCAGATTTCCACATCACTGAGAAAATTTACTATTAGCAGCATATTGTTATTCAGAGGCTTGAATGATAACATTTTCAGCTTAGGCAATAAGATTCAGGAGAAGCTCCTGCTGTTTATATTTTAATGAAACTGAATCAGTCAGCAGAAAGGATGGGGAAACCGAGAATTACTTCCTGTCAGTCATAGAATTTAGGTTGTTAGGCTTCCTAAAAGTGTGGAAACTGAAACTGAGTTGTTAAGTTGTTCTTTTATAGAAATATGGCACCAGATCCTTGTCTGTGGCTGTGGAGTGCAGGTCGGGAGTGGACATAAAGATAACATAAAGCTCACTTTTACTTTTCCTTGATACTGCACCAGCTGTCAAGTCTCCTGGTTCAGCTTAGAGATGCTGCTTGCCAATGACTCCAATGGGTTGAAATAGCAAGGACAGATAAGAGCAAGTAGGAGCATCGCTCCCATGCCCCATTTCCTCTGGCCACAACTCCCTCACATGAGCAGCAGGAGGGGAGATGGCACAGAGCTATCATTGTGACTACTACACCTTTGGAGGATCCTCTCTATACTTTCTCCTAGGGCTAGTTGGCTCTGTGGCAAGATTCCACCAGCCACATGGGGCAAAGCAGGCAAACTACATCTAAAGTATGGCCATGAGCTCCAAACATTCTGGGCCAGATTCTCAGCTTGTGTAAATTGCTGCAGTTTATTTAAAATGAGATGCTAGAGAGATTTGCTCCCACTGATGACCAGGCCTTTGAAAAACTGCAATGTAACAATATTGGAAACAAGTACATTACTTAGATTTTTCTTAAAAGTAGAAAGGTACTCCAGAATATTTTGTTACCGTAGGAATTTAAGTAAAAAAAAAGTTGTTGGCATAATTCATTGATATGTGCAATGTACTTGGAAATTCTTGAATGGAAAGTACTATGGGACTGACGGTACAATTGTTATAAAGTTGTCAAATGCATGTTATTCTTGTTCTTCTCTTTCCTTCAAATTCAGGCATAATGTAGTTTGATTATACAGTAGTCTTTTGAATGCTCTGAAATAGCTGGGCATAACCAGAAAAAAGGACTTCTCTTTGGCACTGTACAAGAACACTGTACATCACCGCGTGCTACATAACTATAAGCTCCAGTTTGCAACATGGTTCAGCCTACAAATTTTTTTTGAAGTATGACACACAAGGGAGTATCTGTTTTACAGAAGGGGAAACTGTGGCTCAGTGACTTCCCTGAGGTCATATACAAACTTGCTGGGAACAGAATCACAGTGCCTTGACTCTCTTTCCTGTGCTTTAGTCACAAAACTATCCTTTCTGTCATTAACTATCATAACTTGACCAAATTTAAGTGAATTTTCCTGGGAATGGCAAGAGACACAACCCTGACACCAGGACCCTACTCTGCCAAATAGCAATTCCCAACTCCTAAGCATGGATGTCCTAGAGGTCCTCAAGAAAACCTTTGAATTTTTTTTTAATCTGTGCAAAACAACATGTTTGTCCCTGATCTTGTTCTCAGAAATGGCTGGACCCTTTTCAGTTGAAACTTTTCCAGAAAAATCCAGCCTGTGGCAGACATCCAGCATGAAAATTTTCAGCTTTTAAGTGGTTAAAATTTAGCAAAGTTAAAAGCATCTAAAAATAATAGGACACGTCAAGCAACCTTAAATATATGCAGCCCCACCAGCTTCACCGAGAGTATGACAGCACAGTAATTTTGCACACTTCTCACTCTGAGAGAGAGACAGATGCTATCTTTACCACAAAGCTTCCAATTCTTTAGAAGACATTCAACACTGGCATTTGTAAAATTTGTAAAGAATGACTTCTAGCTAAGAAGAGTTTTGGCACACTTGTTACTGTCTCTGCTAGAGGAAGCCTCCAATTGAGGCTAATTGGTAGAGCTATTTATGGCCACAGAGGGTACCTGCTGGTTTTAATTTCATTTCAGTAACGCATAGAAGGTACAGATTGCAGTGGATCTAGCCATCAGATAAGGGACTCCATTAATGTGTTAAGTCTTCTATAATGTCTGGTCACCAGTAGACAGTTTTTCTACAGATAATGATGGCAGCTGTTTCAAGGTTTGAATGATAAATGTTTAACAACAGATGAAGGAGGATGGATAGGGGAATAACTCCCTCAGCTTTCTATCTTCTCCTCCTAGTTGTTAAAGTAAACTGAACAGTTTAATAAGAGGAATTATTGGCATTGCCACTCGGGTTAAGTCTCAATACTTACCGTATGCTAGCTTGACAAAAGGAAGCAGAATCCGATATCCTGTTGTACTGCCGAAGAAAACAACATGTCACCGCTTAGCAAAAGTATTTGTCTGCTGCTCACTTTTTCTATCATTTTATTTCTTGTTTTCTCTCTTTACATACAGATATTAGTAGAAACAGAATATATACACTCCTTGGGGTGAACCATACACTATATTCTTATGAGCTGGTATGGCCACATTACTTACAGCTAGAAGACGAAAACGAAACCATAAGTCCATTATTGGGTTAGCCCAATGAGTGAAAAAATGCTGGTGTTTCATGGCAGGAACTGCTGTGTTTTATTTTAGACATTTCTGTGGAATTCACTACTTTCTGTGCATCTAATGCAGTATTGTCTTGTAGAACTTGTTTTTTTAGCGACAGTTGTTTTTTGTGTGTGCGGAAGATTGACTTTTGTAGCCTGTGTGCCCCCTTGTATTAGTATATTGAGGCAAATCATGTCTTCTACTATTACACTCCTCTTCATGCATTTCAGTTTAACTCTACTGGAGCACAAATCTGAATTCTGTCTTTCTGGAACTCTTTGGAAAGCATTACACAGAATCAGGCTCAGGGCACTGCATTTAATCTGGTGAAAAAATAACAGGAGATCTTACTAATAGCTGGCTAACACTGCAAGTGATTTAGTATTCAAACATTCACACTTAACAAAAACTAATCATTTTAAACAATACAGGAAACACTTAAAAGAAAAATTAACCAGTTAGTTCAGTAGTAAAATTTTCAGTGTAGTCCTTCCCATATATATTTCATTCTGCTGCTTATACAATGCATATCTATGGAAAATAAAATTTATAAGTTCTGCATCACTGTTATAAAAGTTTCAGCAGAATGTTCACTTACCTTTATTTTAGAATGTATATACAGTTTTTCCTACTGATCTTCATATGTGATAGTTTATGCAAGTTGAGCTAATTTATATTTTTTAAAAATATTTGTGTATCACCATAAATTTCAGTTTGAGGTCAACACATATTGACCTAAACAGTGGCCTGGGCTGAAACATGGAGCTGCACAAAATGTGATAACTGTGATTGGAATACAGTTACATCTACAGT
Organism: Chelonoidis abingdonii; assembly: GCF_003597395.2. Classification (NCBI taxonomy): domain Eukaryota; kingdom Metazoa; phylum Chordata; order Testudines; family Testudinidae; genus Chelonoidis; species Chelonoidis abingdonii. Next base: position 269,033,826 of record NC_133769.1, read on the forward strand.
TGTTGGGATAGGTGGGTGGCTGTAAGATGGTGTCTAGTGCAGGGGTGGCCAACCTGAGCCTGTGAAGGAGCCAGAATTTACCAATGTACATTGCCAGTGAGCCACAGTAATATGTCAGCAGCTGTATAGTTACTCCACAGTCCCTCCTGCCTGCTGGCAGCCCCCACCAATCAGCACCTACTTTCCCCTCCCCTTGCAGTCAGCTGTTTCACATGCACAGGAGGCTATGGGGGGAGGAGCGAGGGCATGTCAGGCTCAGGGGAAGGGTCCTTGGGGGAGGGGATGGAGTGGGAGCAGGGCTTGGGGCAGAGCAGGGGTTGAGCAGTCAGCACCCCCCACCACACTGGAAAGTTAGTGTCTATAGCTCTAGCCCTGGAATCCATCCCTGGGTAAGGAGCCGCATATTGACCTCTGAAGAGCCACATGCGGCTCCAGAGCCACAGGTTGGCCACCCCTGATCTAGTGGCTTTCTAGCAGGGTCATGGGGTGGGTGCTGGGGGAGGATGGCTGCTGGATGCCTGGCAGGTGTTGATTGGGGCTGCTTTGAGGTGAGTGTAGATGCTGGGGGTGTGCTTGAGGGAGAGTGTTACTGCCTATTGAGGAAACTGGGATGGGTGGGCTTAGGCTGCACAAAACTAAAGGCCCTCCTGTCTTAACAGTGGGGGAGGAACAACAAATCCCGAGACAATACATACAAAAAAGAGATGGGAGGGTGGGTCAACGGTTGAAAATCAGAGTTCTGGATGGGGATGCTGAGTAGAAAGCCCTGGACAGTGCCTACTGCTCCTCAGAGAAGTCCAAGGAGCCAGTGAACACCCCTCAATGGGGAGTGTCTAGTGCAGCTAGTTGAGGGTTGTGATCCAACCATAGAGAAAAAGGTTCCCTGGCTAGAGCAGCCACATCTGATCGGAGTTTGCAATTGCAAGCAGATGCCTGCTACCTTCCCACACATAAGGACCAGTTGGTTCAGTTGTTGGGCTGAGGACATATTGAGGTATGTAGAAATGCCATTAATGTTGGCTTCCACACTGGGCTATGACAGCAACATTTTTTTTTTGGAGGGGAGGGGAGGCAGCGGGCTTGTAGCTTTGTTTCCTGCTCTACTCTCTGCCCTTGTGCACAAACAAAGATGAGTTCAACAAACCACTTTCTTCTCCCACTGCTGCTTTCCTTCTCTTTAGACATTTTAAAAAAGTGCTACAGTATAAAACCACATGGGTGACATGTATTTGGGGGGGAAGAGGAATTTTAGCCCATGTCAGAATTCAGCCCACACTCATGGAACTGAATAGCTTTACAATATTATCTCCTTATTCTGAAGACATAGCTGATAAGATATGCATACAAATTAAACAAGGTTGCAACTCTCATGATATTTTTGCAAGCGCCGCAATTATGCGGCATGAAGATTGGCTTATTGGAGGCATTTCTGACAGCTTGGCATTACTGGCTCAGTTCTAACTAATGCTTCAGCTCTGGCTGCAGCAACCAGAGATCACTGCTGCTGCACAGAGATTGCTTTGGTTACAGGTCCAGCTGTTACCAGCAGGGGCAGCTGCTCTGCTTGCTCTGTCCTGCAGTATGAAACTCTGCTCCCTTGTTTGTGCTGCCTGAGCCAGCGTTTCTCAAATGCGGCCACTGGGGCTGCATGCGGCCACCAGAGGCTTTTCTTGCGGCCACAGCTGCCTGAGCGGTGTTGCGGGGGGGGGGGGGGGGGACGACAAAACACTGGCTCCTCCTCTGGGTCTGCAAGTAGGGATTGGAGCCACAACCACTGGTGGAGTAGACAGCCGGTGTGAGTTCCCCACCTTCCCGCGGGCAGTGGGGCTCAGGCTTCTGGCTTTAGTCTGGGGGTGGCAGGTGGAAAGCTTCTGCCATGTGGTGGCAGGCTGGGGCCATCAGGCTTCAGGCTCACCACTGCCCTCATTGCGTCTGTCTCTTGCTGCCTTGCCTGGCCCCTGACCCATCCACCCCATCATCCCTGGCCCCCAAAGCCTCCCCACTCACCTCTCTAGCCAAGGCTTAATTTGTCCCCTGGCTTGCCAGGGCTGAATAAGTCTGCTGTGAAAAGTGATATTTTTATGTGTGTTAATATCACTTTTCACTGCCTCCCAGCTAGGTAACTAGTTTGCTGCTGTGAAAAGTGATATTAACAAACGTACAAATACCCCACTTTTCACAGAAACAGACTTACTAGCTATCAATTCTATTAAAAAAACAAAACAAAACAAAACAGAAACCAGAAAAGCAAAAGAAACAACACCACCAAAAAAGACAGGAACAGGCAAAACAACTTATTTGTATTTCTGTTCTGTTTAGGTCCAGTAAAGTATACAACAACTGTACATTGTTATTATTGAGTCTGCAAAAAAACAACCCCCCCATATAAATAAATTATATGCGCATATTTGTTTTTCCTAAAGTTAATTAAGTTTAAAAAAAAAATGTCAGCAAGAGTTTGTGGCAGCTCTCTGAGGCCAGCAAAAATTTGTTGTGAGAACCCCTGGCCTGAGCCCAGTATGGGAATCACAGCCTGCTAGGGTGCAGCTCCTACCCATCCCCTCCTTCTATCCAGCACTAAGCAGAGGTGAGAGAACCAAAGGTGAGTGAAGGGCCAGTGCAAGGATGTTTCACACCCTAGGTGAAACTTCCACCTTGTGCCCTCCCCCCCTGCTAACCTCACCCTGAGGCACCCCCCCTGCGGCAGCTCCCTTCTCCACCCTGAGGTGCCCCCCTTGCGGCAGCTCCCATCCCCCACCCCAGCTTACCCCTGCCCCACCTCCACCCCAAACACACCATCACTGCTTCACTTCTCCTGCCTCCCAGGTTTGCGGCACTGAAGCTGATTGGCGTCGCAAGCCTGGGAGGTGGGAGAAGTGAAGCAGCCATGGCGTGCTCGGGGAGAAGGCGGGGCAGGGGTGAGCTGGGGAGGGGAGTTCTCCTGTGTGCCGCCCCTCCCCCTACTTGCTGCAGGTGGCCCTCCCCGCTCTCCCTTGCCCCAGCTCCCTCCGCCTAAATGCTGACGGCAGCTGAAGATTCTGCCACTGCGATCGCTGCGGAAGAAAATGCCACCCCCAAATCCTAGTGCCCTAGGCGACCGCCTAAGTCGCCTAAATGGTTGCACCGGCCCTGGGTGAGTGTGAAGAGATCCTGGGAGTGTGGGTGTCTCTTCCTGCCCCCTAGCTTGGATGGAATCAGTCCTAATCTGGTTGCAAACTCCCAGAATTGGGCAGGGTCAGTATCTGGGATGGAACAAAGGGAGAAGGAGCTTTGTAGGGACAGTCTCCAGGGGATAGGGAGGAAGGGGCTGATCAGGAGGCTGGGGCAGTGTCCTGAGAGGTGGAAGAACTGGGCATGAGTGAAGGCTGGAGCTAGGCAGGCCAGTATCCAAGGTTGAGGGAAGTAGCGGACCAGGGATCTGTATCCAGGGTTGGGAGCTGAACAGGGGCAGTGCCCAGGATTAGTAAAAAGATGGGGGGGTCTAAATTAGCTGTTACCACTCAAGATAAAGATCTTGGAGTCTTTGAAAATATCTGCTCAATGTTCAGTGACAGTCAAAAAAGTTAACTGCTAGGAACCATTAGGAAAAGGATAGAAAATAAGACAATATATATCGTAATGCTACTATATAAATCCATGGTATGCCCAAATCTTGAATATAGCATGTCGTTCTGCTTGCCCAATCTCAAAAAAGATAAAAAGGTACAGAGAAGGGCAGCAGAAATAAGTAGGGATATAGAATAGCTTCCATCTGAGGAGAGATTGAAAGGACTGGCCCTCTTCAGCTCAAAAAACATGACTCAGGGATATGATACAGGTCTATAAAATCATGAATGGTGTAGAGAAAGTGAATAAGGAAGTGTTATTTATCCCTTTACATAACACACCACTCCGTGGTCATCTAATTAAATTAATAAGCAGCATGTTTAAAATAAACATAAGGAAGTACTTCTTCCCACAATGCACAATCGACTGTGGAACTAGTTGCCAGGGGATGTTGTGAAGGCCAAAAGTATGGGTTTAGAAAAGAATGAGATAAGTTAATGGAGGATAGATCCATCAAGGGCTATTAGCAGATATGGTCTGGGATGCAACTGCATGCTCTGGATGTCCCTGAGCCTCTGAACACTGGGAGTGGACAACAGGGGATGGATCACTTGATGACTACCTGTTCTGTTCATTCCCTCTGAAGCACCTGGCATTGGCCAATGTCAGAAGACAGGATATTGGGCTAGATGGACCATTGGTCTGACCCCTTATGACCGTTCTTCTGTTCCTATGAGGTGTTGTCTGCTAGAGGGTGGGCCTGCAGAAAGAAGGTCAGAAGGATGGAGGTAAGATCAGTGGCTGGGGAAGTGATGTTGGTGTTAGGGAAGGACCTATTAACAGAAGCAAAAGGTGGCAGATTGCCCAGTTTGTGTGTGTGTATTTTTTGGTGCCTGTCAGGATTTCATTCTCAAACTCAAAAAGAGACAATTCCCCCTAAGACAGGGGTCTCAAACATGCAGTCCACATGGAGCCCATCGAGTTATTTCCTGTGGCTCGCCAAGCTCCACTCCTCTCCCCAGTGTGCCGTGTCCCCACTCCTCTGCCAACCTCACAGCGCTTCCCCCCCGCCAAACAGCTGTGTGACAGCACTAAGGACTTTTCAGGAGGGAGAGGAGAGGGGAGGCGGGGATTTGGAGAAGGAGTTGGAATAGCGGCAGGGAGGGGGCAGAGTTGGGGCGGGGACTTTGGGGAAGGGGTTGGAATGGGGATGGGGAAGGAATGGGAAGAGGTGGGACAGGGAGCAGGGCCTCATGGAAGGGATGGAGTGGGGGTTTTGCAGTCTGTTACCAACCAATTTTGAAGTTCTCAGCTATTTTGACTTGACAGTTGGTGCACAACTATGGAAAGGTGTGTATCGTGATATCAGAGATAACCAGTCACTACCTTTACTCAATAGCTAGTTTCCATGCTACAGTTTCATTGGTTGTATGAGGGAGACTTCACAGATGGTGGATTACTTGGCCTGACTGCCGCACCCTTGTGCCTAGCTGCCACCTCACATATCAGCACAACCACCTACACAACAACACAACCAGCAAGTCCAAATACAGATAGCCCCTCACCCCAGCACACACCCCTTATTTGTCACTAACACAAATCAACCAAAATCTCCCAGCACAACACAGCCCAGGCACAAATTAACACAGCTTCCCATCACAACACACATTTGCCCACCCTCACTCATACTTACCATAAACTTGAGTGGCTAAGTGGCAAGTTCTTTGCTAGTAAGCATATATTGGGCTACTGTGACAACGCAATAAAAGTCAGTAGAAAAATCATTGTAAGATGCTATACAATTTAATGGTGTACAAAAAAGATATCTATTATAGGAGAAACAGTACGTGACCCTGAATTAAAAGATTACATGATAAAATGTAGTCTCAAAGGGGCAGAGAAAAAGTTGCATGTGCAACCCTAATTTTGGCACATGTGCTTAACTATGCAGTCTTAACATAACTCTAAGTGTAGTTTTTTGTATGGATGTGGTACAATTTGCAAGCGACACTGAGGCTGGTTTCATCTCAGGATATCAAACCTAATATTGATGCTCTGTTTGATACAAAATGCTGCCAGCTAAGTGGCCAAAAATGAAATGACTGTCAAAATTAGCACTGACTTTTCGCATTACAGTTTTAAAAAAGTTAATACATTGACTTTTAATAGCATATTATATTACTCTTCATTTTTAAAATTTTTGACTATACTTTTGTATCGTTGTATGAAAAGTTTTCAGTGATGTGGCCCTCGGGCCAATGTACTAGTCCCCATGTGGCCCTCATGGTGAGTTGAGTTTGAGATCCCTGCCCGAAGAGGAGAAACATCAGAAAACAGACCAAAAAGATTTTTAAGGCAGTCTCATGATTATTTGGGTTTCTCTCATAATTTTTGAACTTGCAAGGTTGACAATAATGCAAGTAGATCAAAAATGTTTAGAAGGACTTTAAGGTTTGTGAAGAGGAAGAAAAGGAGCAGTGAGAAGGAAGATATGCAAAGGGTGTTAGAATGGTTTTCACCACTTCTACTCTGTTCGAGTTCTTTAGACATAACTCTTTTATTAATCTAATGCCTTGTTTAATCAGCTTTTTGACAGAATACTTAATTACTCCCAGCAGGTATTAGTCAATTGGTATCAAACACTCAGTGCAGAACTTTATTATACTTAGAAGGCAGATACACTGTAGTTCATTCCCCTTAATTTTCACCAAGAGGCATAATTTTTGTATTTATATAGCTCTGATGAAGATAATAGATTTTAATTAGTTAATATTATTTAGTAATAGTTTTAACTGTAGCAAGTTTTGATGAATGGAGATCAATATCTCCCAATGAAAATCAGTCTGTTCACGAGTTTGGACAAAACTGACACTTTGTTTCCAAGTTAACATTTTGCACTAACCAAAACTTAATTGACTCCTTTATTGCATTGCCTTTTGCCATTTGGTTTGCTGGCAGATTTGAAACCCTAAACTGGCAGTGGGGAACCAACAAGTTGTGGAGATTAAGCAAAAGTGATTGAAGTGAAGAAAGCATTTGACTTCAATAGCCTATAAAAAGACGGGAGCGAGAACTAGTTGCCAAACTAATTTGAAATGTGTTGGGCTGGCACTTTGTGGGGTCCTTTACACCTGTGCAATATTGGCATAAAGCTCTACCAAATCAGAGTTCTCGGTGTACTTGTCCCTGTAGTGGGGCTGACTGCCCCACTCCTGGTGATGGTGGGTGGCGGCAGGCCAGGGCACCTGTGCAGACATAGAGCCAATCGGAGAAGGGCTTGTGGGGAGCCAATCAGGGCCCAGTTTGGAGACAGCCAGTTAGGACCAGGCTCAGCCCTATAAGAAGGCTGCCCAGGAAGGGAGCAGGCAGTCTGTCTCAGGCCTTTGAGAGGGGAAGGTCAGTCTCCAAGGGTGGAGACTAGCACCATGGACAGCACAGTGCTGGGCAGGCTTGGGGAGGCTAGAGAGCTTGAGCCCATAGGCACCAGGCTGCAGGCCCTGAAGGGAAGGGCCTAGCGGGTGCAGGGGGCTGTAGGGGAAGTGGCCCAGGGAAACAGACAGACAAGGGGAGAGAAGGAGGACAGCGAGGCTGACGCCAGAGGGTCCCTGGGCTGGGACCCAGAGTAGAGGGCGGGCCTGGGTCCCTCCCTAGCAGTACACCTAGCCATCAGCCGTAGGGAGCGGCCATTATACTACGCCAGGTCCCTGACAAGAGGGATTGGACTCAGAGGGCAGTTAGACATCGTGGCTGGGGTGTAGGACTGCTGATCACCAACCCCTGGAAGGGGGTGCAGATGGACTAAGGGGCACTGCTGGAGGGCAGTGGCCTTGAAAAGGACGCCGCTGAGCAGGGAGTGATGCGAGTCCAGAGATGCCAACGGAAGGCGGAAAGATGGATGGGACACCACCAGGAGGGGGCGCTCCGCCAGACAGAGCTAATTCCCGGAGTCACCAGCAGGAGGTGCTAGGTGGTGAGTCCCCCTCCGTTACAGTCTTATTGGCAATGTTTTATATCCTCTTTGCACAGATGTGAATTGCACAAGGCCATAGTTACTGGAGAATTAGGCCCATTGACTTAATTCCTGTTTATTATTTTACTCGTTGCATATTTTAATGATATATCTTCCTAAAAACTAGCCTTTTGAAAATCACAGATGTGTCACTGTTATCAGGTCTCATATTAAAATTCGTATTGAGTTCTAGGCTTTCAGGAGACTAATAAAAGGCAAGACCTAATGGTATATGCCGTTATAACAGTGTATGGGGAGACGTGGGCTGGACCTGTGCTGGAAGGGGCTGAGGGAGAATTCCCTTAGTGAATGTACTGCAGTGGTTCACTATAAGCAACCCTATGCTGCCCTCCTGTAAGCTCTGGAGGGGCTGTAATACAGGAGATTCTGGGCTTTTGACCCTTGACTTAAAGCTACTTTTGTCCCCATCCTGGGGCTGCCCCCTCTGTGCTGTGTCTTCACGAGGTGCAGCTCAGAATTTCAACCCAGTAGAGAACAGCCTTTTATTTTAGCTTGTTTGGCTTTGCAGGAGATTGTTATCACATGCTATAACTGAAATGGTGAGATTTGTTCTTGGTATATAATTCCCTGGGCATAGAAGCATTTAAGTACTACTTTTAAGTAAAGAATATCACTTGATTCTTTGTGTCAGGAAACCAAGAATGGGATATAATCATGAAGTGTCATAAATATAGTGTGCATAGCCTAACAATTGGTCATTTATTCCAACCTTTTAAAAAAAAAAAAGGTTAAACTCTAAATCTTAATACTACAATAAGATGCTGACTTTTATTTTGGATTAGAAATTGAAACAGAAAAGAGAGGTGGTAATTTGTAACCTTTTACTAGATCCCATGGGTAAGAGATCATGAGTGTTAAAAATTCGAGTGACCTAGAGAACTGGTTCTGCTACTGGAGATTTCCTAGAGACTTTATAAAGTTCTTCAAGAGCAGAATTTAAAAGTTGATTGATACCAAATGGATTATCTATGTATTATGAAATTATCAAAGTTGAATGAACTTTCAGGATTTGAAATTTAAGAGGCTATGGCCCATGTGTTTCTTTTATGCAAAGGGCAGAGAAGCAGAAAGATCTCAATCTCATGGTAAATGCACAGTATTTTGTTCTTTAGGTGTGTTCATATTTCAAGTTGAGTACATAAGCTCATTGGTTTGCACTAGTTACTAGGAACAGAGCTGGGTAAAACTGGAAAATTGTGAACAAATCTGTTTTGTTTTTTTTAAAAAAACAAATTCAGTTTGACTATGTTTATACCACTTTCATATTTGCTTTTGTCTAGGAATACAGTCACTGGCAGGAATGTTCACCAAAACAATATGATTTCAACAACTGTTGCAGAATATTAATGGAAAGTAAAATTCAAACTCATAGTCATGACTATGTACATCACAAACTGGATGAGTAATGCTCATCCATGCAACAACAGAAACATTTGACTCATGTCCTATCAAAATAGCTCAAATTTTGAATGGTAAATACACAAAGTAGTTCTCACAGGGACTGTAATGTGAGCAATCTATACCAATCCCTCAACTCTGTGTGAAAGCCCATTGCAAATTACTTTATTTTGTGAATTAGTGATCAAGGGATCATACATTAAATAGCAAAGAGTATGTTACAAAAGTAGTTTATTTTGTCAAATGTTTAATTTTAAATATTTGTAATACTTCATTGTATATGTTACTGAAATATCGGGTCTGCCTAGCTGAGAGCCAGTAACAGCCTGACAGGGATAAGGAAAAATGCTTTATTCTGCAGAAGAAAGGAGAGCCTTGTACTTTAATACAAAAGACTCTGCCTTACACAAATTTCGCAAACCTTTTATACAAGAAGGTTTCATTCACTGGGTCACAATGTCACCAGATAATGTCGTATCTTGGAAAAGTCGCTATTTGAATGCTTATAGAACCTGACAAGCTTGGTACCATGATGTTGTTAATATATCTATACCTATTTTTATCCAAGACTCTGGTTTTAGTTGCAAGGTTGGAGCCCCAATAATTAGACACAAGAGATTTTACAAAGGGAACTTTGCTCTCTCTGTTTTTAAGGGGCCAATTTATTACAACTGTAAATAGACAATGCAAGATTTTGGTGGTCTCATGACCCTGAAATTCTTAGCTTAGTGTGCAAATGCCAGCTCCCAAGAGCTCAATATTTGGAGATACTTGCAAGAGCTCACATTATTCAAGGCACCTCAGTGAACCTATGGCTCAGACAACTGTAATACAATATGAACTGTTGTTTATCTGAATCACATTGCACTTTCTGACAAACTCTGTGGTGAATCTCATAACATGCAAGTAGTCTGACTTTTGTAGTTCAAGTTCATAATTTCACAAGTGGTATGAAAATGTTAACTGTGAAAGTATTCGCCATCCTAACCGCATTTTAGTTTTTGGATTGAAGGACTCTATCGTCATGCAAGTTTTCTTTGGTTGAGAAGTCTTTGGCATTTTTGCCTGCATGCTAATCTAATGCTAAAAAGTGTACACATGATAACTCAGCATAATTACATCAACATTAAATGCTCAGCTGGAAAATGTCTGGTGGGGGGGGTAACTAGTCAAGATTACTAGTTGCACACTTTCCTCTCTAAATTCAGTTTCAGATTATATGTTGCAGACATAGAAATAAGACGTACTTGACGAGACTAGACGTCTGACTCTGATTATACAATTGGCCTTAGAACAAATGTGATTGCATTGGTAAGTATTACTATAATTTATATTACAATAGTAAGCTCAATTGGCAATCATACAGAAAATGTTACAGTGCCCCCCAAAAACTTACAATCTAAAAAGAGGAAGAAAAAGCAGATAAAGGTAAATTCGATAATCTAGATCTACTCAGGATATCCGTGGACAAACTGAATGGTACTGCAGAAGAAAATGGTGCCTTCACATCAATCGATTTTGGCTAGCTGCCAACTTTTTAAACATATGTAGCAATTAAGAAGGCTCATTGACATAACCTAGCTAGCAATTGTAGAGCTACCTAACCTGTTAGTTAGTGGATGTCTGGCAGATCATACAGACAAAATAGAGATAGGATTATCATGTAATATCTATTCCTGCACTATAGCACTGTATGTCGCTTGTGATCATTTTGAGAGGGGAGAACTATGATAGTGTTGAGTAAACTAGGATACTCTGCCGATGTATCCAGGGGTATGATTCTCAGCAGATGATGTAGAACTCAATAGGATACAAGACGATTTTTAGTGCATGTAGTTTTCTCGTGAGTATAGGCTATATCGTATGATACACTGGTAGTTTTCTGCAATTCGTGAGAATTCTTGTAGCTCACGCAATATATATTATGTGTGTTGCTGTATCGAAAAAACTGTTCAAGCTGCTGAATTTTCAGAGATATGCGAGCCCAGCAGGAATATGCATAGAGGATGTGTTAGCAGTGTTAGCGCCTCGGATTCTTTTGCTATATATTGCTCTTACCTAGAGCGGTGATGTTACCGGTTAGACAAGACAATAGCTGTGTTCCAGAACTAGAGCACTCTATGGAAAACCCTATTGCCTCAGAATAGGGGTGCCGAATAAGGTCGCAGCTACGAATAGTGGTCTGAGAGACTGAGTTAACCTAAATTATTCTCTCATTTTATGCTCGAGTTTATCGTATCCTTCCTCGAACTCGAGATAGGGTGCATGCATGGCTAAGTTTGAACATCACATTAAATAAGTTCACTCTGATACCACCAGTGATTCATTGCGTGACGGCTCATAGTCATCTATTAAATGTTAATTTCTATACTCGTCTAAAGAAACTGAACCATTTCTTTCTCCCATATACTATATCAGTGTTTTTATCCACCCTTTTACATTCTCTACATTATGACTACAATAGATTTAATTCAGTATTTGTGTAGCTGAGAAACTTATAGAAAGAAAAGATCTCATAAAAAAAGTTTAGCACATGATCATTACTAGGATCAAGATGGAAGCCTTAAAATTGAAAGTGACAATAATTTAGGATTCAAACTCCTCAGACATAACCACTTCGTATCATATGGTTAACTTACCGAATCTCCCATTCCTGAATTAGAGCTTTGGTGCAGGGAAGTAAAAGACCTAGATATATAGTAAACTATACTTTGATAACAGAAACATTATGGAATAGTAGTCAAATGATTCTGAGTGTTCCAGTACTATGTATTGAGGAAGGGGTATTCGTCCATAGTTATCTGAACAAAGATAAATATTGAAGGGCAAGCATAGGTTCTTGTGTCATTTCTAGTGACGCATTTTTAATAAATATCATTCTATGAACTGCGAAGCTATAAGTACTGTATATGTAATACAAGGATTAGGATCGGATATACAAGATTTACTCTAATAAAAGACCAAGAGTATACTATGCTCCTGACTAAATGAACTTTCCATACTGACATCGAGGTGTAGAAGTACTTAGAACTGCTTTCCACTTTGGGATTAAGAACTCAGACATAGTGTGATGCTTAATGACGTGCTAGCTAGATTGTTTAACCTCATATTGGTAGCTCCGAGAATATGTACGATTCAGCCTGATTTTTATATTTTGTTAATGATGAATAATATAATATCTAAATGTACAGAGTATGCATACTCTGAGATTAAGTCACTCTAGAGGAGACTTCTACCTTCCTACACTAGTAAATAGTAGGACTCTGAAGGAGACTCGAGGGCATTCTGTAGCCCAAGTAATCATATCGAAGCTACGAGCTTTTTGCCTCTGAGTGGGATAGCAGACAGGGCTGAGATGACAATTCACGTGGCATGTCTTACCTAAGTGTCGCCCCCTCGACATTAAAGGGCTCACATATAGAATGCCTTTCCCTCCAATGGCTGGTGGAAACAGAGGATCCCAAGTCTTTCTATATATTACTCTTATCGCTCGTCTTTCCCGGCCTCTCTATTTGATGTTGGCTAGCACTTGCTAGTGGTGTGCATGACTTCCTCTCGTTGAGCTAAGAATGCTTGTGAGTAGGGACAACCTTGGTATCAAGCGCGATCTGATGCTAATTCAAATTCAAACTAAATGGAGAAGATAAACAAAAAAGATCTTGACTAGGGTTTATTTCAAAAGGGCCTTAACTTTAAAAAAAAAAATCAAGGAAATTGAGTTAGGGAAGTGGCTTGTAAAGAACTTGTGGATCTCTAAAGTGCGCAGGAGCCTGAATACTCAAGTCAAGTTGCAGAACTATCAAGCTCCATCCAAGAAGGGAAAAAAATCATTAGCAGGAGATTTTAGCCAAGGTGGGATTTGGAGCAAGCAACTCACAGAGGTGATTAAGAAAAGCAGAAAAGCCTACAAAGGTAGTGGAAGATGGGAGGGTCAACAACAAGAAAGTATCTTATTGAGGTCAAGAACATGCTAGAGATTAAAGTGAAACAGTCCAACTCTACATGGCTTTTGGCTCTGCAAAGAGAATTAAAACCAATAGTATAAGGTTCTATAACCATATAAATAAAGATGAAATACAGAAAGAAAGAAGAAGAAGTGCAGCCACTAAACACAAGGATGGGTGGGTGTAAGGTATTTAGGCTATGGCCCAATATCTAAACAAATAGGTTTGCATCCGTCTTTAATGAGTTAAATTGAGGAGGCTTAGGGATAATGTGTAGGTAGGATGACCAAATGGGAATGAGATATGGAGGTAGATTTACCATAATCCAAGGTAAGAAGCCAAATCAACAGCTTAAGAACTAATTTCAGGGCCCAGATATCTTCATCCAAGGAATATTAAAGGGAACTCGGCACATGGAAATTGCAAAAGCCCCATTAGCAAGAATTTTTAATGAATCCTGTAAACTCAGGGTTGTACCGATCATGAGGAGAATGCTAACAGTTTTTCCCCTCTTCTTAAAAAATTAGGAACTAGGTTGATCAGACCTGCTAGTTTGAACATCTGTAGTATGCAAGATCTTGGAAAAAAATTTGGGAGTACGGAAGTAGTTAACGGGACATTGAGTCAATGCTAATTGAGACAAATACAACATGGTTTACCAAAAGGTAGATATGCCACAAACCTGACCTTCCTTCTTTGAGAATTGTAACGATTTTTAGGACAAAGGAAAACAGTGGATCTAATTACCTGTTCAGTAAGCATTTGCTACATGGTCCACAGGGGAATGTATACTAAATGGGAAAAGATGGGATCAATATGAAACTGACAGGTGGATAAGGAAGCTGGGTAAAGGGGAGATACACGTTCGATACTAAAGGTGACCTGTCGGCTGGAAGGAGGGTTACTAGTGGCAAGTTCCTCAGGGACGATTCTGGGACAATATCTTATTTAATCTTTATATTACTGACCCTTGGCATAAAGATGTCGGGAATGTGCTAATAAGTTTGTGGCTGACAGGAGCAGGAGGTAATGGCTATCACGAGAGGGACATAATATCTGACGTAAGAATCTGGATTGAACCTGATAAACTTATATATAGTAAATAGGATGAAATTTATAGTGACAAGTGCAGGTCATGGCATTTAGGATTAATACAGATTTTTTTTTTAGTATACTGGAACGATCAGTTGGAAGTAAATGAGGCAGGAGCAAGGTTACTCAGAGTATTGTGATCACAGGCGATGACTATGGCCCACGAACGTGATATGTGTGAAAAAAGCTAATAGTGATCTTGGGATACATCAGGCGAACGTATTTCCAAGACAAGGAAGGCGAGATAAGGAGGTGTTAGTACTGTGTATACAACGGCACTGGTTGAGGGACCTCATCTGGAATATGTGTTCTGCCAGTTCTGGTCTCCCATGTTTAAGATGAATTCAACTGGACAGGTACAGAGAAGGTGCTACTAGCGCGTATCCGAGGAATGAAAAACCTGTCTTATTGAAAGGAGACTTAAACTCCTTAGCTGTGTTCTAGCCTAACTAAGAAGGCTAGGGAATGGATGATTGCGTGTTATAAATATATGCGAGCAATAATACCAGGAGAGGAGAGGAAATATCTTAAAGCCAGTACCAATGTGGCCAGAAGAAACAAATGGAGATTGAACTGGCCATCAGGAAAGTTTAAGACTTGAAATTAGAGTGAAGGCTTCTAACCATCAGGAGGATGAAGTTCATGGAATGCCTTTCCAAGGGGCAGCAGTGGTAGGCAAAAACATATCTGGCTTCAAGACTAAGCTGATAATTTTATGGAAGTGTGGATATGATGGGGGATAGCCTAATCTTTAGCAATTAATTGATCTTTGACTATTAGTGGTAAATATGCCCAATTGGCCGTGAATAGGCTTGTTAGTGGGATGGGATTTGATTACTACAGCGAATTCTTTCCTGGGCGGTATCTGGCAGGTGAGTCTTGCCACCATGCTCAGTGTTTTAGAGTTGGATCGCCATAGTTTGCGGGTCTGGGAAGGAATTTTCTCCAGGCAGCATTCGCAGAGGCCCTGTGGGTTTGTCACCCTTCCTTCTGCACCAATGGAGGCTATGGCGTTCACTTGCTGGTAGGATTTCGGCTGCACCCTGCAAGTCTTTAAACCAACAAGCTTGCGCACTTCGATTAGCTCAGACATAGGCGTCAGATGTTTGTTACTAGGAGTGGGTGGGTGAGATTCTGGGCCCTGTGTTGTGCAGGTTGAGACTAGAGAGATCATAATGGTCCCTTCTGACCTTAAAAGTCTATGAGTCTATCTGGTCCCATATTTAGAAGTACATTAGAATGATTTAACTAATATGTGAAAGCGGTTGGCCCCCCCTTATAGTTTACAAGCAGCCATGTAAGGGGGGAGCAGTACACAGTAACTGCCACAGACACAGTAGCACTGAACTTTCATGCACTATTGCTTTTTCCTTTCTGCTCAAGCAGAGCAATCTTGCCTTCAAAACTAGCTTTTTACTGAACAGGTTAACGGAAGCACGCGATTTTACACCTACCAATTCAAGTGTTAACACGCAACGTTCTTTGAATG
>NC_133769.1:269049349-269053348 GCF_003597395.2 Chelonoidis abingdonii
GATTCTTTCCTGCTCCTGTTAGGATCCTCTTCAGCCTCAGGTCCACATCCCGTATCTTAGCACCTGGCAAACAGCACATCCTTCTTCTGTTCTCTGGATCAGCTCTAGTTACAGACCTGTCTGTCCTTCTCAGTAAGGAGTCCCCAATCATGTAGACTTGCCTTTTCCTGGTGATGGTGCAGTTCAGCAGTCTGTCCTCTTGATTCCTATTGTCCCTTGCAATCCTCCACAACCCATCCCATATCCTCCTGGGGCTCGTATTTGGTGGTGGTATCTCCATTGACTCTTCCCCTCTTCCTATAGGACTTGCTGCTCTTCTCTTCTTCCTTGCCCTCTCACCTTCAGTGACCACCTGCTGTGCCTTTTCTTTTTCCAACTCTGCAAACCTGTTCCTGAGCTCTATTTCTCCTTCACTAGCCTGTCTTTTCCTCTGCCTGGTTCTCTTAGTCAAATGCTTCCACTGTCCACTTTCCTCACCCAGCTGTCTCCCCTCAGAGTTCCTTGGTCCTGCTTCCATCTGCAAGTCTGAGCTTTTCCCTTCAGCCTTCTCATGTCTTTGCTCCATCATCCACTCTAGCCCCTTTCTAAACTCAACTAGAGTTTCCTCCTGCATCTCCAGTCCTCGGATCTTTTCTTCCATCAACTCTATCCGGGAGCACTTCATACAGACGAAACTCTTTTCAGGTACCCCCTCCAGGATCATGTCCATGTGGCAGCTTCCACATCCAGTCAACTTCATTGTGTCTTCAACTGCTTGGTCACTACCACTGCTGCCTCTGTATCTGTCATAGCCTTCTCACCTAAGTCCTCTTAGTCTGAGAAACACAAACCAAACCAAAACACCACCATCCACAGCAAAAGAAACCCCCAACGAGCACCAAAACACTGCCAGAACACCACTCACTCCCTTCACTAGCCTGTCTGTTCCTCTGCCTGGCTTTCTTAGTCTTCCCCTCAAACCCCCCTGTTTACAACTCTGTTTGCTGGCTCCTGTGCCGCTGCAGCTGTCTGTGCTGTTTCCTGACTTGCTGGCTACTTTTATAGGACCTCTAGTCAGAGAAGCCCTGCCCCCTAATCAGGGCTCAGCTTTTCTCCCAGCACACTGCCCCTACCAGCCTCTATAAATACCAATAGAAATACCTACAAATACCTTCTCTTCCAACAGAACGCACACTTAAACTCCCCTGTTTACAGCTCTGTCCCAATTTTATAGGGACAGTTCTTGTCTTTGAGGCTTTTTCTTAGATAGGGCCTATTATCCCCACCTCCTATCCCAATTTTTCACGCTTGCTATTTGGTTACCCTATTCATAAACATAATGTTACTGCAACATTCACTAGTAAATCTTTACTAAGATGGGGAGATGCTACTAATTTTTTACTGTCTTACAGAATATGGTAAAAATTTAACTTCTAATGTAATTAAGTGAATAGTGTACCTCTAGCTCCCTTATTTGACCATGAGAAGTCTAGCCTTTCCATATGTAATAGCATGAATATGCTGTGTAAGGAAGCAGTAATGGTGTACACAGCATCCCCTTAACCTTTGCTATGGCTTCACCAGGTGGTCATGACACTAGGGCTCTGTTCTCCACTGTGCCTGAGCAAAACAAAGCTCTGGTGCAGTGGAGAAAGAGGGCTCACGGGGACAGACTTTACCAATGTGCTAAAGGAGCAAAGCTGTCGAGCAAGGTCTTCATCCCAGAGCCGTAGGTAGTCTTTTTTAGATACCCTCACTCTAGGTCATGGAGTGCTTTAAAGATAAGAATGAAGAACTTGAACTCCATTTGATTAGCCAGTATAGAGAGTGGAGGCCAGGTTGATGACAAGTGTGATATATTTCATAGAATCATAAGACTGGAAGGGACCTCAAGATGTCATCTAGTCCAGTCCCAGCACTCATGGCATGGGCAGGACTTAAGTATAATCTTGACCATCATCCTGACAGGTGTTTGTCTAACCTGCTCTTAAAAATCTCCAGTGATGGAGATTCCACAACCTCCCTAAAGGCAATTTATTCCAGTGCTTAACCACCCTGACAGTCGAGGAAGTTTTTCCTAATGTCCAACCTAAAACGCTCCATTGCTGCAATTTAAGTCCATTGCTTCTTGTCCTATCCTCAGAGGTTAAAAGAGAACAATTTTTCTCCCTTCCTCCCCTTGTAACAACCATTTCATGTTACTTGAAAAGACTGTGTTCTCCTTCTCTTGTTCCCAGTCTTCTCTTCTCCTAGACTAAACTAACCCAATTTTTTTTTCAATCTTCCCTCATTAGGTCATGTTTTATAGACCTTTAATTATTTTTGTTGCTGTCTCAAGGACCTTCTGCTCACATTTTTATTACTCTTCTCTGGACTTTGTCCAACTTCTCTATCTTTTCTGAAATGTGACACCCAGAACTGGACACAATACTCCAGTTGAGGCCTAATCAGTGCGGAGTAGAGCGGAAGAATTACTACTTGTGTCTTGCTTACAACATTCCTGCTAATACATCCCAGAATGATATTCACTTTTTTTTGCAACAGCGTTACACTGACTCATATTTAATTTGTGGTAGCATGTGTTGCTGAGGAGACATGCTGTAGCGTTCTGTATTAATTGGACTTTTTGAAGTACTGAAGGCTATCTCTGTATAGCATATTGCCATAGTCCACCTGAGAGGTGACAAAGGTGTGAATAACCAGGTATTGTTCAAAAGGATGCTCTGGAGTCTCCTAGCCAACTAGAAATGACAGAATGTGTTACTCGTGGATGTTTCTGTATAAGAGTTCACTGTCAGTAAGGAATCCAGCAGCCCTCGTAAGCTGTGGACTGAACATCTCTAGGTTAGGCTGTTGGCAGAACTTCCACCAACAGAGAATCAGGCACAGCATAGACGTGCTCTGCCACGTCCCCTGCTGCTCCATCCCACCCTGGACAAATCCCTAGCATCTCCATATGCCATGCAGCGCCAGCAGAGGTGCTTGGCAGAGCTGGTGCAGGGAGTGATATAGCTACTATACAGGCTGGAAATTACCCCAACGGGAAATTCTCCAGGGGTTTTCACTGGCTGGCTTAAGTTCACTTTGCACTGCTTACACAAAGTGAATTTAGTGGTGTGGACAGTCCAGTCCTCATGCTTTTATATGCCTGATGACCACCATTGATCACTGCTATAGAAGTAGCAGTGACAATGAAATAGAGTACTCTATGTTAAAACAGAAGGAAAACTAAGTCAAACATTTAACAGAGTTGCAACCAAATGCAGTGTCAGGGAAGGGAGATGCATTAGCAGACTTTGCAGCAAGAAATACTTGCAGAAGTGACCACTGTTTGTGATTGGTATGCGTGAATCACCCAGCTTAATTCTATTCTGCTCATGTTCTTTTAGCATGCCCCTGTCTCTCTAGTATCACGAGAGCATTTTTTTCTTCCCTAAACAAATAAATGTCGTCAGGCATTTTTGTGCTGCCAAAATGTATCACTTTTCTTGATCACAACAAGAAAATCCTCTTGGGGGATAACAGAAGATGCGTTTTATATATGTACATGAATATGTATGCTGAAGGAAAATTCTTTATAATTATATACAGTGTGATTACGTACTGTTGCCTTTGCACACTATACTTATTCTGTTTGACATGTCAAGTTGGTGCAATTAGAAGGTGAGTTTTCAGATTAGCTATTCATATCTGGTAAGAATTGGAAAAAAAGTGCGAGCTTTATTGAATTTACGTTATGTGCACCTGCTGTTTGGATAGAAATGAATGCAGTTATAATTCAACTGCTCTTTCTATAACATTTTCTTGTTCACACAATTAGAGCTGAACACTGAAGAGAGGAGTTCCTTTGGATAAGGCTTTCTTAAGTAAAATCTCCCTTAAGTAGAGCCTGAAATCTCTATTTTAACTTGAATTACTGTTGCCGATGCCCTGCATGGCAAAGTGCTGTGTTTTTTGTTAAAGATAACTTTGACCGTAAGCTCTTTGGGGAAGTGACTGTTTGGTTGTTTTTTTTTTTTT
>NC_133769.1:269056556-269123757 GCF_003597395.2 Chelonoidis abingdonii
TAGCTTGCTTGCTAGCATATATATACCTGCCCCTGGAAATTTCCACTACCTGCGTCTGACGAAGTGGGTATTCACCCACGAAAGCTCACGCTCCAAAACCTCTGTTAGTCTATAAGGTGCCACAGGATTCTCTGCTGCTTTCATGAAAATAAGCAATCATCAAAACAGATGTGTCCCAATGGAGGTTTGGAAAGCATCTGTTCATCTCAAAGTCCAGGGCTATTGTCATGTTGCATGCCAGGAAAATCAGAGGTAAGTCAGTGGAGTTACAATAGTGGAAAACTGATATAAATGAAATGAGAGTCAAGCTCTTGGTTTTTCTGGCACTGAAGAAGCATGTTAGCTGATAATGCCTTAGATTGCGGGCTTTGTAGTCCCCTTATAAAAACAGTTAGCAGCACACTTCCTATCCTCACTCGCATTTTAGCGGGGATGTGAATTGACCTAATGTACTACTATAGACTCCTTTTGCCTAATTTATTGAACATAATTAATGTTACATAGCCAGATTAGTTTACTGTAGATTCTTAGATCATACAGTTTTTATAAAAGTATTACCTGTTCTTAAATTACCTGAACATTTTCTGTTTTGTCCATTGTAGGGTATTATATTTTTATTTGATAAGTTAGAGACACATTCTGCCCTCAGTAACTGAGGTTTAGCTCCCATTGACTTTGTTTACCATGCAACTGAGGGAAGAATTGAGCCTTAAAAATGGTAATTAAGGGACCAATCCTGCAGACATTATGTGAGCAGTGACACTTGTTGTGAAGTGATGTCTAGAGGACCAAGTTCAAAGACACAACTAATATTGACTTTACTAACCTGAATCTATACACTCTGCAGGAGAATTTTTGAAATAAACAAGTAACTTTGAGTTAAAGCATTCCTCTTCTCATTACATTAGGATCAGCTAAGTACTTCAGATTTGGGCAGACCATCAACTGCACCAAAACTTCAGTTGCAACAGCTGAGGGAATGAGGGCCATAAGTATAATTCATATGAGACACACTGCATGGCTGTCATGCTGCGAGAGGCTGGTTTGGCCCTCAGCATGACTTAGACCAGGGATTGGCAACCTCTGGCACGCGGCTTGCCAGGGTAAGTACCTTGGCAGGCTGGGCCAGTTTGTTTACCTGCTGCGTTGGCAGGTTTGGCCAATCGCAGCTCCCACTGGGTGCAGTTCGCCATCCCAGGCCAATGAGGCGGCAGGAAGTGGCAGCCAGCACATCCTTTGGCCCATGCTGCTTTCCGCCGCCCCCATTGGCCTGGGACAGTGAACCGTGGCCAGTGGGAGCCATGATCGGCCAAACCTGAGGACGTGGCAGGTAAACAAACTGGCCCAGCCTGCCAGGGTGCTTACCCTGGTAAGTCGCGTGCCAGAGGTTGCCGATCCCTGGTCTAAGTCATGCTGGGGGCCAAACCAGCCTCTTGCAGCATGACAACCATGCAGTGTCTCTCATGTGAATTATACTTATGGCCCTCATTCCCTCAGCTGTGGCAACTGAAGTTTTGGTGCAGTTGATGGTCTGCCCAAATCTGAAGTACTTAGCTGATCCTAATGTGAGGAGAAGGGGAATGCTTTGATGAGTTAAAGTTACATGTTTACCGTGGTGAGCCGCATGCCGAAGATTGCTGATCCCTGACTTAGACCCAGGGGTTCTCAAACTTCATTGCACCATGGCCTCCTTCTGGCAACAAAAATGACTACACCCCAGAAGAGGGGACCGAAGCCTGAGCCCACCCGAGCCTTGCTGCCCCCAGTGAGGTGGGGGTGGGGGGCATATCCCAAGACTGAGTCCTTCCACCTCAGGGAAGGAGGAGAAGGGCAAAGTTGAAACCCAGAGGCTTCAGTCCCAAGCGGAGGGGAGGGGAGGAAGGGCTGTAGCCTGAGCCTTGCCATCCAGGGATGAAGCCTTCAGGCTTCAGCTTTGACCCTAGGCGGGGGGGTTTGGGATTTGACCTGGGGTAGTGGGGCTCAGGCTTTGGCTCCAGGGCCCAGCAAGTCTAATGTCAGCCCTGGCAACCCCATTAAAATGGAGTCGCAACCCACTTTGGGGTCCTGACCCACAGTTTGAGAACCGCTGATTTAGACCAACCTCAGGTCTGCTTTAAATTGTGCTAGCTTGCAGCAGACCACGAAGGGCCATTTTGCCAGACAGGTATTGCAGGAGTGCAGCAGCACTATCTGGCTATGTACTCTTCTGGTCCCGGCACACCCTCTACACTTTGAGGTTGCAGTGGGGTGGAGCTGAATTGGTTACATCAGCTCTATATACCAGCAAAGGATTACCCTGTGCTGGAGGAATCCTCAGTTGCTACATTAGGGCAGCTTTCCGGTCCCTTTGTGCCACTGGATCTGGCTGCTTGCATTAAGACCTTAAGACCATACTTTTATAGGAAACTTTTTCTTATGTAATAGTTATTGGGCCTTTTTGGGGATTATTTCCTCATTGAACAGATTTCAACCTGCACTTTTGTTTCAAATAAAAATAAGGAGGCAGGTCCCTGCTCTGTTTTCAGTATATGGTCATACTCTCAAGCATTCCATGTTTTGTGCCCTGGTTGTGCAATATTTAGGGCTGGCTCCAGGTTTTCTGCTGCCCCAAGCGGCAAAAAAAAAAGCCGCAGCAGTGCAATCGCACTGCTCCACAATTCGGTGGCAGGTCCTTCGCTCCGAGAGGGACTGAGGGACCCATCACCGAATTGCCGCTGAAGACCTGGACGTGTCACCCCAATGGCAGCCGGAGTGCCATCCCTTGGTATTGGCTGCCCCAAGCACCTGCTTCTTTAGCTGGTGCCTGGAGCCGGCCCTGGCAATATTATAAGCACTGTATAAAGCATTGAATAAGTAAATAAGAACCAAAGCTGACGATAAACTTGTTTGTTAGGGACAAAGAAAACGAAATAACTTTTCTTGAAATTAATATGACACTTCTCAACTCGGAACTTCTTTTGTGTGGTGCATTTAATTATCAGCTAGATTTTTATTTGGTTATTTTTTTATGTAGCTCAGGGGAAATTCCCTTGTTGCCAATTCTTCACAAATGTGCTTGTATGCTCAGTTAGAGCATACAAGTACACGCTCTAGTTCAGTTGCCCTAAAAATATCATAAATATGCCAAGTCATATGAAACATCTGTCTTCACTATATGACTCAGCCATATCGTTCAGTGGATTATTTTATGCATTTACCAGGATGGCAAATATTTTGTATTAGTGCTTTTCTCTTGTGTCACATAGTAGCACACGATAAACCTAAGTGTCGGTTTAAATATGTGTATATCTTGTTTCATTTTTGTTACTCAGATACAGGATTCAGCATAATTAGCATTCAGCAAGATTCAGCATATTTCCTAGCCTTAGCTTTTGCAAGGTTTCACATATAGCTGAAAGTTTTGTGAATGTATCTCTACACTTTGACTCGTAATCAGCATCTGCAAGGCCTATGGTCAGATAGGCTATAGCTTAATAACTGTTAGTACATGATGACGTGCTCACATGAGGCTCCAATAAATTTGATGATACACAGATTGAATTGTTTCAAAATCTAGGCTGAATGAGAGGAGGGACTCCTGATAGCAAGACCTCTTCAAATATACCAGAACAGTGCTGCAAATTTCAGCAGCCTCTCTGGCTCTAATGTAAATGATGATTAGTAGTCATAATTACTTTATAAGGTTAACAAGAAAACAAAATATGATTACACTACTGGGATGGATAGATAGATATAAAAGCTATTAGTGGTGCATTTACTACTTACTCTGTGACAAATAGAAATGATGGAAGAGAGCATAAAGGTTCAAGTTAATTTCAATCAATATAACATCTGGTAAGTAATATATCCAAACAGTGATTTGAATAGAGTTAAGTATAGAGAGGGTCTGAGTCACAGCCCAGTATGCTAATGGAGAGATTCTCAGAGCTTTCAGTGTGCTTTGAATCAGACCCAGAGGTTGCAAGAAAAAGGTTAGCACAAATGATTTGCATAATGAGTTGTAGATTCATAATATTTCCCAAATTGCTATCAGTTTGTTATTGACACAAATATTTTCAGTGCACTAACTATGATGAGGAGATTGAGTTCATTTCCACAGGGAATTCACACAATGTATCAGGACTTTCTGCCTCAATGTATCAGGACTTTCTGCCTGAATGGTTTGTTCGTGGAGGACAGGGAATGTGGGCCTGATCTTGCAAGGCGCTGAATGCCCTGAACTTCCACTGACTTCAGTGACAGACCAGGGTGCTCAGCAATTCCCAGAACTTAGAACCTTGCAATAGTGCTTTATGTCTTGGGAGTGAGGAATGGCAAGATAAATTGAAGGGGATTTAAAAAAGTGTGCCACTAGTGTGTGTTGTGTTTGGGAAAGGGAGATGGAGTACAAAGTCTGACGCAGTCAATTTGATCACTACTGCTTGGTTTGAAGATGAGCTGTTTGTAGTTTTAATAATAAAACCATCTAATATACTGTAAGTCAAATCAGAAAATCTTCATTATTGGCTTACTGCTAGAATGGGTTGGTTATCTATCAATCTTGTTAATAAAACAGCTTGAGAACTTAACCTGATGTTTTCTGCATTATAGTTGGTTAAATGAAGTCTGGTTTCCTGTACAGTCAACCCTTCAGACTTTATGTGGTAGAATGATTCGTTCACCAAAGATAACTAAGAAGAGGAAATCAGACTTGGCACTAGGAAATGCAGAGGATGTTTAAATATATAATTAGATGTAATTTCAGTGTGACATATTACACGCTGCAATTGATACCTGACATGTTGACAGTATTTAGAGTGTCCTGTTCACTAAGCTCTTGAAGCTTACTGGTATTGCCAATTTAAGTATGGTCTGATAGAAAAAAGTTTCCTTGGCATTTCTGATCTTTGGAATTTGTTTCGTATACTAAAGGGGGTAATGTTGAGTATCTCATGGTTTATTTTTTCTTCATAGCTATTTCTGAAATATAGCAGCTACTGAATCTTTCTCCCGAGTCAAACACCAAAATAATAATCTTCTGTACCTCTGATCTGACTGCAACACTTTGGTGCTTAACGTCTGAGAACAGTTCTGCTTTCAGGGAGCCTGATTATATCATTGCGTTTTTTTATTTATTCCAAGTGTCCTAAATATAAACCACAAAACCCTACTTTCAGATAACCTTAAGGACCTACTTTACACTCATAGAAACAATGAAACTTACAGTTAAAACTCAAGTCCTTTATTCACCCCTTTGTGACATAGGGTGTGTCTACACTTACCAGAGGATCGATGCTGTGACGATTGATGCATTGACGGTTGATTCCGCAGTTCTAGTGAAGACCCACTAAATTGACCGCTGATCGCTCTGCCATCAACTCCTGTACTCCACCTGATCAAAAAGAGTAAGGGGAGTCAACATGAGAGCATCTCCCATCAACATCACGTAGTGTGGACCCCACAGTAAGTAGATCTAAGCTACATTGATTTGAGTTACGGTATTCAGATAACTCAAATTACATAGCTTAGATTGACTTTTCCCTTTAGTGTAGACAAGGCCTAAGTATTGCAGCAAATCCAACTGTTAGGGGGACCCCGGAAAAGGCAGGTGAACACAAGTGAGTTAATGCCACCAACCTGATGTGCTATTAACATCGAATGTGGAAAATGATTCTTGTTTTCAATTTTCATCTTTAAAACTTGCATTGTTGAGAAGCAGGATGGTTCATTAGTCAGGGCACTCGCCTGCAAGTCTGGAGACCTGGGAGTAATTCCCTGCTTCTTCACAGACTTCCTGTGTGACCTTGGAAAAGACACTTTATTCCCCATCTGTAAAATAGGGATAATAGTACTTCCCATCCTCACAGGGGTGTTTGTAAGCATAAATGTATATTTGTGAGGCACTCAGATACTATGGGAGTGGGAAGCATATAAGGAATAGGTAGGTAGAATTTTGCTATTAAATTTATCTGCTTTGGTGGGTTATAATCAAAATCTTCATTTTATTATATCTTAAAATGTTGTTTTTGTTCCCTTTTCGTGTCAGTAGCTAAAAAGGACCATTAGGGTGCTACTAACACGCTAAGTGTGTTGTGTGAATCAGAATAAAATTGTTCCAGGTCTGTTTGGACGATATATGAGGGAAATGAACCAGTTTAGATTTAGCTAAGTCTAGTGGCCCCTGGATTCGTCATGCATTCTCAGGTTTACTGGAAATGGAGTTTTTCTTTGTTGAAACAGGAATATTAAGAAAGATGGGTGTGTGTGTGGGAGGTGCGGGGACAGGGTGCTGGCTTTCTTGCTTTGCCTGTCCCAAGGTTTCTGCTGTCATAGTCCCCAGTCTCCATCTTTAGGCTGGAGAGACTAGCAGTAGGGTGACCAGATGTCCTGATTTTATAGGGACAGTCCCGATATTTGGGGCTTATTTTTATATGGGCTCCTATTACTCCCCACTCCCATCCTGATTTTTCACACTTGCTATCTGGTCACCCTAACTAGCAGTCCCCCTGCTCTGCCCCCAGCCTCCATGCGTTTTATTCTCCTCAGCAGGAGAAGGCACTGGAATTTCATTATAGAAAAGGATTTTTGACAAAGCAACAGCTGAAAGCATGTTGCTGGCTAAAGTGGAAAGCCAAAGGTGGGGCCTCAGGAGCTTCTGTCAGTTCGGTCAGTGACCTCGCCTCTGCCCCGAAATTGGGCCTGCCAGTGAATGAGGCGAGTTAGTTTCTTAGTTCAGAACTATTTGCATGACATTCAGAATCAAGTTGTTAAGGCCCACTGGAGCTGTGTTATCCCAAAGGGAGCACAGAGATGGATAATATCTGATGCTTTCCCAATCTTCCTGATGTGCAAGTTGCTTCGTTGTTGCATGGGAAGGGATAAGGTCTTAGCCCAGCCTTCTCTTCTCCTTTGAGGTGAAGTATGTCCCAGGGACGGAGGTACACAGAGGGAGAGTTCCCACACTAAGTGGAGTCAGGCAAAAAGGGGGCTTCTTACACCCTCCTTCCATGAATCCCCTAAAGGCCAGTCATAGTGTGGCCCTTAGTAGGGATGGAGTTTGTTTAGTGGTTAGAGCAGGGGATCAGGTATGAGGATGCTTGAGTTCTTTCCAGCTCTTTCACGGACTCATTGCCTGACCTTGGGTATCTCGCACAGCGTTGAGCCACTCAGCTTCTGCTTGCTCACAGGAGGTGCTCAGCATCTTGTAGGACTAGGCTCTTAACCTATCTGAAAAATGGGGAAAATAATACCTATTCCACAGTGATATCATGAGATGTAACAAATTTTGCCAAATGCTTTGAGATCCTTAAAAGCAAGGTTCTTTGCACTGTAGATAAAAATTCTAAGAGGAGAGAGACTATTAGAGGCATCAATACATGCCTCTGTAATAAAGGCATTGGAGGTGCTGACTGTATGTTCTAGCTTTATCCTTTCTTGTATCTTGTTGCCTCATCCTCTGTCTCCTCTGCTCTGCCAGTTGTGTCAGCCTCAATCCCTCGTTTGTCTGCACTCCCACACACCCTTTCTACATGGGACACATTCTCTGAACTATCTACTGCCTAAAGACCAATACTTCTGCCCCTCTTCAAGTCTCTTTTTAACACACTCCTGCTAGATGCATATGAAATAAGTATGTGACCGAAGGGTAGCCAGTAGGAATTGTTGATGGATAGTAAAGAGTTTAAAAAAGTTTAATTTATTGAACTGGCACTCATTATTGTCAAGGTTTTTCCCCCACTTGAATCTTTAGACGTACAAAGAAGTAGGACCTTCATGAACACTTCTAAAGCTTAATAACTAGCTAGGTCTGTTACTACCACCAGCCAGAATTTTAAGGTCTGGCACACTTTCCTGTTCCCCCAGAAACCCTTTCCCTGGGGAACACCGACCCAAAACCCCTTGCGGACTCTAAAACAAGGAAAATTAACCATGCCCCTCCCTTTCGCACAGACTTTCCCCTTCATGGGTTGCCTTGAGAGGCGTCATCACCAGATCCAATCCCTTGAGCTTAAGAACAAAGAGGCAATTTAACCATCCCCCTCCTCCCAATCCAATCCCGATGAGTTTCAGACCAATCCTTGAATTTTTCTTGTTTAAGATCAATCAGATTCTTAAAAAAAGCTTTTAATTAAAGAAAGAAGAAAAAGTAAAATTGTGATCTCTGTAAAATCAGGATGAAAATGCATTTACAGGGTACTCAGATTCATATAGACCAGAAGGACCCTCCCCGCCCCAGCCTTAGATTCAAAGTTACAGCAAACAGAGGTAAAAATCCTTCCAGCAAAAAGAAACATTTACAAGCTGAGAAAACAAACATAAGACTAATCCGCCTTGCCTGGCTATTACTTACAATTTTGAAACATGAGAGACTGATTCAGAAAGATTTGGAGAGCCTGGAATGATGTCCCATCCCTCTCAGTCCCAAGAGCGAACAATGAACAAAACAAAAAGCACAAACAAAGACTTTCAAATCTTGGTGGAGGTAAGTATCTTGTCCTCCTATTGGTCCTCTGGTCAGGTGTCAGCCAGGTTTACTGAGCTTCTTATCCCTTTACAGGTAAAAGACATTAACCCTTAACCATCTGTTTATGACAGTCTATGTAACCACATATTCCCATTGCTGTATCCTCATCCTCTCTCCTCTTCACCTCTGTTTTTTTTGTCTTAAATTAAACTGTAAGCTTGGGGCAGAGACTGTGTCTTCAGATGTGTTTGTATGATGCCTCTAGCCATGAGACTGATCTTGATTTGGGTCTCTGAGTGCTACTCTAATGTATTAATAAATTATCATCATTTATTTACAACAGTTTGAGGAGACAATTTTTAACTCTTCGTTCTGAAGACTTTAGCCTCTTGGCTTCACGCAACACTACAGAGAACATATAATTTTGCCACAGATGTGAAATAAGTTGTGGCTTGAAGCCATGTTCATTGGTTGAGAAGAAGAAACGATGCCTTAGGGATTTCTGACCATCATTTTTGTGTTTGGTAAACTCAGCTTCTTCAGATACTGATATGAGAAATTTCTATGACTAAAGGTACAAGAGGAAGCATGACAGAAGTCAGCGTTGATACTGGAAATCCACAGTGGTTTAAGAAATAATTGAATTATGTTGGTATCCACATGCCCAATATCGGATTGAGTTATGAATCTCTTTTTGGAACCAAATGTGCCCATGTGGGCCTTTTAGCTACCCTCATCTCATTTTTTATGAGAGTAATTTATAAATGTCGTGATCTCTGAAAGAATGAAATTGCTTTGTGTATGCTTTGTTTATACAGGGTAAACTCACAGCCAGAGCGTTATATGTATTGTAATTGATTAATGTTTCGTCTATCATTGTCTAATTTAGGACATCGCGTGTCCTTGTAGAGTCATAGCAGCCATCACTTACAGGCTGTCTGTGGCATCCTCAGAAAGGTTCCCCAGCTAGGAACACACAAATGCTAACATTTGCAAGATGTAAACAGTCTTAACAAGAATCAGAAGTCAGAGTTGAAAACTGATGTGTAAATTTGCACAGCTATTATGTGTACACTCTTGATATCTCTCTTGTCAAAGCTGAGGCATTCTAATAGCTCATTGTCAGGTACAGCAGCTATAGGGTGCATTGCAGTTACTTTGACTGCATTGCTTTAAGGTCATGCAATGCTGCAAAAGTCACAAATTAATTTTGTTGTGTGCATATCACTCCTCTACTTTTAAATACTCTTCACCGTGCTATTTACAGTAATGAAATGCCACATTAAAAACAGAGCAATAAGGTACAAACAACAACCACTGTATCACAGGAATGGCATATTTTCTTGTAGTAGACTCCTACCATGACATCGCCCCTATTTTTACCCTGTTTCTCTTTACCCAGGGACTTTCAAATGGTCTTCCTCTCACCCCCTTCTGGATCTCAGAGCAAATGTATGTATTTTTGATGCATAAGGCAATACCTCCTCCATTTTACCCTGCCTGTCCTTCCTGAGCAAGCTATACCCCTCTATACCAATATTCCAGTAATGAGATTTATCCAAAAAAATCTAGGTAATGCCAATTAAGTCATAATTTATCTTAAGAACTAATACTTCCAGTTCTCCTGGTTTATTCCCCACACTCCTTGCATTTGTATCTAGACATCCAAGATGTTGAGTAGATTTTCCCCACTAGTTGCTCTTGTGACTCTATTGTAATTTCCCATGTCCCTCCTCCCCTGTCCCCCGAATATCTAGTCCTCTGTTAAGGTAGCCTTTTTGGCTTACCTATTGGCTTATGTCATCTGCCCCCTTTGAACCTAGTTTAAAGCCTGCCTCACTAGCTTGGCCAGTAGATGTACAAAGATGCTTTTCTCCTTCTTGGTCAGGTGGACCCATCTCTTCCCTTTTATTGTCCTTCCCATTGCAGCAGCTGCTGCTTTTCAGAAATTGTTACCATCTGTTTAAATCTGAGCTTTGCCACTGGCAACTTTGATTTCTATTCACACCTGTATACTATAAATAGCATTTCTCATCAATATTTATTATACATGCAAATTCCAACCCCCTTTTCTTTACCCACTTTGCAAGCTTTTGTGTCTATCATTTTATTCCTTTACTTCTGAAATAAACTAGACTGGTGTACTTCATGTGTCTTCCTCTTTCCCAGTGATTGGAAAGAAAGATCAGTCACCAAATTGTTGATGAGTCAATGCTTGCTGTTAAGAAAATGACCAGCAATTAGCCAGGTGCAGAAGTATTAATTTCCTGTGAGGTTGCGCAGGATGTAACTGAGAACAGAATTTGGTCTTAAGTGTTCTTAACAAATAGGTATTGAGCTGCATTCTAAATACCGCTTATCTATGGGAATCTCTCCAAGTATCTGCATACTCAGTGTGCTGAAAGGCCAACTTGTGACATTTTTACCATAAAACCTACTGTTGGCTTGCTGTAGTTTGTAGAATGCCAAAGTGGTAATGCCAACCACTGTTTGGACAAATACGATAGCAAAATAGACAATTTATATAAGAGCTTCTAAACCACCTACATGTGTTGTTTAAAATGTATTTTTCCTCCTTCATATTTTACACAGTAATGAGATAATGTGTCAAGTAAACCAGGAATGTAGTTTTGTGTATGTGTGTGAAATCGTTAATCTATCATTGGCTTTCGAAGAATGAATAGATTTTCCATCCATACACTGAACTTTGGTGATCACAAGACAAAGAACTAGATATTTTTTTGTACAGCAGCAGGTTTTTTTCTTTACTTTGCCATAAGTGAGAAGGACAGTTTGAAGACTGTACTTGGAATGCTGGCCTGCTTATGGTGATTGCTTTAGTTTAAAATGAATCTATTCAACAGCGTTTGATTTTGAGAACATGTTGTTTTTGTGAAATGTTGTAGCTTCATTCCTAGTATTATACTTTTTGAAAAAGTAGAACACCTATAAGAGTATAATCTGCTTTCCTGCTTGAAGTTCTGACTCTAGATGTGATGACAAGTGTGATGTTTACATTGTACTGCAACTAGGGGAGAGCAAGCCAAAGAAGGCTAGGCTGGCTTGAGCTGAGTGCCTGGCCTCGACTTTGCTATGTCCATGAATGAAGATAAGCAAAGCCAATAATTTTTTTCTGGCATTATTTTCTGTCAGTTTTAAAAATCTTTTTATCACATTGTGTATTTCTGTTGATTGGATTGTAATCAGCTTAAATGACTCACCTTTGTTGTTTCAGTTTGTGAAGCCAAGCCACTCCCTTCGTTTGGCTCGGCTCTGCCCTTGCTCTGCTGTACATATACATATTTCATCTATCTTGTTTCCACTGTTGTCCTTATCTCAGCATTATGTACATGTGTCCCCAAATCATCAAATGTACGCCTCAAGATATATTTCCCTCCCCTCCCCACTCTTCTTACTTCCATTCAGCAGGAAGTAGACTTGATGGGTTTTTTTCTTTAGATGTGCAGTTACTGAGAGAAGGCAAATCAAAGAAAAGGTTTTGCATTTTGCTGCGAAGGCTGAGATGTGTGAGCTTCTAAAAAAACCGTCTCCTGCCTGTATAAATTTCACTGACACTGAAATTTATACAGACAATTCCATTGCTCCAGCTGCTTTGGTAGGTCATGTGATGATGAAGAATGACCAGACTCATAGAGGACTTTGAAGATGAGGATTGATATCTTGAGTTTGATTTAGGGATCTGCAAAAAGAGCAGAGAATTGCCATCAGGTACTCTCAGCAACTGAATTTTGAAGGAACTGAAGTGTTTTTAGGTGTAACACGTAGGTACAGAAAATAAAACTTGTCAAACATGAAGGTCATAAATATGTGCCTCACTATAGCTGAGTCCAGGGCCAGATTTACCCATCATTGGGTCATAAGCAAACGCTCCTGACACTTTTTTTTTTCCAGCTGGCTCCCTGCAGCTCTGTATCAAACACCTGGATGATGGTGGCAAAGCTCCAACTGGTCTGGTTCAGGTATGGGGCAGGCCCCATGGCAGCGGTGAGGAGGAGCAGTACAAGCCACCCTACTGCTTGCTCAGCTTTGGCCCCACCATTATAATACAGGACTGGTAGGGCCAAAATTGAGAGAGTGTTGTTGCAACCCCGAGGCACCAGGTTGTAATGCTGCTCACTCAAGTTAGGCCCTGTCAGCCCCACCCAGGATTGCCATCTTTCTAATTGCAAAAAACTGAACACCTCAGCCCTGCTCCTTCCCCAAAGCCCTGCCCCCACTCACTACTTCACCCTCCCTTGGTGTCTCACTCCCCTACTCTCACTCACTTTCACTGGGCTGGGGCAGGGCATTGGGGTGCTCGGGAGGGGATGAGGGCTCTAACTGGGGGTGTGGGCTCTGGGGTGGAGCTAGAAATGAGTGGTTCTGTGTGCAGGAGGAGGTTCTGGGCTGGGGCAGGGAGTTGGGGTGTGGGAGAGGGTGAAGGCTCCAGCTGGGGGTGTGGGCTCTGGGATGGGGCTGGGGATGAGGGGTTTGTGGTGCAGGAGTGAGCT
Source organism: Chelonoidis abingdonii (assembly GCF_003597395.2). Classification (NCBI taxonomy): domain Eukaryota; kingdom Metazoa; phylum Chordata; order Testudines; family Testudinidae; genus Chelonoidis; species Chelonoidis abingdonii. Next base: position 269,069,511 of record NC_133769.1, read on the forward strand.
CCAGTCTGGGGGGGTGGGGCTGAGGAATTCAAAGGGAGGGAGCTGCGGGTTGAGGCAGGAGGGGTATAGGCTCTGGGCTGGGGCTGGGGATGAGGGGGTTCAGGGTGTGGGAGAGGGCTCTGGGCTGGGGCAGGGAATGGAGGGTAGAAGGGGGTACAGACTCTGGGCTGGGGTGCAGGCTCTGGGGTGGGGCCAGGGCTGAAGGGTTTGGGGTGCAGAAGGGGACTCTGGGATTAGGGGGGGCAAGGGGTTGGTTGGGCAGGGGCTTACTTCGGGTGGCTCCTGGTCATTGGTCCAACAGGACCAAAGTAGGCTAGTCCCTACTTGTCCTGGCACTGCGCCACGCCCTGGAAGTGGCGTGGGGGGGAAGCAGGCTCTGTATGCTTTTCTGGCCAGGGGCACTGCCCCCTCTCCCCCAGCTCCCATTGGCTGTGTTTCCCAGCCAAAGGGAGTGCAGAGCCGATGCTAGGGGCGGGAACAGCGCGTGGAGTCCAGTGGCCCCCTCGCATAGGAGCCAGACCTGCGGGCCTCTTCTGGGGCCTTAGCCCTGCATTAGCGTGAACTGGACTTTTAACAGCCCGGTTGGCGGTGCTGACTGGAGCCGCCGGGGTCCCTTTTCAACCGGACGTTCCGGTCAGAAACGAGACACCTGGAAACCCTAGTGCCTCTGCCCCCATCATGACAGAGGGCAGGTGAGGCCAGACCTGAGTGGGCACTGGGGCAGCCAGTGCTGCTGCTCCTCACCGCTGATGTGGGGCTGGGTCCTGCGCCTGTTCCTGAGCCAGAGCAGCCTGAGCTCATGTTGAGTCCCCCCCTCCCTAAAATAGGCCCTAGTCATGTGACTAGGCTTCGCATGCCTTAATCCAGCTCTGACTAAATCTGAATCTGACACCAGAGGATCCAGTCTTCTAACAGTCCTGTGATGAAGAGATGCTTTTTATGTAGCTGCGACTGTTTGGATGTCCAGAAGCAATGAAGAGTCCAGATGAACATCAAGGCGGCAAACTGTTTTGATGATCTCAGGGCAAATACCCTCTGAAGTTTACAGAGAAGTCAAAGTGCTTCCTTCTCCCTTTTAGCATCACCTTTGTCTGTCCAGGTTTCAACTTCCGTCTGCTACTCTTCATCCAGTGGTTTATCTCAGCCAACATGGGAGATTATGCTGTTGTGTCTAATGTGAACCCAGAATTGGTTGTCATCTGCATTTTACTGGCATGTAGCCTCTCCTTCACTAATGCTGTGGAGGATGGGGAAGAGAGAGTTCTGGATGATTAGGAATAGGATATTTCAGCTGTTAGAGACGTCAGTTGTGACAAGTAGTTATTTAAAATCTGGTTGGGTTATGCCATGTTCTGTGTGTTTGTGTGCATGGGCGGGGTGGGGGACATTAAATGTCCCTCTTCAAAAGAGATGTGACCTTGGCTAATAAGCATTGCAGATGCTCTTGACTCTTTTTAGCTAGGAAGGGCATGAATCTGAGTCACAGATGTTGGCTTTGTTTTCTGTATTGTGTGTGTTTCTAGGATTGCCTGCTGTGTGGATAAGTGAAAGGGGAGATGTTGTGTCATGGGTTCTGTGTTCATTACATGGTTCTTGATTTGCTGAGAAGCAATCTTAGCATGATGGTCTCTGAGAAGGAGGCTGATAGTTGTGCACAGTGGGAGATGCTTGGTTTTGGGGCTGAGCGGAAGCTGATTCCTGGTCCAGAGTAGTTTAGTGGGGTCTGGTTTTAGTAGCTCCTATGCAAGAAAAAAGCTGAGAAAACTTTGCTTCAACGATTAGGAAGCAGGCTTGCAAAAATTCCATGTTCTGGAGACTGTCTACATCTGCCTGTTTGCCACTTCTGACACTTGAGTTTTTTCCCTTCTAGATGCATCTGGCATCTGTTACCATTGAGATCTATGAGGACACGAGGGAGGAAGGCCAGCTCTGGCATTACTTTACCTACAACTACACTAGAACCATAACTTTTTTTTATTTTCAAATACAGTAACAATTTGCAAAACAAGGAAGGAGTGTTTGAGACTTTGTGGACTTCAGGGCCCAGATTCTTTGCCACATCCAGTCTCTGGTGAGCTCATTGAGGGAGGACAGTCCCTTAGGAATCTGGTTGCAGTTCTTTGATTCTCCGGCCTGTGATCTGACAACCCCAGTTTCTAGGGGCTACTTTAAGCTCCATCAGCTAGCAATGGCTATCAACGAGCTGATGGGAGATGAAATGCATTATACTCTGATCAGGTCATGTCCTAGTAGTGACACATTTCTGATATGTCCTCTATAGTCTGGGCTGTAGAAAAGAGTATTTTGGAACTGCTATGTCAGTTGAAGACTCCCCATGATATGAAACCAGGTTCCTCCTCCTGTGCATTACTGGAACAGCACAGAGAGTGGAAGAAACCAGAGAATAAAAACTACAGAGAAACTGATTTGCTAGAATTGCAAAATTGATGGAATTAAGAATTTTGAATTGGACTGTCCTATGGTAGATCCTTCCTCTGCTCTTGAGGTCCCTGTTCTTCTCCAGTAAATCACTGCAGCTACTACAACTTTGATATCACATTTTCTGACCTTTTGAGTGTAGTTGAGAAAAAATTACATGCCATACAACTTCACTGTTATTACACCTGTGTCACTGGCCAAGTGAGTACATGGCTGCAATAAGTCGCTGAGTCACTGAAACTGTGGAACAGTTAATTCATGAGAAAATAACAAGTCATTTTTAAAATGTGACAAGTGGCATGGAAAACTGGTATTTGAAATAGAAATCTTATGTTTGCTATGGAACTTTTTACACTGGGCAACTTTATAATCCAACTTTACTAAAATAAAAACTTTATTAAAAATCCTGTGGCTACAGTCAATCTAAACAGCCAGCATTAATGTATCATTGAGCACTTGATTTCTTATCCTTAGAAGTTCAGAAATGTACAGTGAAAGTTGAGAGAGCATTTTGAAATCTTCCTTGTGCTAATGCTTTAAAACATGTTTTTAATCTTCATTGCATTTTCTGACTTTGAGTATTAGGTTTCACACCTTACTGTTGAATTAATGCTAATTTTTCATTGTGTCTTTGTTTCCTAAAGAAAAATTAAGAATTACAATTGCCAGTGGAGCTTGTAAATGCCTTGACCAGGTGCCTGCTAAATGCAGCCTTTCTTAACCTAACTGACCCAAACCAGTTTCTGTTATTCAAGGTGTTGTAATCCTTAACTAAGACTTCTGGAATGTAGGCAACCCTTGACCAAGACTGACCAAACTCAGTGTGTCTTTGATTGGGGCATCCAAAACCTAGTCCTTGATCCTTTAACTGGATCTGCTAACAAGGAACTCTGAGTGGGAGTCCTCAGTCCCACCCTTAGCTTGCCTCATAAATCCCATTGAATGATCATGTGCAGCGGGTATGAATGGTTTGTACAAGCTCCTGAAATTCTGACCCTTATTCCCAGGTATGGCAGGGCCACATTGTTATCTCAGCCTCTGGGGCTTTCCCTGGCCTGTCGTTTTTCCTGTAGGAAATAATTTGCACAGAAACTGTATTAGCACTTTCAAAAACAACTCCTGTTTGGTATTCTGTTGTCTCCTATCATCTTCTTGTATATGTGCAAACAGAAGCCAATGAATCATTTTGAAATGTACTGAAATTAACTGAGTATGAGTATACAATGTGATCTAGCAACATGCAATTTTTAGGAATTTATCAACATTTTTATTGTAAAGCTTTTTCATATTTTGGTGGGCAACAGGGCTGTCCTTAGGCTTTACGGGGCCTGTGACAGACCCAGACCAGTGGGGTACAGGAGCATGGTAGAAGGCAAATATACTGGTCACTGGATGAGTAGTTTTCTGTTCCCTGAGTGACCAGAGCAGGGGCTGCACTAGAGTAATCAGGAACCTGCTAGAACCAATTAAGGCAGACAGGCCGATTAGAACACCTGCAGCCAATCAAGGCAGGCTAATCAGGGCACCTGGGTTTAAAAAGGAGCTCACTCCAGTCAGGTGGGGGGGGAGCCAGAGGAGAGAAAGTGTGTGTGAGGAGCTGGGAGGAAGACGCATAGGAGCTGAGAGTGAGAGGGTGTGCTACTGGAGGACTAAGGAGTACAGGAGTTATCAGGCACCAGGAGGAAGGTCCTGTGGTGAGGATAAAGAAGGTGTTTGGAAGAGGCCGTGGGGAAGTAGCCCAGGGAGTTGTAGCTATCATGCAGCTTTTGCAGGAGGCACTATAGACAGCTGCAATCTACAGGGCCCTGGGCTGGAACCCGGAGTAGAGGGCAGGCCCGGGTTCCCCCTAAACCTCCCAACTCCTGATCAGACACAGGAGGAGTTGATCCAGACTGTGGGGAAGATCACAGAGGTGAGCAAATCGGCCCAATAAGCCGCAGAACCACTAAGGGGTAGAGGAGGAACTTTGTCAGCGAGGCCCTATGGCGTATTATTAAACTGGTGCCCTATGCTCATGGGCAGCCCAGGCTCACATGTGTATTTTAGATAAGAGGGGGTCTTTTTGAAGGATTTATTTACAAAACTATATGTCTGAAGATCCAAGCATTAAGGCTAAAGATGAATACTCAGATTGTGCATCTAAAACAGTGCAAGATTTTTTAGAGATGTGATTTTATAATCACATTGCACACATACAATGAAATATTTTTAAAGCAAATTTTAAATGAGAGGTCTTGTAGACTAGCATATCTGAGTAAATATTAACGTAATGCACAACGTTTGTTGTCAATAAATCAGAAACTGACAGTATAACTCTAGGGGTTGGCAAATGTCTGTAAATGGCTTCATTACCCTGAAAATGGCTCTTAACGGTTTCAATGTTGTGCATAGGTCTGCAGGGCTGGAGGCTTTTTCATTAAGTCTAGTACTTGTTATCCTCCTCCAGAGGAAGACTCCCCAAAGGCCTTGCAGCAGCCAGCTGTGGTGGGAGTCTACAGGATAGATGAGAACAGGGATAGGAAGAGTGGGAGGAGGACACTAAGACCCACGGGTTCCCCAATTTTAGGGTACACTATCAACTGTGTATGCTGCGTATGCCAAGGAGGCTTTGGTGGGCAATAGTTTCCATTGGTGTGAAATTTGTATGCAAGTGAGTTTATATTTAGACCACACAAATATAGTATCTGATTTTTTTTTTTTTTTCCTAAGGGCATGTCTACCTGGCAGAGTTACATTGCGCAGTTACATCGTGCTCAGAGAGCGCAAGCACCAAAAACTGATGTTATGTGTTCCACTGGACAGCTGCCTGCGAATAGCATGTTCACCACTTCACGCTATCGAGCGGTGACCTGGGCAGCTATCCGACAGAGCCCTGCTTTCCACTTTGCTCTAAGACTTGTGGGAAGGTGAGGAGGTCATGGGCATCCTGGGTCAGTCCCAATGCCTGGTGAAACTAGCTTCAACATCTCCAGCCAATCCTGTGCAATTCCTGGCACCATCTTAAATCGAGTGTGCCTTCCGCACCTACCTCTTTTAAGGACTGCAGGAATGGATCCAGACTGCTGACGAGTATGCTGCTGCTTTGACTATCACGTCACGTATTTGTCTGTCTACTTTGCTACTAAGCGTGACAGGAATGCAAGGGAGGTCTCTCCAAGCCAGTGCTTCTGCCTGGGCCCCTGATGTGGCTCTCCTGTGTTGCAGCAATACCCCCTCCTCCTCCTCCCCCCCCCCACCCCGTGATGCACAGTGGCGCAGGAAAGTTACTGTTAATAGTACAAGAAAAAAGCAGCTCTGTTGAGGAACCAGTGGCAGCAGATTGCCCAGTATCTCCACAAGAGTTTTCTGGAGATCTCTCAGGGAGATTCCTGTGAAGTGAGGGAGTCTATCAACAGCCCACCACTCAGACTAGGCATGCGGTGGTAGACAAGCCTGCTTTCTGCAGCCCTCCTGCCCCCAATAACTCGCTTCAGCAATTCCCCAAATTACATCCACTTACCGGGGGCCTCCTCTGTTGTTTGCGGTTCACCAAGATCCGACAGCTGTGACTGGCTAGGCTCCTCTGGCATAGAAAAGAGCTCCTGGCTGCATGCATCTTTGGCCTCTGAGTCATCCTCTGCCTCTGGATCCCCCTCTTCATCCAAGATTTCCTCCTCCTGCTTTGGTCCACTCTCGACTGACATGCAAGGCAATGAAGTATCCACAGGGGCCTTCACAGTGGAGATGAGGTTCTCACCGAGTATCACGTCTAGCTCTTTGCAGAACCAGCAGCAGTAGGCGCAGCACCAGAGCAGCGGTTTGCCTCCCGTGCCTTGTGGTAGGCATTCTGCAGCTCCTTCACTTTTACCCTACACTGCAATGTGTCCCAGTCATGGCCCCTTTCCATCATGCATCGTGAAATCTGTCTGTAGGTATCATAATTCCTATGGCTGGAGTACATATGGGACTGCACAGCCTCCTCTCCCCAAATGTTGATGAGGTTCAACAGCTCGGCATTGCTCCAAGCAAGGCATCGCCTGGTGTGTGAGCAGGCATGGCCACCTGGAAAGATGTGCTGAGACCACTGCACGCATCACTGAGCAAACAGGAAGGAGACTTTCAAATTTGTAAAGGCATGTATGGGGTGGGGATGACGGTTGGTCACTGAGAGCAGGGCAGTAGAGGTCAAACCAATGACCAGAGAGATGAGAATAGGCATGGTGGGACACCTCCTGGAGGCCAGTTGCAGCTCTGTAATGCCATGGTGTCTACACTGGCACCACAGCGCTGTAGTCCTGGTGCAGAAAGCTGTACGCTTGTCATTGGGGTAGTTTTTTCTTTAGGTTTGTACAAAAGTAAAAAGGGGCAACTATGCCAGACTCAAGCACCCCTGACATTGTGAACACAAATGTAATTAAACAGTCAGCAAAACAACACAAACAATTACTAATCAGTTCCACCCCTTGTGCTATGCGCACCCTCTGGAGGTGCAGAAGGGAATGAAATAATAAGAAAATACAGGAAAGGGGCCTGGGGACTGTACAGAGAGGGAAGGGCAGTTTCACATTAGCATCCTTTCCATTAGGTAGCTGCCTCCAGCCCCTTCCTGGTTGCAATATATGAGCTGAGCTACACCCAGCCCAGCATGTGTCTGTCCTGAGGTAGGTGGAATGAAATAGTTACTCTTCAGAGCATTTTTCTTTTCCTAACATGGCAATTTCTGGTGCATAGTAAATTACTGCTGCTTGGACCAGCAACAAATCCTTCTTAATGTGCTTTAAATGTTACTGGCAACTAGTCTGCAGTGGACCTACCAAAGGAATATGGGGCAGGCTAGATATCAGTGCTGGCACTGTTGGGAAGGCTTATTCACGGGGACCAGTGTTCATGGTACAGAGCGTGAATCGTGGACTTGTGCTTTGTCTCCAGTACAGGAGTAACTGTGGAGCTCCAGATCTCCTGAAGGAAATTGTTGGCGGCTGTGACTTTCCTCAAGGCCGGCTCCAGGGACTAGCTCAGCAAGCAGGTGCTTGGGGCGGCCAAGGGGAAGTGGCGGCACGTTGGGCTTTTTGGCAGTGGGTCCGTCGGTCCCTCTCAGAGGGAAGGACCTGCAGCCAAATTGCCCACGAAGAAGAAAGCGGCGTGGTGGAATTGCTGCCGATCGCGATCGCGGCTTGTTTCTTTGTTTGTTTGTTTTTCCGCAGCTTGGGGCGGCAAAAACCCTGGAGCTGGCCCTGACTTTCCTACATATGACAAGTAGGATATAGGCCTTTGTTTCTGATGGTGCTTGTAATATTGGGTTCAGTGGTCCTCTTCAAGGTAAAACGCGCATGAGGGCACAAAGTAAGCAGTCGGGCTGGGCTAGTATCCAGGCTTCCAGCTAACAGCTGTTTGTGAACTGCTCAGGGAGTGAAGGAGTGGTGGGCATGCCACAAAGCACACAGCGTTTGATAATGCTTTGACTACTAAACCAATGAGAATGAAGTGATACCTGTGTGTGATGAAACAAGGGTTAAAGAAAACTTTGACCCGCTATACCTGTGACTAATGCCAAGCATGGATGGGGGAGAAATGAAAGGAGACTGGCTCAGTTCACTGGCGAAGAAGCAGGAGCTCCCTGTGTTCCTCCCTGAACAGATGGGGAAGCAGCCTGCCAACCAGGGCAGCCACCTGGAAGCAAGAACTGGCTCCTCAGAAGAAGAGACTGCGAACAAACCTCAATACCAGAAGTAACTGACTGAGTGAACCCCAGAGACATTGTGGGACTCGCCCTCACCAGCTTGCAGCTGCCTTGCCCAAAGGGACCTGGGACTGCAGCAAAGCACTACCCCAGACCCAATAAGGAACCCTCCGGGCAGCAAGCCCCTGATAGATTGGACTGGAGGGGCCATGCCCCAAATTGAACAGACTCACAGAAAGTAACCCAGGGCAGCAGGTTCTGACTCCCCACCGGGAGGGACAACAACCCCCCTCCCCCCATTCAGGGGTTGGTATACACAGGGCCTTGGGCTGGGACCTGGTGGAGAGCAGGGGCCTGGGTCCCCCTACCATGACCTTGTCCTTAAAGACTGAGACTGCTCAGCCCAGCAGGGGGCTGAAAGCTCAGCAATCTAACTACTAGGCCACCCAAGCCCCTGTTACTCCATGTTTATGTGGACTAGACTGTATACTGGAGGAGGGAGTATAGTGATTGGGAGGGGGTCCACTCAGCCCATGGCACCATGTTACCCTTTGTGTAAGCTCCACCTGGCTTCTCTGATAGCATTTTGACCCCCTCCTTGCTATGGGGAGGGTTAGTTAGCATTATTGTTGCTGTTTTTCTATAATATGTATTGTTTGTTAGTAACGTTAATGGAAATATTGTTGACAGTCAATTTGAAAAGCTCACAGTGCAAGTCAGTGGCCCTTAAATCATCCTTCCCGGGAATGAATAAAAATGTAGTGATAACATCAGTTGGCCATAATTCACCTAATTTCCATCAAGCCGAGCATTAGTGTTTTTCTTTGATAGGCGCATTTAAATGAGCACCTCAAGTCAGCAGTGCCTCTTCCTCAGTTTGAAGTGTGAAAGCTGAGTGTGTTTGGGAGATGGGGGGCATGCATTCAAATAACTGAGTGGCTGCCTCAGCAATGATCTAAATGCTTGCCTGAAATGTGGTCTATATGATGCTGCATGGCACTAGTTACCATCCCCTGATGCACAGAAATAGCTTGATGTGTAACATTAAATAGCTGAGTTAAAACACTTGAGAATAAATATGTGGAGATGGCATGGAGAGAAGATCAGTCAGATCATTCAAAATGTCAAAAGGACAAGTGCAGCTTTCTTGGCAGCTGGCAGAGGAAACAATGAAGACCAGAATTTTTTTATTATAATAAAGTATTTTATCCTTACTTAAAAGATGTTTTGTGCTGCTCTGGGCTGTGTTCTTATCTTGATGATAACCATGACATGCTAGAAAGAAGTAGACTGTTCTGGTAGAACTCAGAATGTGGAATCTGTACTTAGTTTTGATTTTCTTCCTGTTTCCAAAAGTTTCTTTTCTTTAATGTTCAATCCAGACCACAATTTAATTCTGTATAGTTTGAAAGAATACTGTCAAAATTGATGGACCTGATATTTATATATTTTAAAATATTTTCCTTCTGATCTCCAGAAAGGCTTTAATGTTCTTCTTTGGTTCAAGAAACAAAAAGTGCCTTCGAAAACACAGTCGTGTGAACATAGCCTACTCTGCTGAGCAAGTCTGTAACCATAAAATCAGGAAGCTATTTCTACCATGAACTTGGCTTAAGAGGAAGATGTGGTGATGTTGCCTTTTTCATATTTTGCCTTCCTGTTGTTGGCATGTAGGGTAGGGAGGAATGTTGTATGAATCAGTGTCGCAGTTTATATGATGATTAGTATGGCCACATACCAGTATAAAGCTGTGCATATTCCATCACTACATAATAACCTTTATTCTTCTTCAAGAGCTTTCTCATATCAATTTCAATTAGATGTGCGCATGCATGGCCGTCGGAGAACTTTTACCCTAGCAACACCTGGTGGGTCGGCTGTGGAGCCCCTTGGATGGCGCTGGATAATTACCTTGGCCAACCCAGGGCCCCCTCAGTTCCTTCTTATCGCCCATGACAGTCATTGGAACTGTGGAGCTCAGCTTTACTGCTCTCCACTCCCCCTAGCGTTTTTTCTCTCAACAGTGTTAGTAGTTTAATAGTTTATGGTTAGTATAGTTATAGTGTAAATAGTTCCATGTAGCAGGGTTGGCAGGGATCTTTCCGTCCTCCCTGCCAGTAGCTTGGGCTCATGCCATGGTTTGTTTTATCTATTTATTTCAATATTTTCTTTTGAGGGATACTGAGAAGTGGTAGGAAGTAGGCTCTTTTGGCAAAATATTTACAATTGTTGTTTCTTGAGAATGTTAACTATTTAGCTGGTAGGAAAATAATATTTTATGGTTAAAATTATGTTTGTGTATAAACTTGCACTTGGAGCTGATCAACACATGCCACTGATGCATATACATGTTTCCTTCTTTTTTTTATTAGGGCTTTGTTCTGTGTTCATATTGAGGTTATTGATATAAGCTTGGTATTTATTTTGAGGCAAAAGGTGGCTGTGTTGTGGTGACATATGTATTGCTTTGTATTGTAGGAATAAGGTATTTGTTTTATTATGTGACAGTGTAAGATATGAGGCCCTTAACTATTCACTTCTGTACTTTTAAGTGGTTATGTAAATGATGGCACATTGTTATATTTAGCAACATTGTCTGGTTTCTGGAACAATGTTTGTTTTATGGTATTTCCCAAGTTTTTTAAATTACCTTTCATTTTTATTTCTAATTGGTAAATTAATAATTAAATACTTTGGGCATCATAAAATTAAGTTATAGGAGTAGGCAGCTGTGGTAAAACTAATAAAGGGTAGAAACCAACATTCGTGCTTCTTGAATAGTGTGGAATTGTGTGGAACAACTATAGCAGTAAAAATATACTGCCTACAAGAAATGTATCACGTCTGGGGGGTTCTGTGCACTCTGTCCACCTGTTAAGAGCTGATTGCAGGATCCTAGCCAATATTTGTGCAGGTTGGTGACAAAAGATCACAATATACAAGCAATGTATCATCTAAGTATTGTAGAATATACACTCAATCATATTTTTTTCCCTTTCTTTGTCAGCTTCGGTGGTGGAGAATCAGGTCTGGTTTTCAAATGATGGCAATTAAAAAAAATTCTGGTCCTGAAAATTGCCTGTTGTATGAGCCTGTGTCAATTTTAAATATTGATATAGCAGCCGTTGTATGTTTATCACTGTGGTATCTAAGCACTGTACACAGATTAGAAAATCAACTGAAACTTCTTGGGGTTCAGTAAAATATACTGATGGTTTTGAACTTTGTGATGTAATGTGATTTAATTGAGCCAACAGAGGGACACAAATGTTTGATAGTTGCCGAAAAAAATTAAAGGAGCCATGTTTAAGCACTTCAATTTCAAAAAGTACTTGCTCAATATACTCAAGTTTATCAGAACAAGGGCCAATGGGACTTAACTCCTAAAAGATAGGTGTTTTGTAAACAAACAATTAAGGAAGAAGGAATCAATATCAGCCTTACAATAGGATTGTAGTTTGCAGTCTTAATGATCAGAGATTTCTACCTCTTCATAAGAAACCACACACACTTGCAGAACTAGGACTAGAGACCTTGACCTGCTGTTTAACTTTTAGAATAACTTCACTAGCTATTACATATAGAAAGACCATCAAGCTTTTAATAAGAGGCAGCTAGTCAACACAATCACATTAAAAATATAGTGCCTAATCCAACTCCTACTGATGTTTAATGTGGTCCGGGATCCCTGAGGGTCCGCAGACTATGTCTCAGATTTCCAGAGGGGTCTGCACTTTCATTTAAAAATTTTTTTAGGGGTCTGTACATGGAAAAAGGTTGAAAACCACTGCTCTAAACACCTCCCGTAGACATCAGTGGACAATTGGGATAAGAACTCATTAAAATCAATGACAGCAGGATTGGGCCCCAAACTACCCACAATAAATAACTTGTCTTAATTACAGTCAATACATTAATTCTCCAGGAGAATAAAGTCGGCAAGTTTGAAGACATAGCAGTAAGCCATTTTGGAAGTAGTAGGAGATAAACGTTACATTTAAGTCTAACTTAAATCTGGGCAACTTTTTAGAATGACTCAAAACAAATTTAGCTTTCTTCAGACATGCAAGAAACATTCTCCTTTAGTCTTCAAATTAAACCTGGTAATTTTCAGGCCAAATGAATTTTTTTAAGCCAAAGTTAAGTGGGAGGCAGGGCACCAAATTAAGGTTTTGATATGGAAACTGGTCTGTAAGCTTTAACTCTGGAGTGGCTACCATCAGTCCATCATGTTTAAAGGAAAGCATTCTTTGAGAATATTTTACGATATGAGAACTGTGTGTGTGTTTGTGTGTGTAATAGTCCTCCTTAATTATCACTGGATAGACAAACTGACAATAAACTGAAGCCCTATCCTTAAATCACTGGAAATTAGTCTTTTCCTGGTTTGTAGGGAAGGCATATGTCTGCTAGTCTCTTGCAAGGATAGGTTGGCTAAATTCAGAATAGGTGGTCTAGCAGTTTTTCAATGGATTATCTCTTCATGTGCATATCAATGAAGAAATTTATGTATTTTACAGGTTTGAAGGGAAAGTAAATCATGGTAAAAATGCAGGGAATTAATTCAGCTGTCTTTCAGAACAGGATATTTTTGGGGTGGATAGCCAGAGCGAATTGAGAGAGAGGAGCTGCCTGAAGAATAGAATCTTTCAGCCTGAAGTCCCAGGATATTGTATATTAATCAAGAGGTTTCCCAAGATGGACAGTCAAGTTCTAGCTTGCTTCAGCGAGCCATGTCCACATTGCAGGTATGAAGAGAAAAGCCTCCACAGAACAAAAAAAAAATAAACTCACTTAAACTGTAAACATTATTGGTTTTGCAAAATAACTTTTCAATCTATCCTTGCCAGAGACTTCATGATCAGGAAAGGAACTGATGCAGCACAATGAGAATTCATTTCTCATTTATATAAACATATTATACAGTTGCAGTATTTTCCTCAATTTCTAAAAGTTTATCTCAGCCTATTTATCTTGTTCAGATTTCCAGTATAATAAATCTCAGGAAATTATTATCAGTTATTTGTACAATGATGTAAAACTCACATTATCCCTAGGACAGACCCATCTTATTTTGATCTAATAGCATTTCCATTTCTTCTTGGGTTCATGAATTCTCATCCTATGCATTTGTCTTCAGTTGGTTTAAATAGGTACATCTGAAAGCAGAATTTGGCCACACATCTTCATAGCTAAATAGCAAATTATTCAACTTTCATTTGAATGATATAGTCTTTTCCTGCTCCTCTTATTTTGTTGTTGTTCAGTCCTGAAGACATAGAAATAAGCTTAAGTTTCAGTTGTGCGTTTTCTTGCATAGAGGAAATGGATACCGATTGATAAGATGCATTCTAGCAAGTTAATGTTTTGTGGTTTTGCACGTCTGTTTGTTCGATCGCTCTTATAACATTTACTGGAATCAGTTGGAAGGTAAACATGGTGAGCAATCTGGACCTGAAAGTGATACAAAATAGCTGTCAGTATGGCTGGCTCATAACTGAAGGCTAAATTTAATTTACAGAGGAAAGAAAATTACCTACCACACTGTTAATGAAATCTCTATACAGTGACCTGAAGGAGGGGGAAAGAGGTTTTTAAGTTTTGATAAAATATAAAAGTCTGCATGAGGAGGTGCTGTTCATACATAAGTCCTGGGATTTAGTTTTATTTGCACAGAAAATAATAATAATAATACAAAAAAGTTCAGCTGAGACCATCTTCCCAGGCTTGGCGCTTCAAGGATTCTTCCTAAGGATTATTCAGCCCATGATCATCTTTCTTCAAAGAACTACTCCCACCTCCTTTACTTCCTCAGTTAGCAAAACCCATTTATCAAATGTGATGGGGTATTTGAGGCAAACACGGCCAACCCAATCTGTTGCAGACACTCTCTGAATAACCCATTTTAAAAATTCTCCCTCCAGTCAAAGAGCCTGTACGAAAGTGTGTTGAAGAGTTAAAATTAGAATGTGAGGACAGCCTGCAGCTTGGCTCTAGGAAGCCTGAACAGTGTGATATTTTGGCCACGAGGTAAAGCAATTATGTGATGTGACAAAGTCATGGGTAGGAATCCAAACTTCCTGTCTAACAAAAAGGCAAAATAATAAGCATATATGTGACCACTTGAGTATGACCAGGAACAATGATTAAAGGTGGGGGGAAATTCTCTGGAGGGGTGTAGCAAGAAAGGAGAGATTTCTGCGAGATCCAGTACTTCCTGTATAAATCTTTAGAAATCTAACCCTTCCTCTCAATCCCTGATTTCTGCCCTGGTCATCTCCCACTTGACTAAATATAGTGAGTTATACCCCTATGGTCTCACTGCACTATGCACTGTAAAAAACATATTTTAATGACAGTCCCTGCACCTAGTGCAGCCTCTTCCTCTTTGGCCTCCTTGACTCCCATATCACTCCTCTGTAGTTTATTGAAAATACATTTGCTCAAGTCATCTTCCTTACCCATCATTCTGACAGTATCAGTGTTCTCTTCAGTCTTTCTATTAGCAAATTCCAGTGCCAACTCCATCCCAGCCTCCATCTCAATCTCATTTCTGAGCATGGCTCCCTTTGCGCCTCCAGTGATGTCAGTCTTAATGTCCCCTTTCTGCCCCCCTTCCCACTTGCATGTTTACACCTACTTCCATACTGCTTCTTATCCATGGAAGACTCTCTGCAGTCCATCAAGCTCTGCCTTTCCTCATTCAGATCATTCCTAAAAGCCCATGATACTCAATACTCCGTGAGTGAAAAGGGCTGAAGGAAATTTGCTTTAAAATAACTGACAAGAGTAGAGCCATCAAGAAATGTACATAAACCTAAGTAATAACATAATCTTCTTGTTACCTTTGTCATCTTGTTTTCCCCGTTTCCTCCCCTCTTCCTACATTACCTGTTTGTTACACACACTCAGTGTGTGCCGTATTTTTGATTAGATGGTAAGATCCTTAGGGCAGTGTTTTTTCTCATTTGTGGTCTGAAGTACCAAGCACACTTTGCATGTTTTATGAACTATAAATATCATTAGTCATATTAAAGAAAGGGATCAAAGTAAATGGTATAATAATACCTAGCCCTTATAGCGCTTTTTCATCAGTTGATCTCCAGATGCTTTACGAAGAAGGTTAAGATTATCTCCATTTTACATTTAAATGAGAGCTATTGGGAGAGAGTGGATCAGGCTGGAGGCAGTTGCTTTTAGCAAGTGGAGCAGAGTTATGGATATTTCTTGAGAGGAATTTGGCTAGGAAATTTGTAATTACAGGAAGGAAAAGTGTACACACACACACAGTTTTTAAAGGCTTAGATAACCCTTATTGCAAAGCTGTCATAAACAGATAGCTAAGGGTTAATGTCTCTTTCACCTGAAAACAACACCTGACCAGAGGACCAATCAGGAAACAAGATACTTTCAAATCTCAAGGGTGGGAAGCCTTTGTGGTTTTTGGGTTTTGCTTTGTTCTCTCTAGGCTCTGAGAGTGACCACACGTACCTACAGGCTCTCTAATCTTCTATTCCAATTTTGTAAGTACAAAGGTAGAAAGACAGGTTAGTCTTTTTTTAATTGTTTTTCTTTATTTGCAACTGTGTATCTGGCTGGTGGAGTTCTAATGAGTATTTGGCTAAAAGTATTTTAAAATTTGTATTTCTGCTGGAGAAAGCTTTTTCTCTGTCTATAAGCTGAAGGACCCTGTAATATTTACCATCTAGATTAGAGATAACTTACTTTTTTTCTTTCTTTTTATTAAAAGATTTGCTTTTTAAGACCTGTTTGATTTTTTTTTTCCTAGTTGAGGCTCAAGGGAATTGAGTCTGTACTCACCAGGGAATTGGTGGGGAGAAAGGTAAGGCATAATTCCTTCTTGTTAATTTCCACGGAGCTTGATTCTGTATTGCCTCTGGGTGAGGGGAATCCTTTGTTTAGATCACGGAGCTTGAATCTATCATCTCTCCTAGTGTACCCAGGGT
The DNA here is from genome assembly GCF_003597395.2 of Chelonoidis abingdonii. Lineage (NCBI taxonomy): Eukaryota > Metazoa > Chordata > Testudines > Testudinidae > Chelonoidis > Chelonoidis abingdonii. The sequence goes on from NC_133769.1 coordinate 269,085,576, forward strand.
GGAAGAATCTGGGGAAGAAAGGGGGGGAAGAGAATGGTTTATTCTCCTTTGTTGTGAGACTCAAGGAATCGGGTCTTGGGGTCCCCAGGGAAGTTGGGGAGATCAGAGTTTATCAGACACTCAGAGTTCTGATTGGTGGCAGCATATCAGATCTAAGCTGGTAATTAAGCTTAGAGGATTTCATGCTAGTACCTCATTTTTGGACTCTAAGGTTCAGATTGAGGGAAGTATACTAGGACAAAAGCCCTTTGCAACTTCTGAGAAAATGATGTTTCTACAGGTGTTTTTTGACATTTCCCTGCAATTTAATATAAAACTAAGGACTCTGCTAGAATTCTCTTTATCATTCAAAAAGCTTGTAGAAAGGATGTTGTATGCAGTGTAGTTGTAGCTGTCTCTCGCTAACAGAAGTTGGTACAATAAAAGATATTACCTCACCACCCGTTTTCAGTAGAAAAGGTATCTATTCATTAATATTTCTATAGAATGAATATGTACATAATCCCATAGGTTTAGGGCCTGATTTTCAAAAGTGCTCAGCCCCCATAACTTCAGTATAAGTCAGATGCCAGTTCTGGAAAAAAATGTCCATATCCCTTAAATTCTCTAGAACTGTTTCCATAATGAAAGGTTGAGGCTGGAGCCCATGGCTGTTGGAAGAAATCCTGCTTTAAACAGAATGACTGAAAGTAGTTGAGATTACCTTATGGAAGCTGCTGTGGCATTTCAGCAACACTTCCAGGCCCCCATCCTCACACCAGCACCCAGCCACAAGAGGTGGGCTGGAATATATGTAGTTCCAAGTGGCAGGGGTGGGGGAGGTATGCACGTGGAAAAGAATCCTCCATCCAAGCTGTGGCATGGCTGGGTTGTAGGGGGAAGATGGGAGGATCTTCAATAGAAACTCTGCTCCTCCATCCTTTGGCCCTCTATACAGTGGTTCACAGGGAACCATTACAGAGTTGAGTACCAACTGCATGGCCTGCCCAAATCCTGTTCCTGTCCCAGCATTGGTTCTGCCTCTGGGAAGAGATGAGGGGCGGGGACCTCTGCAAATGTGGACGAGGAGGCAGGATTTACCTCTCAGTAAATTTAAAATTCCTTGCTAGGTCTGTAAAATATGAATAAGTAATAAGAGAAAAGCTGCTCTTCTCAAATCAGGATTTACATTTGAGCCTTGTCAGCAAAACATTTTGGATTGTGCTCGTGGAGATGCAACCTATTCTCCTTCCACCCTTTGTCAGAGAGTTCATTGCTCCAATTTCTTTCTCTTTCTGTTCTGACTTAATGGCTGGTAGTAAAATCATTTTGCCGAAAGTTCTAAAAATAATCCTGAGTAACTGCTGTGTAAGTGGAAATGTAATTCATATTGGTTAAGTGAAGAGACATTGCGCTAGCCGAACTGTAATCCTGCGTATCTGTGTGAAACGAGGTGATAAGTCAACAGCACAAGTTGTTCTCTGAGGTGGAACTGAAGTATCAGGGCTGCATTACCTTATTGTTATTTGTTGCCTTGTAAATTGGTTGCTGGTGAGTCTTAAAATGAAATACTGACTTTACTGCACTGAGTCTCAAAACTTCCAGGGAACACTATACACTATTTCCTAGAAACACCACCTGGTGGAACCTTCAGTTACAACACCCAATACACTTTGGGTTCAGCTTGCTGAGTCACTGTGGGATGTATACCACTAGAACAGCAGTTCTCCAACTTTAGCAATCCGAGGACTCCCATTTTGATTTAAAATCTTTCATGGACCTCCAAGCTCCCTGCTCAAGTCAAAGCCCTGCCCCCACTCCACCCCTTCCCAAGGCCTCACCCCTGCCCTACCCCTTCCTGCCCCTGCTCCAACTTTGCCTCTCCTCTTTCCTCCCCCGAGCGTGCCACGTCCCTAATCCTCCCTCTCCCTCACAGCTGGTCCCCAACATGCACGAGGCACTGGGAGGGAGGCAGAGAAGTTGAGTTGATCAGCAGGGCCCGCGGACCCCCTGGAGTACCCTTGCGGACCCCCAGGGTCCATGGACCCCAGTTGAAACGCTGCACTAGAATGTGGAATTGCAGATGCATTACAATGTCATCCATAACATTGTAGAATGGGCTAAAATATACATTTGTGACCTAAAACGTGAGAAAAAAATCAAAATACATACATAGGTATTCATGAAAACTCGTAGTATATTATTAGACAGCCCTAAAAGAACAGAACCAATAAATACAGTAAATATTTCCTTAAGAAAAATATGGATTAGATATGGGCTGGAGCCAAGAGGTTTGGATCTGGATCATATGTTCTTCCATGCAATCTCCAAGAGGGCCTTCAGAGCAAGATGGTGTATAATTAAGTAGGCCATTTCATCAGACCTCATTATCTAAAGTGACTGTTTCTCAAGAGAGACTCTTCAAGGAATTGAGGACAAATGGTACTAAGTTTTTGAACTATTTCAGTCAACATTCAGCACTATGAAAGGCTGCCACACTGAGTTACATCACAAAAGTTTAGCAGATCTTGGAAATGTCACACTCAAATTTTGCTGTTTGCTAAAGACTACTACACCAGTGTACAATATGTGGTGTCATGGGTTGTTTTCTTGGAGCAGTAATTAAATTTTCAGCTGTACTCTTCGCCTTAAGAAGCAGAGTTTTTCATGAGATATTGTGATATCTAACCTGCTGGTGTCTCTAAGGCTGCAGGACTCAGTGAGTGCTACACAGAAACTGAACCATAACATAACTTTTTGTCCCAAAGTGTATGTGCTTTATAGCATATAAATAAGGGATCTCTTGCATTTCCAACTCTGATCTGGAATATCAGATTAATGTCATGCTTTGAGACCTGCAAGTGTTCAGTTGATCCCGAGTGAACTTTTAAATGATGTTGCCCTGCTGAGCAAGACTACAGCAGTCTGAGTATTCTTTAATATAAAATCTCAGTTTTGGGGATGTGATGTTTCAGCTTGTATCATGCTGCTATTCTAGCCTCATGCCCCTGTGTATAAATTCTGATTTCAGGAATTTGAGTGGATATCATTGTGGGCAGATAGGAGTTTGCTGTGATTTGGGAAGATTTTTAGATTTGGACATTAGTCCAACTAGGGTGTGGGTTTTTTTTAATTATTACTATTACCCTCATTTTGTACAGGAGTCCAGAGTGGTGGAGGGGAACATTTTTAAATCAAAATAAATAAGTGATCTATATTAAATGGTGTGTAATTAAACAAGAGAATATAGCTGACAAAAGTTGGACCCTTGTTTTCACAATGTGTGGAACACGAAGATACGTGGGCTCCAGTTTGGAATAGCCCATAGAATATGAAATGCTACTATACACTTAAGGGTCTTATTTTCTGAAAGTCTCTGGACACTACCATCTAAATGTCAGTTAAATGGTGATCTTGTTGCATCAGGTGTAGATTCAGTTACTGTGTCTGATATTGCTGGCTTTGTAATTTGAGGGGCAAAGTCTGGTTTCCAGACCCCTTTTTGGTATTTTTTGGCTATTTTCCAGTTTCCATAGCTGAATAACCTTTTCCCATGCAGTATAAGTTTGAATAAACCCTCCAAATGTTCTGTTTAGTTATGGTCCACCACAACATTCATGTAAACTGAAAACTCAGATCTAAGATGTTTTCTGCTTCTCTGTGAGAACATAGGAATTGCCATACCAGATCAGAGCTGTGATCCATCTGAATAATCTAATCCACAAGCACAAAATCAACTGCCATCTTTATTTTGACAATTCATAGATCTACCTCTCTGCTCTGGACCTGTCTCTTCCTGTCCAAATAAAAATCTCACCCTATTTCTCTGACATCTCCACAAGGATGTTTAGCCATCAGCATAAACTCAGCATGAAACAGAGCTCCGAATCTCCTCCCACTCGCCCCACTTCAAATCCTCCCACTACTTCCTTTCTTGATCACTGTGAATAAGACAGGTGAAAGTAACTTAAAGGACTTACCAGTACACCGGAGTCCTGAGCGGGGGGCGTGACCTCAGCTGGAAGAGTCGTGGCCTCAACTGGAAGAGCTGGGGCCTTTCAAGATTGAAAGGCCCTGGAGCTCCGGTTGTGGCTGGGAGCCCCAGGGCCTTTAAATCACCCCAGAGTTACCAGCTGCAGGGGCAGCTGGGAGCCCCGGGGCTCAGGGGCAAATTAAATGACTTGGGGCTCCAGGCCCTTTAAATCTCTATGGGAGCCCAGCTGCTGGAGCTCCGGTGGGAATTTTAAAGGGCCCAGGGATCTCTGCAGTGGCCAGAGCTCCGAGCCGTTTAAATTCCCACCCAAGCCTGGCTGCTGGAGCACCGGAGGGGATTTAAAGGCCCCAGGGCTCCCAGTAGCAGCAGGAGCACCGGGCCGTTTAAATCCCTGCCTGAGGCTGGCAGCTGGAGCTCTGACGGGGATTTAAAGGGTTTGGGGATCCCTGCAGCGGCCGGAGCATCGGGCCCTTTAAATCCCCACCCGAGCCCAGCTGCTGGAGCTCTGGCAGCGCTTTAAAGGGCCCAGGGCTCCCTGCAGCAGCTGGAGCCCTGGGCTCTTTAAATCACCGCCGCGGAAGCCGCTCCAGTCCAGCACGGCGTACTAGCTCTTGCTGGTATGCCGTACCAGCTTACTTTCGCCTCTGGGATAAGACCACCATTCTAACTGTCCCTCAGGCCCATAACTTGGATGTCATCTTTGACTCAGACTTCCCTCTAAGTCCTTACATTCAGGGTATGTCTACATCTTAGTTTTTTTCCCTGCATAATATCTCTAAGATACAGCATTTCTTATCCATCCACACAGCTAAAACTCCTGTCCAGGCTCTTGTCATCTCACATCTTGATTTCTGGAACATCATTTTCTCTGGCCTTGACAAATGCAATCTTGCTCTGCTCATAGCCATTCAGAATGCTGCTGTAAATATCCTTTTCTGAATCTGTCGCTTTGACCATGTCACCCCTTGTAACTGTCCGGTGTTGGGACTCAGCCCTCTCCGGCGCAGCTGGGAGCCAGGGCGCCTCACTACAGGCGGCATATAGTTCCGGGTTCCAGCCCTTCCGCAGGGGTTAAACAAACAAATAGTCGATAAGCCCAGGCCCTGGGTCAGGGCAGGGCAATAAGCAGTTCAGAGCTCAGGCCCTTCAGCAGGGGCTGAGGAAACAAATAGTCTATCAGTCTACGAGAACAGCCTCCTCAGGCCAGCGAAAGGGGGAGTCTGCCACCCTTGGAAGGGTGGCGGAGGGAACGCAAGCCCTCCCACTCCACTACATTCCAGTCCGGGGCCCTAGCAGTGGCAAAGGCTTACTGCTGTCAGTGGGGATCCTGGCCGCAACACACTGACATCGGTTCAGGCTCTCCTGGAGCCAAACCAGGGTTGGCTACCCCGGGGCCACTTCCTACCTCCCCCTCTCAGGGTACCTGTGTCTCACCGGCGTCTTCCAGTGGGTCCCAGACCATGGGCTCCTCAGGATACCGGGCACGGGGAAGCTCAGGGAGCTCCTCAGGATACCGGTCATGGGGAAGCTCAGGCCGGGCGGGAGCTCGGCCACCCGCATCTGGTCTCTTTGGCAGCTGGCCTCCAAGTGAGCGCCAGGGCTGGGCTTTTTATACTTCCTGTCCCGCCCCTAGACTTCCAGGGGGCGGGAACTGGCATCAGTGGCTCCGCCCACTTTGGCGGTAGTAGTGGCTTGGCCCTCTCAGGCGCAGCTGGGAGCCAGGGCGCCTCACTACACTCCTCTATTTGCATCCTTTCACTGGCTCTCCCTTCTTTGTCACATGCTGTGTAAACTACTTGTCATCACTTACAAGGCCCTTCACAGCCTATTCCACACTACCTATCATCTCTCAGTATCAAAAAGTTAACTCCTGTCAGGCCATTGGTCCAGCCTCTATCACCCACTTGATTACATTTTCAAACAAGCACCTTCCTGCTTTCTCCCAGGCTGCCCTCATTCTTGGGAGCAGTTTACCATTAGCATCCACAAAACTAACTCATAGTCCTCCCTTAAAAACCTCCTTAAAACGCTCCTTTACTGTGACGCCTAAAAAAAAATGACAACTGCTAGGCTGTTAGTGTGCTGAGACCAAGCCTATCATGTGACCAACATTGTCTCACTGTTTCTTTGTACTCTCTTGTCTTTCTGTATCCATCTGTCTCTTGTGTTATATTTAGACTGTAAGCTTTTCGGGGGCAGGGTATGTCTTTTTGTATTACATTTTTGTACAGCACCTAAGACAAGAAGCCCTGGTCCATGAGTAGGGTTCCTAGGTGTTACAATAATACAAATAATAAATAATATTAATAGCCATGTCTCTGAGAGTGGTCAGTCTGAGATGCTTGGGAAGACAATAGAAGACATATTCCATAGTAGACAGATATCAAAGATATCTTGCCCATAGGGAAGATTTCTTCTTACAATGTCAGTTTGTGTTTGGCTTATGCACTGATTGTATGACAGTTTATATTCCATTTAATTTTTTTTATTCTGTCTAATATAACTATGGATATTATCATTAGCTGAACAAGTGAATACTGCTGTTTTGAATAATACCAAGTGTTTGGCCACCATGTATCCTGTAACAGTGAGTTCTCTGGGTTAATTATATATTGTGTCAAAACTGTTTTCTTTTATTACTTTTAAATTTGTGACCATTCAGTTTGACGGAATATTGCTTTGTTCCTGTAATTATGAAAGACTGAGTAGGAGTATGAGCTTTACCAGCTTTGTACCATTTATAATTTTATATACTTCCTTTGTGTCTGCCTTTGTTAGTCTCCTCTCTAAATTAAACAGTTTTAATGTTTTCACTTAGTTCATGTGATAGTCTTTCTATACCTCTGTTTTTAATCTCTTATCTCTATATTGTCTCTATACTATATCCTTTCTGAGAATAAGAAATATTCCAGATGAGGGTGTACTATTGAGTTATGTAATGGCATAATACTCCCTGTATTTCCTAATCAGCTTCTTATACATTGCAGCATTTTGTTAGCTTTTTTTTTTTTTTGACTCACTGTTTACTCTGCAGAAGTTTTCACTGAACTGTTCACAAGGATGTCTAGGTCTCTTTCCATCACACATTTTACCTGCCATAGTTCCTTTCCATTGGTTTAACTAAGATGGAGTTCCCATTTTCTGAAGAACATATGTTGCTTGAATGACAGGTCAACCATTGCCCTTTAACCGAACTATGTGTTTTTTTTTTTTGTTTTTTTTGCTTTCCTGCATACTTTTTTATTTAAGATTCTCAGTATTACCAACACCAAGTGATCAAAAATCATGAGTCAGGCCCCATTCCTTTCCCCCCGAAAAGCCCCAGACCTAACTCAAACAACCCCCTCCCACATGATTAGTTTAACAATCATAAGATTTTTATTTAAAAAGTGTGTGGTTTTGTTGTTTGCTTTCTGCTTTTTAAACCTTTACTTAGTCATGTTTTCAGGCTTGCTTCAGCAACCACAAAGGCTAGAAACGTAATCTTTTTTTTTAAATGCAGGCTGAGACTCTGTGATGATGACATGCTTCCAGAAGATGGTCTCTTCTCAAAAAAAAAAAAAGGCAACAAAAAACAATATTGGGAGAGTGATGAGTAAAGTTGACAGATTGTTCAGCAGTGGAGTGTACATATCTTCTGTGTCTCTGTGCTGGTATGCTTAAGCATACTCCATCCTGAATCTCAGGATTTTTATTATTTCTCCACCTTTTTAGACATTTGTATATCTTTTGATTAGCTTCCTCACTTCAATTAAATCCCATTTGTTACAGATTACTGTCAGTGTTACTTTTTTGTTTGATTACTTCCAGGAGTGGCTGATGTTTGGTTTGTGTTCACTGTTCAATAGTGGCTCCATATAGTTTACTCTGTAGTACGCTCTCCACTTGGTTACCTCTCTTTAATGCCAATCCACTTACAGGTTTTGATGGAAGGTCTTCGGTTCTTTTGGATCCTGCCACCCACTCAACAGGTGTATCTTCTTTCTTTTTTTCCTATTGAAATTGTCTCTGGCAGTGCCTCACCTCCCTTGCTCCTTCCTGGCAGGCGTCACCCGGCGGCTTGGGCAGAAATTATAACCTACAGAGTATCCCCACTTACTTTGCCAGAATAGTTGGAGACTTTCCAAAAAAATAACACAACACCTCAATATATTCAACACAATAATTATATTAAACAGGAGACAAATACAACATAAGGATGAAACACTATTTTAGGAATCACCGGTAACCCACACTGAAAATACCCGTTGACATTGAGTAAGCAATGTAAAATTAGTTCCCTTGATACCCATACTTGCTGGGACACTTTATGACCTATAACCACAGAATTCTCTCTGCAGTGGTTTGCCAATTGGAGTGACTGACTGGGTTCAGTACAGCCCAAAGGATCACAAGTGAGAGGAAGGTGGTATAATCCCTCACAGGTGGTAATATGCAGCAGGTTATAAATACTCAACTTATCCCCTGGCTTAGGACGCAATCAGGGAGGGTGCCCAAACAAATTTCCTGACCAGCTAAATACTAAACTGGTGCAGTCACAACCTCCATGATGTCCTTCAGTTCAAAGATTGACTGGACTTCCTCAGTCACTGCAGAGGGGCTGCTGTCCTAGCTGGAGGGATCCTCCTCAGGCAGGAAGTCAGGCTGGTCGCGTCCCAGCGGTGTCCCCTCACCACACAAGGAGGTGCGAGCGGCTCAGGGTTATCACGGTTAATACAATCTACAACTAACATGCCCAACTGTAGCATCCTAGCCCAGCCTCCGAGTCACACACTCAGTTAGGCAGGCTGTCCCTGGACCTAGCGACGACAGAGGCAGAAGCTTCGACCATGTGGTGACTGGGTCTCCAGCCAGGGAGCTGGAGGCGAACTCAACCTGCGAGGGAAATTTCCCAGCAACGCCTTATCAATTGCGGACATCATTCAGTGGTGAGAAGCCCTTGGATATGAGTCACACAGGTGTGTCCCTTGTTGCCAAACGGCATTTGGGCTGTAGAATAGGGGGCAATTGCAGGCAGAATCGAGAGAGTGTGAGTCATCTTCGCCCTTATCTGGTCCAATTGAGTGTGAGGGCCTCATCTGGATACTTGGTCTGCGTGTTGGGCACCCACACTTTACAGATGGGACTGGGAGGAGTGACGTGTGGGAAAATAGGAGTAAGAGTCCAGAGAGGAGGGCAACAAAATCGTTCATATGGTGGTTGGACAATCTCGTGATGTCGGGCGAGATCTAGATTATTTGGAGGCTGAGGGAACTGGGATTATTTAGTCTGCGGAAGAGAAGAATGAGGCAGGATTTGATAGCTGCTTTCAACTACTTGAAAGGAGGTTCCAACGAGAATGGATCGAGACTGTTCTCAGTGGTACCAGATGACAGAACAAGGAGTAATGGTCTCAAGTTGCAATGGGTGAGGTTTAGGTTGGATATTAGGAAAACTTTTTCACTAGAAGGGTGGTGAAGCACTGGAATGGGTTACCTAGCGAGGTTGTGGAATCTCCATCCTTAGAGGTTTTTAAGGTCAGGCTTGACAAAGCCCTGGCTGGGATGATTTAGTTGGGGATTGGTCCTGCTTTGAACAGGGACTTGGACTAGATGACCTCCTGAGGTCCCTTCCAACCCTGATATTCTATGATTCTGTGAATGGGGAAGGAAAAACCCAGCTAAGGGATCTGTTGTCTTGTCCCTAGAGGCCTGTTCTCAGGGGGAAACCTGCATGTAGGCCTGGGACTCACCAGCTCTCCACACAGCCAGTCCTCCCCTTGCCCTGGCTGGCTCCAGACCCCCTACAAAATGGCTTCTGTGAGGGCTTGTCACTCCCTATTGCAGTGGTCGGCAATCTCTGGCACACAGCTCACCGGCGCCACTTTCCGCTGCCCCGATTGGCCTAGGATGGCGAACCGCGGCCAGTGGAAGCCACGATCGGCCAAACTTGCCGACACGGCAGGTAAACAAACCGGCCTGGCCCACCAGGGTGCTTACCCTGGCGAGCTGCATGGTACCCTGTTGGTTGCTGGGCAGACTCTGAATCTGCTTTGGCTCTCCGTCCTTATCAGGGACAGTGTGCCTTTCCCTGAGCTGCCAGCAGACAGAGTACCAGGAATCTATGTCATCTTCTTGGGGGTTACACTACTACTATCACACCAAAGGCTGAAGCTGAGAGTAGCTTCTCCTGTTGCATGTTTTAAAGCTACCTGTTCCAAGAAGCCATCATCTAAGGTCTTGAGAAATTGTTTCTCTAAATCTGTCTCATTGAGACAGATGACTAGTTTATACATGGCTAGTTGAAGTATCCCGCTGTTATGTTTTATCAGCTGTAACTGCTTCTTTGATCTCCTCAATACTATTCACTCAGTCTCTTTTTCTTGATCAGTTGGCTTCTGGAATAACCCTACTAGAGCATTTGTATATTTACGACTTGGGAATTGTGTCCATACAGATCTTACTCTATGGGCCTCTCCACTCAAAAATTTTATTACATCATTGGTTTCTATTGCATTTTTAAGGTATAGCGCTACTTGCCCACCTCAGTGATCTAATCTGTATAGTTTCTAGCTAGGTATTACAGTATCCCATTGTGATTTTTTTCATCCTACCATATTTCAGTAATATCTATTATGTCAAGGTCCTTGCATAGCCAGACACTCTAGTTCAGCTATATATGTTTTTAAACTTCTTACATTGGCACACAGACATATACAGTTTTTATTGTTGATTATGTGCCTATTTTAATTTAAATAAGCACCCTGTCTGGCACCCTGTAGCCTTCCAGAATTTATCTTTGATCTCAGCCTGGCCCTCCTTCAGTTCATGTTATAACTTCCATCCTATCCTTTACTGGATACAAATATACCTGTAACGTGGAAGGAAAAATTGTGGTGTAATGGGGAACTTCAGTTTGGGAGACTTGCTGGAGGTCTCATGCAGCTAGCAATAAAACATCACTGGAGTTTCTAGAAATCATAGATGAGAATCTTGAAACACATACAGCATTGCACCCAACATAAGGTAGCTCCTTTTTCAGTGACTGGAAAGTAGTGGTTGCCTAAGAGCCAATGATCATGACCTAATTAAATTCAATATTGGCAAACAGAGGACAGTGCCAAACAGTAACATATATAACTTCGTGCTTCAAAAGAGCTAATTTCCTAAAGCTGTGGAAAATTATGAGCAGACATTTACTACGTAGAAAAATTTAGACTGAAAAATATGAATGAAAGTTGGGAGTTCTTAAAGAAAAGTTAGTTAATGGTCAATAACCATGATTCCACAATCAAGAAAGAGAACAATTTTGGCTAAAAGCACATCCTGGTTCACTGGTGAAGTAAAGGCAAAAATTAGAAAGAAAAAAAAAATATATAACAAAAAAGAGGAAATAGATAGAAATCAATATAAATTAGAAATTAAGTGTAGAAAGTAATGGAAGCTAAAGACATTAGGGTTGGCAGGGCTAAGGACAAGAAGAATAAAACCTGTCAGTAATAAAAGAAATCCTAGAAGTGAGATAATCAATTTTGTAGTGATGCAGAAAAGGCAGACATTCAGTGAATATGTCTGTCCTGTATCTGGAAAGAAGCAGGATGGTGTAAACATATGGAGATGGACATAATAAAGTACTTTTCAGTCAATTAGTAACCAAGGAGGATAATAACCCAGTCTACTAGGCATAAACCATTTTAAATCAAGAGACTTGAATAACTTAAACCCAAGATCCATAAAACAGCTGGCTGAGAAGATCTTGAAATACTTAGGAAATTCCAGAAGATTGGAAGAATGCTAATGTGCTAATATTCAGAAAGAGCAAGTGGGATGACCTGGTAACAATAGCCTAGATAACCTGGCATCAGTTCCAGATGAAATAATGAAAAAGTTAATATGGGATTCAGTTGATAAAGAATTCATGGGTGGGAACATAATTAATAGTCAACATGGGTTTTATAGCAAACAGAACTTGTCAAACAAACCTAATTTCATTCTTAGAGGTGATTACAAGTTTGATTGATAAAGATAACTACCATAGATGTAATATACTTGGGCTTTTGTAAGGCATTTGACTTAGCACTGCATAACATTCTGACTAAAAAATACCATTATACAATATAATTAAAACACACATTAAGTGGATTAAGAACGGTCTGACTGACAGATATAAAAAAGTAGTTGTCAGTGGGGAAACCATAATTGCATTGGGGTGTTTCCAGTGGGGTTCTGCACAATAGGTGCTAGTACTGATGCTATTCAACATTTTTATCAATCATCTGGAAATAAATATCAAGGGAATTAGTGAAAAGGAGTAGGGAGGAGATTTTTAGAGTCTGCAGATGGCATTGGTGAGACCAATACTAGAATGCTGTGGACAGTTCTGAGGTCCATATTTTTTAAAAGATGTTCACCAATTAAAGGGTACAGAAAAGAGCCACAAAATGGATTTTAAGGTTGGAAAAAATGCCCTACAGTGAAGAGACTTAAAGAGCACAATCTGTTCAGTTTATAAAAAAAAATTGCAAAGTGACTTGACTACAGTGTATAAGTATCTTCATGAGTTAAAAATACTGGGTACTAAAGAGCTCTTTAATCTGGTGGAGAAATGCATAAAAAACAGTATCTGAAAGCTGAATCCAGATAAATACGAATTGGAAATAAAGCATAAATTTGTAGCAGAGAAAAACTCCCAAGGGAAGTGATGGATGCTCCATCTCACAATGTCTCCAAGTCTAGACTAGATGCCTTTCTGAAAGAACACAAATGGGGAACACAGTGGAATCCGCGGTCCGCTGAACCTGCCAACACGGCAGGTAAACAAACTGGCCTGGCCCGCCAGGGTGCTTACCCTGGAGAGCTACATGCCAGAGGTTGCCGATCCCTGGAGTAACCCTTGGGCCTCCCTAGAATGCAGAAAGAAGAGTGATGAGGACATGAACTCAACTCCATACATCAGAGGAGGTGGATCTGGGTCCTTTTATCTTATATTTTTTCTTATTGCTTGCAGTTAGGAATGCTTGTAGTCAATAGCACAGCTGCCCAGTAACTGAATTCTTAACTGCAGATCATTTTTAACTATCCCATCACATTGTAGCTTAAAATGAAACTTTAGTAACTGGAGGTGGTCGTGGATTTTTTTAATGGTCTGATTTTCTGTAATGGTGAAATATGAATGCTGCTTGAATCTTTCTTTGGGTGACCACATATCTCTTATGTAACTCCCCCCCCCCCCCCGCTTTTTTTTTTGTCCCCAAACATACTGATACAAGGAAATGAATACCTTAGCAGGCAGCTCTATTTTTTTCCTAGGTGCAGAAGTGTCTGCTAATCCCTTGCATTTTTGGTGGAAAGAAACAACTCAGCGATATACTTCAGTAATGCTTCATGACTTCAGAAAATACTCTTCATTAATGATAAACTTGTATTTTCAACCTGACTGGCAACACAGAGAAGCAAAGCAGTCATCACTATGGATGGATTTGGTGAATTATATTTGCTTTGCTAGAAACTTCTTTGTTTTAGCCGTATGGTAATATTGATTTTTGTAGATGTTAACAGCCTTTTCGAATAGCCTCACCACTCGCATGAAAGTGATTGCTGACAAGTTGAATTACCTGCATGATTTTTAGGGGCACAGATGCATACAGCAGCAGATTTTGTAAGTATTGTGTTACTTCATCACCTAATGAATGTTTAGACAGGCAGGGCTGCATTAAAATCCAATCACGTTTATTAGGTCCCTTTATCCCATATTTGAATTGCCACTTCTTTTCTCAAGTTTGTCATTGAATATGAGGTTCACAATTCAGAATGGTTTTGTTGGTCTTGTATAGATCTCACTTTGGAAAAAAAAACCCAGCAGTTTCCTCTGCCTGCTGATTTGCGAAAGTACAGTACGTTTTTCCTTCTTTCAAGTAATATTTTCCTTTCATTCCTTCGAAGATGCATTGCTTGCAACTCCTTTTCTCCTCAGAATTCTCAGTACATGTCCTAGTTTAACAAGAGGCCCTTATGAATTCATACCATATTAAGCTGATGTAAGACGAAAGGTGGCCAGTTATTTAGACTTTTCCACTGGGAAATACAGAAGAAGCTGGTTTTGGATAGCCAAGAAAAAGGTGTTAATTAGAAACTTGCCTGAACATTGGCAAAGACAACATCTGAAAACAAAATGAAGTTTTCAAGAGATGCGTTGTCATATCATTTTGCTTAGTTCATTTGATGTTTTGCCAACTTTGATCCAAAGGTGAGTCTAAGCAGCAAAATTCATATCTGAATTTCAAAACTCCCATTAAAATTTGAGGGTATGTGTATTTGGGCTTTGAGTTTGAGCCCATCTTTTCTGTTAGCATTGACAGGAGAGCAGATATTGATTTCTATTTACTTTTATGAAGAAAGTCTGAAGAGGACATAAGAATCTGTACTGCTTTATTAATATTCAAAATTATGTGATTGTTATTAAGACCTTTCACAACACATGTATACTTTTTGGGTTTATATTTCTAATTTTGCTAAGTGTATGTGTCTTGCAATTTTAACTAGGGCTGTCGATTAATCGCGTTAACTCACGCAATTAATTAAAAAAACGTAATTGTGATTAATTGCAAGGTTAAACAATAGAATACCAATTGAAATTAATAACATTTCTGGATTTTTTCTACATTTTCAAATATCTTGATTTCAGTTACAGAATAGAATACAAAGTGCACAGTGCTCACTTCATATTATGCTTTATTACAGATATTTGCACTGTAAAAATGATAAACAAAATAAATAGTATTTTTTCAATTCACCTCAGACGGGTACTGTAGTGCAATCAGGGATGGCTCCAGGTATGTTGCCGCCCCAAGCATGGCAGGCAGGCTGCCTTCAGCAGCTTGCCTGGGGGAGACCCCCGGTCCCGTGGATTCAGCGGCACACCTGCGGGAGGTCCGCCGAAGCTGCGGGACCAGCAGACTGTCCGCAGGCATGCTGCCAAAGGCAACCTGCCTGCCACCCTCACGGTGACCAGCAGAGTGCTATTATTGTTTAACAGCACAATTAATCATGATTAATTTTGTTTAATCACGTGATTAATCACAATTTTTTTAATCTCTTGACAGCCCTAATTTTAACTGATGGGATGCTATTCCTTTGTTTTTCACCTTCACGCACCCTGCATTTCCCCTTTAAGGATAACCTACTCAGTTTGCTCATGAATATCATAATTACACTTCACCTCTTGCTGCCAAAAAGGCTAGTTGTGTTTTGGAAGGAATTTTAACATCTTAATGTGTATATCTTTGATGGGAAACCAGGACTGGTCATTTGGTCATCCTGGCGCTTGGTTTTATAGGTGATGTCAATGCTTAGAATTTCATTTCCAATAACCTATTCATCAGTTATACATGCAACTGCATGAGCTTATTATTGGTTTAATCATCCTCCTTTTATCTCCCCCACCCCATGGTTTGCCACAGTCACTTGTCATGTTTTGTCTTAAATTATATTTTAACCATTTGGTCAAGGATCTTGTCTTCCTAGACCACTTAGCACAACCTGGTCCTGATCCTAACTGGGTCTTTTGTACTTGTAACACCGACAGACCCCGGTCGTCAGCGAGCAGGATTGAACCTGGGGCTTCTGGAGCCTAATGCATGAGCCTCTATTGAATGAGCTAAAAGCCAACCTGCTGTTAGCTAAGACTGTAGTGCAGATTCCTTTTCTCTATCTTTAAGTGTTCTCCGTGCCACTAGATGGGACAGACCGCCACACCCAGGAGGTGTGTGGGTTACATATTATTACCACAGTTCAAACAATAAACAAAGCTTTGGCCTACATTAATCATAGAGAGCTTTGAAAATATGTCTTCTACACAAAACCTGACTTCTGGGGAACCCTATCTTCTTGTACACTCTAGCTGACATCCAAAGCTGAGCACCCATGACTTCTATACTAAATTTGTGTGCTCCATACTTTGGAATACCAGACCATTAGTTCTTTGTTTCTTTCCTCACCCTTTTTGGATGACTCTACCTGTAGTAATGTATGGCATAGGTCAGCAAAGTCCAATAATGTGGGAAAATGAGAATTTCTCTGAAGAATGGGAATAATGCATACCATTCAACTAGTATGGCTTTCTAGCACCCTGAATATGATTTGTGAAGGAAGTGTCGTCGGGAAGCAAAAATGGAATCTGTAACTGACTTTTTTCGTACTAACTCGGACCTAGGATGTTTGCTATCAGAAATTTTGTACTCTTGTATTATATGGAAACAGCCTAACTAATATCAGAGAATCAAAAAAGCTAAGGATAACAAAGACCCCTAATAGGTCATTCAGTCCATCTACAGAACAGTGCAAGGAGTATTCCATTGCCAGCCTTTGGTGCTGCAGACACTTAAGCATGTGCATAAAGTTGTAGAGTTTGGCCACAAGTGTCGTTTTTGCTTTGAGATGCAAATTTGATTTTTAAACCAGGGACAGACTTATGCATAAAGGTGGCTTTTTTTTAGTCTGGAGTTTAACAATGAGGATTAGTCTTGGCTGAGCTAGGATATTTTGGGAATGAATCTTTAGGGCAGAAATTTCGAAAGTAAATCTTCCATTGACTCCAATGGGAATAGATTTAGTACAACACTGGGGATTTGTGAAAATCTTACTTTTCATCTATTACTAAATTAGAAAAAGAACCAGTTGTTTTTTAATAATATTCACAAAGAGTTTGTATTGTACTGAATTTATTTTCCCTGCGTGTGTGGACAGTGCCTAGTGCATTGTGGGAGCTATCAGAATTAAATTAATGCTCCAAATAGCTTAATATAAAGAGATGTTTGAGGAATTATGATTTCTTCTATGAATAGTCACAAAAAATGAAATCCAGATACATCACTGTCTTTGCTTTATCAGGTTTGGTGTTAACATTGAGCACAGTACAGGTGCCGTTATTTATTTTGTGTGCTTTTCGTCACAGGATGATTTTGTGAACTTACATAATATGCTTTATAAAAATGAATGGCCAGCATTCGTGCAGGCCTTGGCCCATCAAATTTGTTAAATATCATACCAAATTCCCTGTCTTAATTCTCTCGCCAAAATATTATTTGTCAAAAATGGATTCACCAATAATCATCAGCAGGTCACTCTTCAGATATAAGGACCTACTTCTGTGCTTGCTTGAACCTTTTCTTTTTTCTTTTCAATAAACCTATAAGCGAATGCTTTGTTGCATGGGGAATAATCTGTCCCCTTTCTCCTAGCATATGAATGCAGAAGCAGGGTAGGGTATTCTCCTAATTCACTGTTAAAATTCAGAGTGGTAGCTGTGTTAGTCTGTATCAGCAAAAAGAACAAGGAGTACTTGTGGCACCTTAGAGACTAACAAATTTATTTGGGCATAAGCTTTTGTGTGCTAAAACCCACGAAAGCTTATGCCCAAATAAATTTGTTAGTTTCTAAGGTGCCACAAGTACTTCTGTTCTTTTCACTGTTAGAAGTGAGCCTAGCAAACATGTGCTTGTGTACACCATACACCAAAAGGTTTTGGTCTGCTGCTTTCTACTTTCTGTGAACCTTGTTTACATGCTGGGGGGTTTGTGGAGCTCCAGAGTGTGCCCTCGTCTAGCCTACTCTGAGTCCTCATACCATGTACAGAATTTCTCCTGGGCCATCTGTGAGGCTGGGACCCTCTGTCCCCTATATTCACGTTTCTCAGTTCTAAAAGTAGGATTTTGCACATGTAGTGAATGTTAAGATGGACAACTCATCTTTTTATGTTTAGTTTGTACAATGTTTGATTAGGAGGAGAAAAGGTTGGGGCTGATTCAGAGAAAAGTGCCTGAGAGTTAATTATTTGATTGCTCAGAGCTAGAGCACCACTTAAGGAAAATGACAGCGCAGAAGAAAAAATGGGAAAAACGTAGAGCACAAAGGTGAAAGCTTGGAAAATTAAATATACTAATTTGTGCAATAGTCAAATCGTCTCAGATAACATCTAACACTAATTTTGGTCATCTTTTCATGCTGATGAGTAAACTAAGACATTATTGCAGCACTACTAGTCAACTTACTGAGACAAGGAAAACTGGCTTTCGTAAGGAACCCTTTAGCAGAAACAAGACTAAATACATATTTATTTTTTCCTACTGTGTTATAACGAAGAAACTGACAACATATACTGGTTGTGATTACTAATGGGAGAAAACAAGTCAAAATACTATTCATGGCTGCAATCAGATCCATGTGGGCAGATACCTGCACCTGTGCAATGCTGGATCGAAAAGTTCATGTCCTCTGCTTCAAAGAATTGCATAGGGAACACTTGTCAGAGTTCGTGCAGGTTACAGTTTGATAAGCACATGTGATCAGGTGTGTTGTGGAGCATAAGGTCAAAGACGATAAGAGTTAATTTGACTCTTCCTTAACCCATCTTCTGCTCTTTGTTTCTTATTGTTCAATTTGTTAACATTTAATGTTAAAATGAAGGGAACTGTCTCTGTGAAGAGCGTGTGTGTGACTTGCTCCCCAGTCCTGTACAAAATATTTCCTCCAGCTATGCATCAGTCTTACTTCCAGCAGAGAGAGTCTGGATGAGATTACCTCTTCATTCCATCAGCAGTGCTTGTACGTTGTCTACAGAGATCAGTGGAGAGCAGTCAAGGATAGTTTTTATAGTTTACATCTTGTGTATCTGAGGCTAACACTCTCTCTGTGTGTTACCCCATCCATTGATGTCAGCCAAGATGGTCAAGATGATTCCCAGACTTGTTTATCTGGGGGAAAGGGGCAATGAATCCTCAGCTGAGGGCACTTAGCTCTGGAATTGGGGTCTTGGTTCAATTGGTGGAGTTCCATGCTTTGTGGGAGCTAATACTAGTTGCTTGAAGCATTTTGTTCTTTTGTTCCAAATGTCTGGAGGTTTATAATATGTGCCTTTTAAAAACTAGAAAACAGACTGAGTGACAAGAATATTAGAAGCATGGAAAATCTTCCATATGAAGAAAGATTAAAAAGATTGTGACTGTTCACTTTGGAGAGCAGATGAACAGGATACACAAAGTTACACAAAATGAATGTATTGAGAAGGTAGATTGGGCCCTTTTATCTACCCTTTTTCATAATACACGAACTAATGGACATTCAATGAAATTGAATATCAGGTCATTTAAAACATACTAAAATAATTCTTCAGACAGTGTAAAATTAGCCTGTAGAATGCATTACCACCAGAATATCATTGAAGCCTAGAGCTTAGTAGGGTTCAAAAAAGGGTTGGACATTTATATGGTTAATGATATAGTTAGAGCAGGGATTAGCAACCTTTGGCATGCAGCTCATCAGGGAAAGCCACTGGCGGGCCGGGACATTTTGTTTACCTGCAGCATCCGCAGGTTCGGCCAATTGCAGCTCCCCTGTCTGTGGTTCACTGTTCCAGGCCAATGGGGGCTGCAGGAAGTGGCAGCCAGCACATCCCTTGGTCTGTGCTGCTTCCCGTACCCCACATTGGCCTGGAACAGCGAACTGCAGCCAGTGGGAACTGCAACTGGCTGAACCTGCACATGCTGCAGGTAAACAAACGGGCCGCGTGCCAAAGGTGGCTGATCCCCGTGATAGAGAGAGGTTTGAAAAAACAAACCAGTCATCGTCCTATGTCCTTAACTGGTAAAAATCAGCATAGTTTGTCATAGCTTTCCTACTCAGATTTGAACCTTAGCGTTCATAACCTGAGAAGCGTAGTCATGAACCCTCTAAGCTTAATTACCAGCTTAGATTTGATATCGCTCGCACCAGCCAAGAATTTCCAGTGTCTTGGCTCACTCTGGTCTCCCCAAAACCTTCCTGGGGATCCCAAGACTCAGAGGCTCTGAGTCTTACCACAAAGGGAAATAAAACAATTCCCTCCACCTCTCTCCCCACCCAGAATTTCTTCTGCTGGCTAACCGAGAGTTACTGATGCAACCTCTTACATCACAATACCAAGAAGCCTGTCTCCTCTCTTCCACAAAGAACAAACCAAAGACAAGGAAAAGAAAGATTCTATCTCTCTCCCCGTAGCTTCTTCCCGCCGCCTGGACACTAGGAGAGTTAAACACAGAGAGCAGTTTCCCCCTTCCCCTGTCTTTTCTTTCTCCACCATTTCCTGGTGGGTCAACTAAGAAACAAAAATCAACAGGTCTTAAAAAGCAAAACTTTTATAAAAAAAGAAAGAATAGAATAACAGTTCTCTGTAATCTAGATGTGAGATACAGGGTTTTCAACTTATAGAAAATGAATAAACAATAGAAAAGGGATAAACAGCCTTACCCCAAAACAATACAATTTAAAGTAGTCATAGCCAAATACACATAAAGACTCCACCAGCCAGATACACAGATGCAAAATACCAGCAAAACCATTTAAAAGACTATACTTTTGCTACCATTGTAGTTTACAAACTGGGAAACAGAAGATTAGAGAGGACTGGAAATAGATCTTCCTGCTCATAGCTGAGAGAGCAACCAACAGACAAAGACCCTAAGCACCAAGAAACACGCCAGCAAAATCTCCCTCCCTTAAGCTTTTGGAAAAAATCCGGTTTAGCCTGATTGGTACCTTCTTGTCAGGTGTCTTGGTTCCCTTTGTTAACCTTTACAGGTAAAAGAAACCATAACCCTGTAAGCTTATCTGTTTACGACATAGTTCTATGGCTTCAGTGTCATGTATATTGCCGTTGTAGCTATATAAGGTTGGAAATGGAACCTGGGTTAGTGCAATGCAATAACCACAATGCCACCAGGATGTTCCTGAAACAGGACTGGGAATGCTACAAACTCTAAAGCTTCATATCTTTCAGGGGCCAGATACTTCAGTTGGAGCTGCGTTGACTCAGCTTAAAGCAAAATTGCTTGAAGTTACTATTGCCTGAAGTTGAGGAAGAAGTTGCTGTTTCTAGAAAAGCCAATATTTATTTTTTTAACTTTCCTTATTTTTTAAGAAAATGTAATTTTATTTTAATAAATAATCTTTCTGCAAAAGGTAGTGCTGCCCCTTTTAAATGACAATTTAAAAACTTTAAACAGCCTTTATAATCACTAAAATAGAACTAAAAATTATTCTACATAAAACTAGATCGGAAAAATCTTTGTGATTAATAGGTGTATAAATAATTCTAAATGTGGCCTGGTTCCAGCTGTATAGTTACAATAAAAAGGAGGCTGAGAAGCAGTTAGGTTACTCCTTCCCTTGTCAATCCTTTGTATAAGCTTCTGTAAATCTCTGGAGTGTGAGGGCTCCAACCAACTGGAGTGGGAGAAATTCGGTGGTGATGAGGGAGAGGTGTGGGAAGGTTGGGATACAAACAGAGAAATATTTAAGGATTAGGTGAAATGTGAGAAATCCATATTTAGCCTTGGTTGATGGTAAATATACTCTATGTCCACATTCTTTGATATATAAACCCAGGAAGAAAGACTAGGTGAGCTATGTTAATTAACACATTATGTAAGTTCAGGTAATAAGGAAAAAACTACTGATAGTTAAGTGGAAATTTAAGAAATTATTTTGTCCAGTGTTTGGACAGTTGTTTGAAAGAAGATGTCAAATGATCATGATTGTCTCTTCAATTGTCATTGTTTAGCTCACTCCATATTAACTTTGTTTTCCTATGAACAACAAATACTAATTCATTACACAGTGACAGTTAATATTGAAATATATTGACCAGGGTGCTGAGAGTTTTTTCTCTCCCTCATGTGCTACTATTCTGAGCTACTGAAAGATTGGAAGGATCTTTGTTCAATAAGTCATTGCAGCATCCTGACAGTTCAGATCATTTTGTAGCAGACTGTCATTACTTGATGTGTTTGGAATGAATAGAGATGGGAACATTTTGTAAGTTATAACCATGGAATAATTTATTCATACAGAGAAGACATTGAATTTGATCACTGATAAATTTCATTCCCGCTTTTATGCTAAAAGTAAAAAGGGTGTGTGGATTGCAGCTGCTAGCTTAATAATTTTACTGGTGACTAAGAATGGAATGGATCTTTCTGCGAGTTATATAATCGGTTTAAAAGCTCTCCATATTCTGTTTCTGGCAGCTTAGAAAATATACAAGGCAGAGAATGTTTTTTTTTTTTTTTAAACACTTAACTCTTATGATGAATGTCACAGCCAAAGAAAGATTAGGCGTGAATTATCACAACAGTAACTCTAGGAATATTCTTTAAATCAGCATTGAATCTCTTTAGCAATGATGTTCCTCTAAACCAAACCAAATATGATATTTTCAGGCTCAGATATATCCATTTAGGAGGAAGGAGGAAAGGAGCTCAGGGGCCACTTTAGATCAAACTAATTGGGAATTTATGAGCAGCTGGTAAAAATACCAAATAAGGCATGTATTTTCTGAACATGCACAGGATTAATGCTTACCACTAATATTTAAAAATGCTGGTCTCATTAAACATGAATCTAGAGGGTTTCCCAGTTGCACTTTCTTGGCTTGAGTCTGCAAGATGCTGAGCATTCTGGCCTTGATGCAGCAAACTACTCTAAAGCATATGCTTAACTTTAACCACACTAATAATCCTACTGAAGTACTTACATGAATTATATTTATACCCACTTTAAGGCCTTTATACGCTGCCAGAGTGGTGTTTAGGAGCCTTTGTGTAAATGAAGAGAAAAAGAAAATGGGCCAGTCCAAAATCTATGAGAAAAATAAGGGAAAAGAAAAGTGGAAAACCTTGAAGAACAACAACAAACCTCAAGCTGAAGGCGTGAAAGGTAAAATTTTGACTTTAGGCACAGCCCTGTGCAGGAGTTGCCACAGGAAGTATTATGCCTCAGGCATCCCTCTGATTCACAATTCCAGCCTTGCTTCCTTCTTTAGCCTTGATTACATTAGATTAACAGCAAAATACAACTGTGCTGGCTTGTCAAATAAAGGGAGGAGCCAAGTGTTGGAAATGGGCCATCCTGATTATCACTACAAAAGTTTTTTTCTCCTGCTGAAAATAGCTCACTTTAATTAATTACTCTCATATTGGTTTGTATAGTAACACCCATTGTTTCACGTTCTCTGTATATAGATATCTTCCTACTGTATTTTCCACTGCATGCATCCGATGAGGGGGATTTTAGCCCACAAAAGCTTATGCTCAAATAAATGTGTTAGTCTCTAAGGTGCCACAAATATTCTTTGTTCTTTTTGCGCCTCAAAATAACACCCTGGACCCTCACATTCACCATTTGTATATGATTGGTATGTTTTGTACAAAATATTCCTTGTGAAGTATCATTTGAAAAGTCATAACCTATTAAATTGTGTGTATCATCATATATGGAGTTATGAGATTTTGCTATATGTTTGTTACTGACACGTGCTGTGAGTCTGAGGGATGCTCACAGCCCAGCCCCTCAGGTGTAACAAAAGGACTGTAAACAAACCTTACATGTCAAACCTCACATACACAAAGGGTGTGGCTAAAGATTTGCAATTCACCTGAGACACACTGGGAATCTAAGGTATACCACACACTCATTGTCTGCACCCCAGTGGGGAGAATTTCTGAAAGCAGTGAGGAGAATATAAATAAGAGACAGTGACATTATTGCTGGTCCTCCTCTCCTTCTCCATCTCTACACAAGGAAATAAGATCGTCTGGAAATCAAAAGGAGACATCTTTGAACTGTGGGGTGCGGGGGAAGGGGAAGAGTCCCAGGCTGTAAGAAGTCAGTCTGTAA
The DNA here is from genome assembly GCF_003597395.2 of Chelonoidis abingdonii. Taxonomy (NCBI): domain Eukaryota; kingdom Metazoa; phylum Chordata; order Testudines; family Testudinidae; genus Chelonoidis; species Chelonoidis abingdonii. The sequence goes on from NC_133769.1 coordinate 269,109,234, forward strand.
AATGTATTGCATCTTATGGTGAGACAACTTGTTTTGCTCTTAGAATTATTAGCCTTGGTAAAGTTTAGGAAACAGCTTGCTGTTTTTATCTTATTTCTTTTTGTAACCAGTTCTAATCTTCTATGCCTATGCCACTCATAATCACTTAAAACCTTTTTTTCTGTGGTTAATGTATTATCTAAACCAGTGTGTTTTTGACTGAGGGATTTGGGGCATGTACTCAGGTTACAATGACTGGTGCATGATCATTTTCTTTGTTAAAATGACAGACTTTATGAGCTTGTATCTCTCAGTAAGTAACACCACATTTCTAGGGTTCAAGGCTGGGACTAGGGATGTGCAAATGTCACCCTATATGTAATTCAAGAGTGGCTGGGCATAGCACTCCAGTATATGTCTAGGAGTGGCTTGCATGCTAGAGGCTGGGGTGAATGGGCAAAGTGGCAGCTCACACAGCAAAGCAGGGCACAATGCACACCAGACCGGAGAATTAGGGGAGCACAGCTGCCGTATGATCTGCATTGTACCCTGACAGATGACACATCTATGCTCTGTCTTTTCCTTGCCCCTCCCTTCTCACTTTATCGAGGGGGAGACTACATGGGCACGCATTATCTGCGTACTCCTGTATGCCCAGATTCATGTAGATGTAGGGCCCTCGTTGGGATTTTCAGGGGGTACTTTCAGCAAGGGTATGGCTAGACTGCAATCACCAGCTGTAATTAAAGTTTGTGCTAGAATCTAGCTAGCTGTGTGCAGTGAAAGCATAGCAGGATGGGCTTCAGCCTGGGCTAGCCACCCAAGAAAAGAACGAGGGTTCTGGGCAGGCTTGTAGAGCCAATGTTGCTGAGGGTTCATGGCTTCGGTAGATAGCGAACTAGATTAAAGCAAACTCAGTTATGTCTACAGCAGGGGTAGGCAACCTATGGCACGTGTGCCGAAGGCGGCACGTGAGCTGATTTTCAGTGGCACTCACACTGCCTGGATCCTGGCCACCGCTCCGGGGGGCTCTGCATTTTAATTTAATTTTAAATGAAGCTTCTTAAATATTTTTAAAACCTTATTTACTTTGTATACAACAATAGTTTAGTTATATATTATAGACATAGAAAGAGACCTTCTAAAAATGTTACTATGTATGACTGGCACACAAAACCTTAAATCAGAGTGAAAGGTTGCCAAGCCCTTGTCTACAGAGCTGCAATCGTACCCTGTGATTGCAGTGGACATACCCATGCTCTCTTGTATGGGGCCATAGTCTGAGTCACAGACTAGCCCAAAGGGAAGAAGGAAGCACAGAAGGTTAATAGCTAGCTTAATCGGATATCGAATAATCCTCTCAGTAGGCTTGGAGGTTCACATAGTTACCCTAACCTCTAGTTCATGCTCCTGCCTGCACCACTATTCAACGGGCTCTATTTCTCACTCTATCTCAGGATGGATTGATTTAAATCAAAGTGATTTTAATCATGATTTAAATCATCAAGCAGAAAACCTTGATTTAAATAATTGCTTATTCTTGGTTTGCATTTGTACTTTTTAGTTATTTCTGTAGAGAGAGGTTGATTCTCAGTGCTTGGTAACCATTAAAACAGGTTGTTTTGCAACTGAATGTAGTCTTTATGCTAAATTTTCTATGGCTTTTTGCTAACCAGGAGGAAACACTGTATCTATGTGCATTTATTGAGGCAATTGAATAGGTTAAAACACACATTTATTCAGATTCTTATTTTTTTACAATTTTGTTTCTATTAGAAAATGGTGAGTGACTCATTTGTTATTTACTAGATGATTAATTTTTTTCTTGTGATTTGTGTCAAGGTGTATTTAGATGGAAATTGGAATTCAATTAAATGCACAAAAACATTTTATTTTTATGAGTTTAAAACTATCTTAAATGTGTTCAGGAGAGGGGGAAATGAGATTATTAAAATTGTTCTGCATTTAAAACTGATTTATTTAACAGACGCATTATTGAGTTAGAGAATTGAACTGATTGGTTCTAGTCACCATGTTGTCATAAACAGATAAGAAAAGTTAATAGCACAGAAGTACTTTATATCTCTTTGACTATAAGGGGTTAACAAGTTCAGTAAGCCTGGCTGTCACCTGACCACAGAACCAATCAGGAGACAGGATACTTTCAAATCTTGAGGGAGGGAAGTCTTTGTGTGTGCTGTTAGTTTTTGGTGGTGGTTCACTCTGGGGGCTCAGAGGGACCAGACGTGCAACCAGGTTTCTCTCCAATCTCCTTGATACAGGTTCTTATAGATAACAAATAGTAAGTACTAGATAGATAAAGCGAGTTAGTCTTATGTTTGTTTTCTTTATTTGCAAATGTGCATTTGGCTGGAAGGAGTTTAAATGTGTATTTGGCTGGGAGGAGTTTTAATTGTGTGTATTTGGGCTGAAAGGAGTTCAAATTTGTATTTTTTGCTGAAGGAATTTTAATTTGTATACTTGAATATTAGGCTGGAGAATATTCCCAGTGCCTATAGCTAAAAAACACCTGTACCTATTCCATTTTAAATTACAAAGATAATTTTACTTGTTTTCTCTCTTGTAATTAAAAGTTTCTTGTTTAAGAAACCTGATTGTTTTTTATTCTGGTGTGAGACCCAGGGAACGGGGGTTGGATTCATCCAGGGAATGGTGGGGAAGAGAAGGGGAGGGGGCTAATGTTCTTCTGTGTGTCAGGATTAGCTTTCTCTCTCAGAGAGTCTGGAGGGGGATAAAGAGAAGGAGGGAAGGAGGTGAATGTTCCTCTCTGTTTGTGATTCAAGAGTTGAACACAGTGATCTCCAGGGTACCCAGGGAGGAAAACCTGGAGAGGCAACTGTGGGGAAAGGGTTTTCTTTCCTTGTGTTAAGATCCAGAGGGTCTGGGTCTTGGGGTTCCCCGGGCAAGGTTTTGGGGGGACCAGAGTGTACCAGGCACTGGAATTCCTGGTTGGTGGCAGCGCTACAGGTTCTAAGCTGGTAATTAAGCTTAGAGAAATTCATGCTGGTACCCCATCGCTTGGATGCTGGGGTTCAGAGTGGGGATTTGTACCATGACACATGTCATTCAAGATTTTAGAACTAGAAGATCTCATCCTCCTCGTTTTTCATTAATAGCCTGGAAGAAGAAAATAAACTTTCCTGCTTTTTTAACTCCCAGTCGATTTCTCAACTTTGAAGGCACTGAAGTAGCTGAATAAGTTGAAATGAAGAAAATATTCTCTTTGCATCTGCAGAAGAGGCTACTGCTGTCATAAGCTGGTTTAGCACTTTAACAAACTCTGGTTCCAGATGCTTAGCCAATGATTTCCAGCACCTCCATTTGTTTGACTTTATTTAAAACTTTGTCAGCAAACACAGACTGCTTGAATATCATTATTTTTTATTTAATGTAAATTATTTGAATAGATTATATTAAACTTAGACCTTAATATAGGGCAGAAGTCGGCAACCTCTGGGACGCAGCTCGTCAGGGTAAGCACCCTAGTGGGCCAGGCCAGTTTGTTTATCTGCCGTGTCGGCAGGTTCAGCCGATCATGGCTCTCACTGGCCGCAGTTCGCTGTCTCAGGACAATGGGGGCTGCGGGAATCAACGCAGGTGAGGGATGTGCTGGCTGCAGCTTCCCACCTCCCACATTGGCTTGGGACAGGGAACCGCAGTCAGTGGGAGCTGCTATCAGCCAAACCTGCTGACAAGGCAGATAAACAAACTGGCCCAGCCCGCTAGGGTGCTTACCCTGGCGAGCCACATGCCAGAGGTTGCCGACCCCTGATATAGGGTATCACAATTTTAAATTTACTTTTAGATCAGTTACTCTTTAAAAAGGAAAATACACTTTTAATTTAAATTAAACATTTTTTTAAATCATTAATTTTTATTCACCATGTGCTACCTTCATTTTTCTTCTTTGGTTCATTGTGTGACTTTTAAGCAAGTCACTAAACAGTTTTGTACCTGTTTCCTCATCTGTAAAACAGATATACCTCCCCAACTCTGTAATCCTCTGATGAAAGGAAAAGTATTCTTATTGAATGATTTTGTCAATTATCTTCCACCAGATATAGAATTTTCTTGCACCTTTCCAAATTGAATTTTATTTTTCTTTCTGCACCAACAACTAGTCCATGGGTGCAACCTATGGCACCTGAGCCAATTTTTAATGGCACGCGGCTGCCTGCTGTGACTCCGCGTGCTATTAAAAATCCTGCTGACAGCAGCAAACCGTGGGGTCCGCAGTCCCGGACCGGAGTGCTGGCGGAGCGCAGCAACCCCTTGCCCCCTCCTCCGCCTTCCCCCAGAACCCTGCCGCCGCATGCGCAGCACTCCCGCGGGGCAGCGTTTGGCTCCGTGAAGAGGTAGAGACACTCCCCGCTCATCTGGAGCCTTGCTGTTGCGCACACATCGCTCTGAGGGGCGGGGGGTGGGGGTGGGGCTCCAGATGAGTGGGGAGCCTCATGGTAAGGGCCGGGTGGGTAAGAGGTGGGGGAGTCAAAGGGACAGGGAGCAAGGCTGGGTTGGATGGGAGGGTGGGATCCTGGGGTGGGTTGGAGCGGGGGGGGGTTTTTTTTTTCGGATGGAAGAAGGAGCGAGTTAGGGATGGGGTGCGGGATGGATGGGCCTGGGAAGTCCCAGGGTCTGATTCGGTGGGTGCACTAGGAATCGTTTAAAAGATAAAACGCTCGCAAAAGACCCGAATCCTCACAAGGGTTACACTGGGGAGTTTGGCTTTGTGCATCAGAAATACATTTTCCAAATTCTTGCTGATGTCAAAAGACATGAAGTCCACTACTATAAGGCTGTCGCTAGAGCTCGCCATATGAGATGCCTTGAGACAATTCGGGGGAGCCTAGGAGAGTGTTACTAGTGTTGGCAAATTGTTCATGCACGCGGGGTCTTCACATCTGCTGAGTGTTCCGAACATTATGAAGGTCGTTGCGAATGGCCGACCCGGATATCTTACTCTTCCATTTGACGAGAGGTTGGTGTGCTCGAGGTGATCTGCTGGATCTCTAGGGTCGAATGGCGTGAGCTGGTTTTCTCGTAGGTTGTTTGGCCAAATGTTTGGACGCTGTTTAATCACGCCTTGGCATGGTCAGTGACTTTTCGCTGAATGGCCTGTGAAAATCCAGGCTAATATATGCTCGTAGGGAGGTACCAGTAGAGAGCTATGACGCATACACTGGGCTGTCACGCCTCAGTCGTCATAAGACCAAATATTGCGCGAATAAAGAAAACTTGAAGAGAGTATATTGTAAATCCATTCTCGTGGATATATGCGCCCGATTGATATCAGGGCTTACTGCGGCTAGGGCAAACTCAGAGAGTTAACTTTTTGCACATGGAGACAAATGGGTTGAAAAGCGGATTTATATAGCGATTGGACGCAGCAAGAATTTATCAAAGGGAACGTAAGCTCGGTATCTCGATCTGACGAGGGCTCCAATAATCTTTACACGGCATCTCAGGGTATGCACGGGCACACTGCCACAGTCTTCTGCCTGCATTGCCCCAGATATCACGGAGGGTGAATTAAATTTGCAGACAGCGCATTAAACCATGCAGTAGATCTGAGTTAAAACAAAGATTTCGATCTTTGTGCTGCTCCGAGCCGCTCAGCCCACTGCCGGTCTGGGGTTCCTGCTGCTGGCCCCGAACAGCCCACTGCTGGTCTGGGATTCTGGCTGCCAGACTCTTTCCAGCTGGGGTCCCAGCTGCAGGCCCCACTCAGCCCACTGCCGGCCTAGGTGAACAGAACCCCAGACCAGCAGTAGGTTGAGCGGGCCGATGGCGTAAGATCAACATTTTAATTTAATTTTAAATGAAGCTTCTTAAACATTTGGAAACCTTGTTTATTTTACAATACAACACTAGTTTGTTATATTATATATAGACTTGTAGAGAGAGACCTTCTAAAAAACATTAAAATGTATTCCCGGCACTTGAAATCTTAAATTAGAGTGAATAAATGAAGACTCGGCACACCACTTCTGAAAGGTTGCTGACCCCTGGACTAGTCCCTCAAGGACCCTTTATATTTGCCATAATACCTCAATGACCTTATGTTTGTATAAGAACTACTGTGCAGAAAACCTTTTATGTCCAAGTTTTACATCAGAGAAACCAAATGTTAGTACAAGTGTACATAAATTAGCATTAGATAGCTCTGTTGACGTCAGTAGAATTATGCTGATTTTCAACAGCTGAGGATGTAGCTGGATGTATATGGGTTTAGAGGGATAGATCTGGATAAAGGAATTTAAAATCAAAACTCATGAAGGCTTAGGAGAAAACATTAATATGAAGGTAAGAAAAGCTATCGTTAATGTAACCATTCCAAACCACCCAAGATAGTTACTTTTCCTCTTACAGGATGTTGGAGGTAAAAATCACGGACTGTGGCAATGCTAGAAATGTAGCAGAAGTTTTGTAAGTTTAGTTTGGAAGTGGCTATCCATTAGGTGATATTGGAGAAACATCTTCCTGTATATTCATAATGTGATTGCTATAAAACTTTTACTACATTCAGTCACGTTAAGGGAAAACTCAAATTCAAATTAGTCTGATTTTTTTTAAAGAAAAGCTACTGCTAATGATGCTGATGGTTAGCAGAAAAGTAATTGTGTCACAGTGGAGGGTTACAGATTCTCCTAGAGAAAGGCTTGGAAAAAATATGGTACTGCAGGTTATAACCCAAACTGAATGTTGAACGTATAAGTGGCTGCAGATCAAGATCAGGAAAGTCAGTTGTTTCAGTTAACAGCACCAGCAGTCCTATGTCTAGACATCTATGTATTTAATATATTTCTTCTTGGAGCTGGGCCCTGAATTCAAGGGAAATCCTGCTGGATTGCTGACAACACTAGGTTTGTACTATCACTCTACATATTTGCTGACATTTGCCACACATAAGGAATGGAATACTGGGCTTTCGCTTCAGTTTTGTAAGGTGGTTAGTATGCACACTTTTCCAATATTGTGCATGTCTTCAAGAAGTAAGAAGCATGAAAGAACAAATATAATCCTCTTTAGCTACCAGAAGGTAGTAAATAAACATATTTGCTGCAAAAGTATCTAGCATGATCACTGATTTTCTGTACTGTAATCTCTGAATAAGTAAATAGTACTTGTCGTCATTCCAACGAGTGTTGTGGTAAGTTGACAAAAAAGAACATAAAGTGTCCAACAGCAAGTAAATACTGTTCTGCTGGACTTTGCTACTGCTTTGGCCTTACAACAACACCAAGATTAAAATCACTGACAAAATGGCCTTTCAGAAACAGTAACTTACTCTTTGATATATTAACATCAACCGTATGAAAGGAGCTTCTTTATCTGGTGGATTACCAAACAGTCACCATGTTATTTTGTATTTTATGAAATAACGGGCATATACGCAGCGTTTGAAAGAGAGTTGCTGATTAATTTTTGCTACTTTGCTCTGGGCTGACAGGAGATGAAAAGATGAAGCACAGGTCTGATCACTCATTGACATGCAAAGCAGTAGTACAATTACAGGAGTCTATATCTAGGCCATCTGTTCAGGACTAGTTACTTGAGGAGTTAAGTAAAATGATATTTAAAAATGGTGTGCTTTGAGCTGCTAATATAGCATCGGAGGTAAGTTAGCCCAGTGTGATTGCTATATCCTGCTTTCTTCTGTGTCATGTTGGTATGGAAGCTGGGAAAAGGACATAGAGAACTGTGATGGGTGAGCTCCTCACACTAGCTCAATCAGCTAATGAGGCTGCAGACAGGGGAGCTTTAGGATGGAGGCAGCTAATTAGAGAGAGGCTCAGCTGTGCAGGAACAGATGGGGCTTATAAAGCCAGATAGGGGTTACAGACTGGGCTGCTGCTGAGAAAGGTAGTCGCTCCCTGGGAAGAGGGAGGAGTGTTTGGGGGCTGCAGGAAGATAGTTTTCAGTTACTTCCTAGGAGGAGGGCTCTTGGAGCTGGTACACCCAGAAAGAAAAAGGGAACCGGAGTGGTAGGAAGCAGTGAGGGCTGAGACAGGAATCCCAGAAGAGCTGAGCTGAGGGCCATTGGCCTAGAATTGAGGCAGTCATGGTAAGACTGCCCAGGACTGCTGATGGACTGTACCCCGGGAAGGGTAATGCTGAATGACCTAGCCTAAGTCACGAAGGAGACATTGAGAGTCCTGGAGCAAGAGAAGCTGCAGACCAAGGAGGGAGAGATCAGAGTGATGGTGTGCAAACTGCAGATGTGGGCATTGGCCTTGAGAGATAATCCCCAGAGTGACCCGGAGGAGGTGCCGGACCGGCAGTGAGTGGCTCATCCTGTGACAGGAACCTTGTCTCTCTTTCTACAAAAAAAACAGTATGTCAGAATCTCTCCATATTGTATTGGGAGAAAAGGATGGCTCATGCATCCTTGCCGGCTCATGCCCTTTTTTTCCCATGAGGGGTGACATTTTGGGACTATATTCAATATCCCAGTGACAAATGGTAGTCATGGAAATATGGTGCTTCTGTCAGAAAAGCAGCATGTGTCACCATGGCAAATCAGGGGAATCAGTTACTGGCATGTAAGATTTCTACAGCAGAGGACTGGCACAGGTGATTGGCCCCTGCAAATGCAGGTCCGGCTCCCCTGTGCCAGAATAGGTGCTCCCTCTTTGGCTAATAAAAGGGATGGGGTAGCACGTGATGGCTATCAAAGGTCAAGGAGAGACCCAGTGAGTCAAAGCTGGCTGGTCAGTCAGGAGAAGGTCGGGAAGTGAGAGTTGCTGGAGCCTGGACACTACATGGTTCCCAGGGAAAGGCTGAAGGCAGGTGAGCAGCAAGAGAGGGGTTTGCTAGCTCGCATTCCCAAGTCAAAAAGCCAGGATTGGGGAAGGTTGAAGGCCAAGAAGCAGCAGATGGAATTGCCTGCTGGCTCTAAGCCAGAGAGCTGAAGGAGAGGATTAGTGCAGAAGCTTCCTACTGACATCTCCAGGGCTGTCACCCAAAGGAACAGTCAGAGGACAGGGGTTGTGAGGAATGTTCCCCTAGTAGAGATGATCTCCCAGCAGAGAGGCTATGGGCGTTCCTGCTGGGAAGGATGGGGTTGCACTTCATTTGGAAGGGGTGGAGTTGTTGCCCTAACAGAGGGACAGAAGAGGACTGATGGAGAATCTAGTTCTGGCCGAAGACATCAGTGTGTGGTAATTGGAGCATCAAGGGATGAGATTTCTTGAGTTTTAATGATTGCCTACACCGGGGGTGGGAAATGGACTATTTGAACTAGGCTTTGGTAGCAAACCTAGACTAGAGGATAAGCTTACCTGGAGTTTCTGAGGACTTTGAAAGGGGAAACTGAGGCAGGTGTGCCTGTCGTGACTTGGCCTTTTTCAAGAGGATGCTCCAGTTGAGGCTGCCCTGTGATAAGAACATATCAAACATTGTTTATGCATATCCTTGCTTAGTTTAATAGCACAGGATTTGGGCCCTGCGTATACATAATGAAGCTCATTTTTCCTCAGTGATTAAATTGGTACTTGTTCAGTTAGGCCATGGTTTTGTATTGACTCAGTCAGCATGAATTAACAGAAAACTCATCTGGGGATTTGTTAGCTATAGAACAGCATATACAGTTCTTTGGCCTAAGCCTGCTTGTTAACAGAAAACTATATGTTTGTATGTCAGTATATGCAGTAAACAATGTAATTTCTGATATCAAAGGGTCATTGGGAAACAGTAAAAGTAAGAGCAAATGTACTGCTGAACAAGGTCAGCAATTCTGTCTTGCCCAAATTGTGAACAGCCATCTATCAAAAGAAGGCAGTCCCGTCACACACAACTATCACAGAAATATAGAACGTAAGGATGAAAAGACTCATTGGGTTATCAGCACATCTCCACGACAATGCAAGATTGTTCTCCACACCATATGCTTTTGAGTACTGTATAGTATTTTAAAAGCTTGAAGAAAAAATTGGCACAATTACTACTTAATATTATTCTTGTGTTTTAATTTAAATGATTGTAGTAGATTATAATAAAGTTAGGCCTTAACATAAATTAGGAATTTCAAATTTAATTTTAAATACATATGTTTTTTAAAAAATAAACCTGTATTAATTTAAATTTAAAAATATAAATTTCAATGTATTTTATTTATATTTAAAGTTATCCATTTTTATCCACCTGATCAAATACCCATAGACTGTTGTCATATTCCCTTCCACACTGTATAATCTGGCTATACATATTTAGGTCTATTAAATCTTTATTCCGAAACCAATCTGTTTAACACTATGACCATTTTTGCTGTCCTCTGTATTCTCTCCCATTTGTCATTATCTCTTTGATCATGTGATGCTTCTAACTGAATCTGATATGCCAGATTGTTAATGAGTCAAACATGAGGGAATATTTTTTAAAGTGCATGTGCTAGATTGTTAGCACCTCACTTCCCTCTATACAAACTCCAGTACAAGAAAGTACAAATGTCCATTTTTTTGTGTGGCTTCTGGGATTTTATTTTATTTTATTATATATCATTTCTACAAAGAAAACCATGCTGAAGACAAAATATTGCATATATTCAAATGTTACTTTATTTTTATTTTCTCTCTCATCTTTCTCCTTTGAGGCCAATGCAGCTTTTTTGTTTCTCATCAGTTCACTAACTCTCTTGCATTAGAATCATATGTACATTTTAATTTTATTGGTCTAAAAATGGCCATGAAACCTAATACAGGTTTATAGGGTTTACTGTTTGTTTTCTTTATCTGATATTATATATGGATGTGTATATGTAAACTTTTTGTTCCTTGTATGGTAAATGAAATGTACATCTCATTGATCAGATTCTGTCCTTTGGGGCGGTGGCATTAACAGCCATAAATAGTTGGCAAGGGGCTGTGGGAAAATTACATCAATGCAGGCATTGCATTGGGCCTCTATAGCCTTATACTGCCCCACTGGTCCCATGGCATACGGGTATTTCAGAGGGGGAGTGGAGATGCAAAGCTATGGCAGATGCCACTAAAGCCATTATGGTTTATGGTGGAAGCACAGGCAGCCCCATGGAGGCTGCCATAACTTTAAACGAGCCTCAGTCATGCTGAGGGCCATGTCAGCCCTTTTCAGGCACTCAGAATCTAGAGGGTGCAAAGGTAACTAAAGCCAGCACTGCCCTTCTGCTTCCTGGGCCTTAACTTCAGTCAGACCCATCATGGTGAATTTGAATTAAAAGAATCTGGTTGGTGTAATATCATAAGAGTTGGTAAATAGCACCACCGTCAGAACATTTGCTCAAGTAATGGATCACAAAATTGTTCCGATTGCCACAAATTAATATAATTGATCTCATTTTTGAAGATGATATGGCAACATCTAAAAGCTTCTTGTTCACATTTAAAACCTAACCTTCTAAAGCACACTGACTTAGCAGTGTTATGCAGGGAAAGCATAGCATGGCACTTTTCTTCAGCTTGTGCATTAGCTAGGTATTCCAGAATTTTCAATTCCATGCCATAAGGAGTGTGCTGTTGTCAGAAGTTTTTTTTTATTCTATCTCTATTGGCATCTGTACAGGCCAAGTTTTAAATTGGTTTGGTGAAAGTGTTGCCTCTGGCCTCTGGGAGTGGTTTCTGGCAGTCAGTGTTGAAGCACATTATTGGGGAAGAGGCACCGGTCTTGTGGGAGTATCCTCAAGGCAGTTGGGACTTCCTTGGCTTCCAGGGAATGGTATAACTTAGGGAAAGTCAGGCAAGCATATAGGCCTGTTGTCGTCAGATCTGTTTTCTCTGAAATGCATTGGTTGTAAATAAAATGATGCTCTGCTTTAAGAAGGCTGTTTTACCTGTGGTTAAGACCATCAGGACTAGATTTAGGGGCAGGTGATTGCCTGGGTTGCCAGACTTGGTGTGTGTGCGCGTGTGTGTGCCGGGCTCAGGTTGCTGTTTTTGTTGTTAGCGACAAAAGGGAAAATACAATGTTTAAAGTAAAATGTTTCAGGTATTCTGCATGTGGATTCATTTTTCACTAGCCTCCTAGAATGTTCTGGACATTTGTAGAATCTTGTGGAACCTTCCAGACTTTCTTTGAACCTCCTAGAATGTTGTCAGCCATTCCCTCCCGGGTATATTATGGGCGGGTGTTGCCAGTCAGTCAGTGAAATATAAGAATGAAATGAGAGCTCAGCTGTGATATTGTGAACTTTGGTTTATTGCGTAATTCTGAAGGTGTATTTGTGTTTTTAAGACTTGAAGAGGGTAAATAGTAACTAATAAAGGACATATTTAACAGGCTACCAGAGAGATCTATTGAACCTTTATCTATGCAACAATATAAAAGAAATACTGTTACTTCTTTTGCCATGCTTAACACGTAATGTTTGATGTTTTCTAAAACTGTGGAACATAGACTTTTGCTCTCCCTAATATTGTCCGTTTTCCCCTGGAGAAAATAAAAGATGCCCCTGAATAAGCTTTCAGGAGCTCAGTATAGGAAGTGAAAAGCTTAACTGCAATCTAGTTTGCAGCAAGGGGCAAATCTGATGGAAAATATCTGAAACAGAACAACATAGAGCGGACTTTAGGCAGTAGCGATCGTCCCAGTGCAGAAGAAATTACTAAGGAATTAGCAGATTTTCCTAAAGATAAGGAATGGAAATGTGAGGAAAGTGATGGAGAATCATTCAGTTTTCCTGGTGGTGTAAAGGAAAGTGATGATAAAGAAGAGTGTGGCTCACATGAAAAGTAGAGAAACAATAAAGAAGAATCAGCCTCGCATGATGACAGAAACAGCAGTGAGAAAAACTGAATAGCACAAATCAATACATCAGATCCTGCTTTATAGCCAGTAATCTTAAACTCTGCTTATATGTATATTGTACAATTTTGAATGGGTCAGGCAAACTTGAGAATATGATGTTTCCAGTAAGTGAGCAGAAGCGACACTTCTCAAAGTCATACTGCGAAAGAGTGCTCGAGAATGGTAAGAAACTAAATCAGTGTTGGCTAGTTTACTCAAAATCAGCTGACAAAGTGTTCTGGTTTTGTTGCAAAATATTTGACAAGAATACCAAATCATTGCTTGCACTTTTTGGGTACAATTACTGACACATCTTAGCTGATACTCTGAAGCAACATGAAAAGTCACCCAGCCATTTTGTGGCCTCCTCCAAATGGATGGAGGTAGAGTCTAGGCTAACGCTGAATAAATGCATAGATGCAGCAAACCGATGCATTATTAATGTAGAAACCCAGCATTGGAGGAACTTGCTTGAGTGTCTGATCTCAATTACCCTCTTCCTTGCAAAGAATAATTTGGCTTTCTGGGGCTCTTTGGATAAGTTATTCACTGAACATAATGGTAATTTCCTCGGTTTGATAGAGCTCCTTAGGAAATACGATGATGTCATGCCTGAGCACCTATGTCAAATAGTTCATAAAGAAACTATGGACCATTACTGCAACAAAACAATTCAAAACAAATTGATTGACCTTATGGCAAGCAAGGTGCTTGATGACATATTGATGCAGCTCACCAAAATGAAGAAATGTGCCATAATAATGGACAGTAAGATTTGTTGACGACGAGGTTGGCTGTATCCAAGTAAAGGAACATTTTATCTGTTTGCAGTCTGTGGATGACTCTACTGGAAAAGGCCTAACAGAACTGTTTTATGAATGTTTTGAACGAGAATAAAATAAAGTTTCAGGACTGCCATGGCCAAGGCTACAACAAGAGCACAAACATAGGGAAGAAACAGTGGCATCCAGGCAAGGATCCTTGTGTTGAATCCAAAAGCTTTCTTTGTGCCTTGTGGCTGCCATTCCCTCAACCTGAGCTGAGATTTCACAAGCACTTCAACCAAACCACACTGTTTTAGGTAAAGAATAAAACAGATTTATTGACTGTAGGAAGATAGATTTTAAGTGATTATAAGTGGTAGGCATAAAAGGTCTGAGATAGTTACCAAAGAAAATAAAAGATAAATGCACAATCTAAATCTTAAACCTTATTACACTAGGCAATATTTAGATAAGCAATTTTCTCACCCCACTAGATGTTACAGTTCATAATACACAGATTTCCCCCTTAAATCTGGACCAGTCTCCTCAGTTGAAGTTTTCATCTTCCCAGCATGCTTCTTGCTTTCAGCATAGGTGGGGGAGGAGAAAGGCAAAGGCATGCTGCTACTTTTCTCTATCTTATACCCTTTGTCCATGTGCCTAGAAGACACTTGCCTAGACATATCCTGATGTGCTTTGCTGAGTTACTGAGTTGAGCAGTCCCCCTGATGTGATCTTGTGCAACTGAGTTATAGAGTTGAGCAAGCCCCATTGTGTGGTGCTTAATGATTGCCAAGCACCCTCCTGGGAATGGTTTGCCTTCTTTGTATGTTACTAGCAAACTTACAACATATTTCAGTAATAACCATACAGAAAAAATCTCATTACTTCTGTCCCTGCCTGCAGGTATATGGGATCTTGGGGAGCAATTACCACACAGGTGGGGTGCAAAATAAACTTTATTAAGAAAATGCAAAAAACAGGGAAAATTCAATAGTGAG
>NC_133769.1:269125069-269161897 GCF_003597395.2 Chelonoidis abingdonii
GGCCCTCCCTTTGAGAAGGGCAGTGGCCCTGGTAAACAACTTAACAGCCAGGGAAGGGGCGGCCACAGGAGGAGAACAAAATGGAGTATGGGGACAGCTGTAAGAAAACAAAATGGAATAGGGGGATAGCTGTAACGGACAACTTCATGCACAATAATTGTGTGTGTGTGTGTGTGTGTATTTGTGGACAGAACAACAGGTTTCAGCAGATCATGACCTTTCATATGATATTTTACATGGCATATTTTGTATGAAATATATCATAATTATATGATGGGGTGAATATGGGGGTTCCAGGGTGCTGCTTTCAAGTACAGAGTGTCACAATGCCCTGATGGAACTGACAGAGTCAAACAAAGCCAAGGCCAGAATCTGGCATGATAACACAAAGCCTGGCAAACCAGATCACTGACTTCAAATTTTTGGTCTTGGCACAATATCCTGTTCCAAGTAAACATTGTAACCAAGACATTGCAAACTCAGTCGATGGACATTGTGACCACTACTACTTTGAGAGGCTGCGTTGGTTTTGTTGTGGCTTACAGACACAATAGATTTGAAGATGCCATCACTGCTGCCAGAGAAATGGTGGAAAACTTAGGAAACTCATAATCATCTGAAGAAGAGGCTCTTTGGTTATGAGGGCAGAGATGAGGTGATGGGAAGCTTGGAAGAAAAATTCAAGAGGGAGTTTTTTTTGATTGCTCATTGACACTGCTAAAGTGTCCATTGAAGAAAGATTTGGACAAATGAAGCACCACGAAAAGACCTGGCTTTTTTGTATGTTAGTAAGCTGCCAACAGACAGGAAAACATTCTTGAACAATTATACAGACCTTCGCCAGATGCTGAAACATGGGGAATGTTCAAACATCAATGATAAAGACCTCTGTCAAATTGGACAATAACTGCCTGTAATGGGGCGATGACTTACTGGCGTGATGCCTCCTGCTGGTTGTCTTGGGAATTAGCTCTCCTCGCCTGCCCTTTGCCCCAATGTCCCTCCTGGACCCCGATGCCCCTCTATGTCCGGGTTCTGCCCCCAGCAGTAACCCACAAGCTGGGTCTCCCCACCCAGGGGAACCCCCAACCCTCTATCCCCACCTTGCCTCAGTGGCTACTGCCAGTCATCATCTAGCCTCCGCTCCTTGATAAACCACTCATCATCAGCAAGGGGGGTTAGGGCCTGCTGCTTTTCCTAACCCTTGGCTGCACTTCCGCAACGCTAGTACCTGCTTTAGGCCTTCACCAAGACCTGCAACCTGGGGAGTTGCCAGGCTGGAGCTTCCCAGCCCCTCTTGCCTTTCCCCAGCCCTGCTTTACCTCAGATACCCTTCTCTCCCAGGCAGCCAAGTCCTTCTCTCTGCATTGCTAGAGAGAGACTGACCTAGCTCCTGGCTCACAGCCCTTTTATAGGGCCGCTGTGGCCTGCTTGGGCATGGCCCCAGCTGTGGCTGCTTCCCCAATCAGCCTAGCCTTTCCCTGCCACAGCCCTCTCTCAGGGATGTTTTAAGCCCTTCAGGGCAGGACGGGAGTGACCACCCCTCTGCACTGCTACATCTTGCAACATGAGAAGCAGTCTCCACTCCAAGTTCACCAGTTCATTGATGATGCAGATCTGAAGGACACTTTTCCTAACATATGGATAGCTTTGAGGATTCTGCTGGTCACAGTTGAAAGTGGTGAATGCATCTTTTTGAAACTCAGGCTCATTAAAACCTGTCTTCGATCGATGATGGCCGATGAGAGACTGACATCACTTGCTATTTTTTTTGCTTGCAAATGCCATTGGCCAGTCTTTGGATCTCTCTGACACTGTGTTTCAGTTCATGAGAGCAAAGGCAACAAAAGCGACCTTTTGAACTAAAGGACAAGGATTAACATTCTAAGGCTGTCACCTACCATAACATTGTTTAATATTGGTCCACCCAAAGTTGGTTCACAGTTCAATTTCTTGATGTGGGTACATTTCAGTTATTCTTAAAATTAAAAAGTTTCTACAAGCTTATATAGGGCATGAATAAATACAGATTTACAGATCCTATCATGCAAATTTATTGTCTTGTATGATAGGGATAAATCTAGGGTTGCCAACTTTCTAATTGTACAAAACCAAACACCCTTGCCATACCCCTTTCCTGAAGCCCCACCCCTGCCCTTTCTCTGAGATCCCGTCCCAATACACCAGCCCCTTTCCTGAGGCCCCACCCCTGTCCTTTCTCTGAGGTCCCTTCCCACTTATACCAGCCCCCTCCCTCTGTCACTCGCTCTCCCCCACCCTCACTCACTTTCACTGGGCTGGTGCAGGGGGTTGGGATGCAGGAGCAGGTGAGGGCTTTGGCTGGGGGTGCAGGCTCTGGGGTGGGGCTGGGGATGAGGGGTTTGCGGTGTGGGTGCGGGCTCAGTGCTTGGGCAGGGGGTTGAGGTGTGGGAGGAGGTGCAGGCTCCAGCTGGGTGTGTGTGCTCTGGGGTGGGGCTGGTGATGAGGGGTTTGGAGTGTGGGAGGGGGGTCAGGCCTGGGGTAGGAGGTTGGGGAGCAGGAGGAGGTGTGGGGATGCGGGCTCTGGAGGGGGCTCAGGGCTGTGGTAGGGGGTTGGGGTGCAAGAGGAGGTGTGGGGTCTAGGAGGGAGTTTGGATGTGGGAGGGGGTTCCAACCTGAGGCAGAGGCTTCGGGGTGTGGACTCCAGCTGGGCAGTGCTTACCTCATGTTCGGTGGAGGCATGGCCAGGCCACTCTGCATGGTGCATGCTGTCTGTCCCCACAGGTGCCACTCCCACAGCTCCCATTGGCTGGGAACCATGGCCAGTGGTCGCTGCGGAGCCAGCGCTGGAAGCAGAGGCAGCACGTGGAGCTTCCCTGATTGTCCCTGTGCCTAGGGGCCAGACATGCTGGTTGCTTCTGGGGAGCTGCTCAGAGCTAGGGCAGGCAGGGAGCCTGCACTAGCCCTGCTGCACTGCCGACCAAAGTTTTAACGGCCCAGTAAGTGGTGCTGACCAGAGCCGCCAGAGTCCCTTTTTGACCAGGCGTTCCAGTCAAAAACCAGATGCCTGGCAACCTAGATCAATCATGCATGCAAATTATGCATCAAAGTCATGAAATGGGCTACAAATGCAATAAAAAATAAGGTATTCTAAGATTTAACAAATGGACGGGAGGGGCGCCAAAGATGCTTCCCGCCTGGGGGGCCATTTGGTCTAGGGTCGGCCCTGGTGACCATTGCTCCTAGAAGGAAGAAAAGTGAAGGTACTGAAGCTAAGTCAGACTTGTTGAGGGAATCACGGTTGATTGCAGGGGACTTCTGCCGAAGGCCTGATATGAGAGTGAGAGTGTTACATGATCCCACCCTGACAAAGGAGATGATCTGAAGCCTGCCCTCAAGAGACTTAGAGAAGTCAAAGGTGCAGTTAGCCCAGTAAATGAGATAGAGACCATCTTTTATGTACCTAGGAGTCAGGAGGAATAATTCTGCTTCCTACTCATTGGATCTGCTGCTTTTTTTTAAGGGCGTCTCAATTTATTATTGCATAGCTCTGTTAAACCAAACAATTATCTGATGTGATGCCTCAGGACATGACATAGTTTAGCACAGTTGTCCTCAACCCCAGGGGCTTGAGCCAAAATAGGACTGCACCGAGAGCTGTGTGCAGTATTTTCTTCAAAAGAAAAACTTTAAAGAGTGAGCTATTTTGGTGAATGTAGTTATTTGTTTGAAATGTTTGTGACAGTGAAAAATATTGTATAAGCTGTGCCCAGTTTGTCTGCAAAAATGCTGATGCTGCTTTGTGTGGTGCATTTCAAGGTCTGAACTGGGCTAGAGTCTTACTGCGGTCAAAATCTCACAGGGAGAGGCTGCATTTTGAATGATTTATTTAAGCTAATTAGATAAATTGTATTGTTTTGTTTTTCCAGTGTTTGAGATTATGAGTGTTATAATTACACAGATTTCTGTTTCCATTATTAGACATTCAAATAAGCATTATATAATTATTTGGAGATGGGCAAAAGCTGCACATTTGGTCTGGCCTGTCTGTGTTGTCAATTAGTAGTATATCACTTCATAAGCCCAACATTAGTATTTATTATTACAGTAGAACCGCAGAGTTATGAACACCTTGGGAATGGAGGTCATTTGTAACTCTGAACAAAACAGTATGTTGGTTGTTTCAAAAGTTTATAATGAAACATTGACTTAACAGCTTTGAAATTTTACTATGCAGAAGAAAAATGCTGCTTTTAACCATCTTAATTTAAATTAAACAGGCACAGAAACAGTTTCCTTACCTTGACAAATCTTCCTTTTAAACTTTCCCTTTATTTTTTTAGTAGTTTACATTTAACACAGTACTGTACTGTAATTGTGTTTTTTGGTATGTGCTGCTGCCTGATTGCATACTTCTGGTTCCAAATGAGGTAAGTGGTTGATTGGTCAGTTCATTACTTGTTACAGGCTCTACAGTATAAGTTGTTGTTAAGCATTTTAAAAACCCAAACTAACAAAATGTCAATTCAAGTCGTTATAACCCCCTTCTCTTTTCTTTTTTAACCCCACTGTCCCTATCCTTATGGTTATCTAACTTCCTCTGGGTTTGAGCAGGGCCTGTATGAGGTTTCCTGTTAGCTCAGTGCATTATAGTATAATATACTGTTGCACCTTTTTGACCTGACTGACTAGTCAAAGTTCGGAGTCGTGGGAATGTTCCAGTTAGAAGAAATTGGTGGTAGTCTGGTATTCTCTTTTGATGCAAGCTTGTTTGTTTACAAAGAACGTACAAAGTCCTGCTTCTCCAAACACAGGAGAAACCAGAACAAATGAGCGGTTTCTTAGCTTGCAGCCCCAAGCCTCTTTAGTCAACATTAGACCCAAAAGTTCTCTCTCTAGCTTTTTCCAGGTTCAGACTGTGCTCACCAGATATTGCCTGGCTTTCTTGCTTTTTTCCTGTCTTTCTTTCTGTTCTTGTCTGTTATCAGGTTCTGTATAGTATTTTTTCTTCTCTCTCTCTTTGTCTCTCTCTCTCCACACTTTACACATAACAGTACTCAGCAAAAAAAAAAGTCCCTCTGCCTTTGTGGTACTGGTTTTTGAGCAAACTCTCATAGGCTATATTTTAGGTTTGGCCCCATAAGTGTTTCTTCACTTAAGATAGTTGTAATTGTGCATTCACATATTACTTAAACAAGGTTTTAACTCCATCAATGACAAGGCTTCATTCAACTCATAACAGTATTATTGAGAAATGGGATAGTCCCTGAGACAGCATAGTTGAGTTCTGTTCTTGCATCTGGTGGCTTCTCTCATTGCAGTATATACTACATATATAGATTCCTAAGGCCAGACCATCATGATCATCTACTCAGACCTCCTGCACATGGCAGGCCACAGAACCTCCTCCACCCATTCCTGCAATGGACCATAATCTCTGGCTGAGTTACTGAAGTCCTCAAATAATAATTTAAAGCAGCGGTGGGCAATCTGCAGGAAGCAGCAGCAGCAGCTCCCACTGGCCATGAACGGATGGTCAATGTAAACAAACTGTCTCACGGCCTGCCAGTGGATTACCCCGATGGACCACTTGCAGCCCACAGGCTGCAGGTTGCCTACCACTGTTTTAAAGACTTTAAGTTACAAAGGATCCACCATTTACTCCCCTTTTAAACTTGCAAGTGACCTGGCCCCATGCTGCAAAAGAAGGTGAAAAACCCTCAGGGTCTCTGCCAATTTGACCTGGGAGGAAATTCCTTTTCAACCCCAAATATGGTGATCAGTTACACCCTAAGCATATGGGTAAGACTCACCAGTCAGACACCTGAGAAATTCTGTATAGTAACTTGGAGGCCTCCCAGCTACTGTCCTATCTCTGGCCACTGAAGATATTTGCTGCTAGAAGTTACATATCGGCTACATGCCATTGGAGGTAGTCTCGTCATATGATCCCCTCTACAAACTTATCAAGCTCAGTCTTGAAACCAGTTAGGTTTTTTTTTGCCTCCACTGCTGCCTTTGGAAGGCTGTTCCAGAACTTCACTCCTCTAATACTTGGAGACCTTTGTGTCATTTCAAGCCTAAATTTGTTGATGGGCAGCTTATATCGATTTGTTCTTGTGCCAACATTAGCCCATAACTTAAATAACTCTTCTCTCTCTCTGTTGTTTATCCCTCTGATGTATTTATAGAGAGCAATCATATCTCTCCTCAGCCTTTGGTTAAGCTCAACAAACCAAGCTCCTTAAGTCCCCTCTTGTGTTAAAGTAGATTTTCCATTCCTCAGATCATTCTAGTAGCCCTTCTCTACACCTGATCCAGTTTCAGTTCATCTTTCTTAAGCACGGGAGACCAGAACTGGACATGGTATTCCAGATGAGGCCACACCAAAGCCTTGTATAATAGTAATGAAACTTCCCTATTTCTACTGGAAATACCTAGCCTGATACATCCTAGGATTGCATTAGCCTTTTTCACAGCTGCATCGCATTGGTGGCTCAGAGTCATCCTGTGATTGATTAGTATGCCAATTTCTTTCTCCTCTTCAGTATACTTATCTCATTTCTACCCTTTTTATTTCTTTCTTTCATGTGATGAATTTCTTCCTGTGTTCCTCCATTTTTTCTCTGTGTCTCATTTCTTTCTACCACCACTTGTAACTAACCATCAGATCCTCATTTAAGTAACACAGTGAATAGCAGCCCTGATTAGAGTTATATATAATTGTGTGAGAGTGGGTAAGTAAACATCTGTAGATGTACCACATGTGTGAATGTGATAACCATGTGATATTTGTCAGAAGCATGTGATGAATTGTATTTATGACCTTTTGACCATCTCATCTGCCCACTAATCCATGTCTGCGAGAAGTACTGACTCACCAAACCTTTGAGCAGATTCACTTAATTGGCACTTAAATGTCAGCCTGCCAGAAATTATTTATCTTTTGTCAAAATGTTGAATTCTCCTTAACCCCCTTCTCTCCCCCCCAGATAACTTGACCTGCTGTAACAAAAACAATGAGGAGCTCTTGTGGCACCTTAGAGACTAACTAAAAACTAACTAAGTACTCCTCGTTATTTTTGCTGATACAGACTAACATGACTACCACTCTGAAATTTAACCTGCTGTGTTTACAAACAATATTCAAAACAAGATCAGTGACAGGTTTAAGGTCCAAGGTTAAATCTCTGCAGGGACAGAAATGAGAACATTCCGTGCACTTGCATGTAGCTCTGAAAAGTCCCAAGACATTGAACCTTAACACTGTGATATTTTAACGTACAGATTAGCTATTTTAGGCCACTTTAAAAAGCTTTTGTGGTTGCCTCTTAGCCTTGTACAGTTGAACTCAGAATAAATAAGGCACCCGACTTTACAGAGAGAGGGGTACTAAACATAAGGTTTAACATTTTTAAAAACTCATCTCTAAAACGTTTCTAATATGCTTTGTTTTAAGAAATGAATGAATTCAGGTGCCACAATAATTACTACAAACAAGAATTCTTAGCATACTAGAATGATAGAAATTTCATGTAGACAACCAACATTAACAAAACACGTTAATTGTCCCATTACTGATTTTATGTTCATGTTGTTTTTTGGTGGGTTACTTAAGTGGGTGTCTGAAATGTTTAATTAGCAATGTTAGTAGATATAAATGAGACTGGAAAAATGGAGGAGCACAGGAAGCATAGAAAGAGGGTAGAAAAGTGGTAAGTGGATAATAAAGAGCTAATGTTACAGTGCCCTGATGGGTGGTATTTTTTTATTTGATTTATTTTATAGAAGGTCCCAGGAAAAAAATCAATAAATAAGGCTGAGCAGATCTCCTTCTATTTGCTTAAAAATTTGCTCTTGTTCTTTCCAGTGGCATATGAAAGCTCTTCAGAGAGGGTCACTGCTAGCAAAGGCCCTGTTGCTTCTAACTATTTCTAAAATATTTTTGTATCATTAATTATTGAGCTACTGTAACTGTAAGAGCAACCAATAAAGACAAATTCATAATGGGATAGTGTATGATATCACGTTCTGTCTAGGTGTATACAGTGTCCACAACGTGGATATCTACTTTAAATCTTGTTTTTGTTCCCCTCTCTCTTCTTCTCCTGTCTATCAATCCGCTGTCAAAACATTTAAAAGATGGCCACCTCCATTCAGAACTGCACAAGAATAATATTTTAGCAAAAGTGTATTTTTGCATATTTCTTGGTTAGAATACATGGCTCGCTCAAATACTGTAAATAAGTGAAATTTTAGGTGGGCAAGTGCCCAAAACAAGCTGACAAATTTTTGTGAAATTTGTCAGAAGAACTAGTACCAGTTTTGCTTTAGTTACTGTTGTAATAGCTTCCTGTCCCAAATCTGGACCTTAGCGTCCAAAATCTGGGTGCTAGCATGAAACTCCCCCATGCTTATTACCAGCTTGGATCTGATATCGCTGCCACCAATCAGGATTCTGAGTACCTGATCAACTCCTGGTCTCCCCAAAATCTTCTCGGGGGGACCCCAAGACTCAGAAACCCTGAGTCTCACCCCAAAGGGAGAACAACCTCCTCCGCTTGTCTCCTCTTTATCTCATCCCCAGCCTCCCTCCCTGGGTTTCCTGGGCGATACTGTACTTAAACTCCTTGCATGCAAAACAGAGAGGGCAATTTACCTTCCCCCTCCTTCCTCCTTGAGGCTATGCATTCAAACCTAGTCAAGCTAACACAAAGAGATTTCCCCCTCCCTTCGTTCCTTAGCCTTAACCAGAGAAAAAAAACCTCAAACAGGTTTAAAAAGAAAACTTTATATAAAAAGAAGAAAATACATAAGAATATAAACTCTGCATCAAGATGACAAATACAGGGCTATTGCTTATAAGAAAATAGGAATAACGTCTGATTCAACAAGATATCCAATTTAAAACATTCCAGCAACTCCCACACATGTAAATACAAAACAAAACTATAAAGCCTATTGTTTTGCTACCTTTGTACTTACAACTGGGAACAGAAGGGTAGAAGGAAGCTTGGAGATAGAAAAAAAAAAAAAAAAAGAAAGCTCTTCCCTCATAGCCGAGAGAAAACAAACAGGCAGAACAAACGCAAAACCAGAAGTTCCCTCCCTCACTTTGAAAAATCCGGTTTCCTGATTGGTCCTCTGGTCAGGTGTTTAGTTCCCTTTGTTAACCCTTTACAGGTAGAAGAAACATTAACGCTTAGCTATCTGTTTATGACAACTGTCATATGAAAGGTGGGCAGTGCACTGCTCTATACACACCTCTAAGACCCTATGTGTTCCATGATTGCTCTTCCTCTTATCAAGCAGAGTAGATCACTGCCTTATTTACTCCCCCTAATTATACACTTGCATATTCACCATGGGGTGGGTGTTTGTGTACTGGGGGGAGCATTGGGGGGGTATCTGGAGCCTCACTCTTGAGGTGGGGCGGCAGTCTCTCTCCCTGTCATGGTGATAGGGTGGCTGGCGGAGCCCCCCACAGGACACAGTGACAACCCATCATTCAGCACCTTTATGTGAGGCTCTCCCCCTCAGCAGGGCTGGGGCCTGGGTGAACGGAGTGGATCCCGGCAGCTGCAAGGGATCAATCAGATGCAGATGCGGGGAGGGACCAATTGGGAAGCAGACTAGTCAGGGCTGTTTCTGAGTTGTAGTGTCTGTTCCGCAAAAAACATGGACATTGTCTCTTATTTGAAAAAATCGCCCAGATAGAGAGCAGAGGATCAAAAAAAGAGGGGATGTCTGGGAAAACCCGGACGTATGGTAACCCCGTGTTGGCTACCCTAGCATTTAAGAGTTGAACAGGTTTCTCTGCCATAGAAGAGTTCTGTCTGAGCTGCTGCATATTGCCTTTTGCCTGTTGCAATTCAGATAATTGCAATTATAATAACCAAATAGGAGAAGACTTATTTCATTATAGCACTTAAATATCCATTTCTGTTTGACAGATTACTGGCACCCCTCCTCCCCACTCCTACCCCTTTGCCCCAGCTCTGCATAGTTCAGAAGTGAAGATACCCCTGCTTGAAAGGTATAACAAGTGGGGTTCCGCAGGGGTCTGTTTTGGGACTGGCTCTGTTCAATATCTTCATCAACGACTTAGATGTTGGCATAGAAAGTGCGCTTATTAAGTTTGTAGATGATACCAAACTGGGAGGGATTGCAACTGCTTTGGAGGACAGGGTCATAATTCAAAATCATCTGGACAAATTGGAGAAATGGTCTCAGGTAAACCGGATGAAGTTCAATAAAGACAAATGCAAAGTGCTCCACTTAGGAAGGAACAATCAGTTTCACACGTACAGAATGGAAAAGGAGGGCTGTCTGGAAGGAGATGCAGAAAAAGAGATTAGGGGTATAGTGGACCACAATGCTAAATATGTAGGTCAACAGTGTGTCTGTTGCAAAAGATGCAAAACATGATTCTTTGATGCATTAACAGGTTGGTTGTGTTTAATACAAGACACGAGAAGTCATTCTTTCGCTTCTACTCTGCTGTGTTAGGTTCAGTGGAGTATTGTGTCTCGTTTGGCACCGCATTTCAAAGAAGATGTGGAGAAATTGGAGAGGGGTCCAGAGAAGAGCAAGAAGAATGATTAAAGGTCTTGAGAACTATGACCTATGGAGGGAGGCTGAAAGAATTGGGTTTTTTCTTTAGTTTTGGGATAATAGAGAGATTTGAGAGGGGAATACATGATAGCCAGGTTTTTCAGTGTATCTAAAAGGGTTGTCATTAGGAAGGAGGAGAAGAAAACTTGTTCACCTTAGCCTCTAATGATAGAACAAGAAGCAATTGGTTAAAGCAGCAAGGGAGATTTAGGTTGGACATTAGGAAAAAGTTCCTAACTGTCAGGGTAGTTAAACACTGGAATAAATTGCCTAGGGAGGTTGTGGAATCTCCATCTCTGGAGATATTTAAGAGTAGATTAGATAAATGTCTATGCGGGATGGTCTAGACAGTATTTGGTCCTGCCATGAGGGCAGGGGACTGGACTCGATGACCTCTCGAGGTCCCTTCCTGTCCTAGAGTCTGAGTCTATTACAGAATGTATTGTTGTAGTGAGTTAATCTTAGATTGGAAACACAATTCTACATTTGAAGCATATGGCTGTAACTACAGTAAGCTGTCTGGATCACAGTTATAAAGGCAGCATTTGATGGAGCCAGCTACTTTCACTGACTACATTGTTTCTGTTGCAAAACAGAACAGATAGAGTACTTTAAGAAACAGACATCCATTCACTAATCTGATCGAGTCTGTGTTTAATTTGATTTCATTGATTTGGAGGAAGGGTAATTTTATCATCACAGAAGCCAGATCAGTAGTTTCTCCATACTGAAAGCTACGTAATTTTAATTAGCTGAATAGTTTGTAAATTATTTACTGTAAATCTACCCGTTTTATGTCTAAAAAGAAGAGAGATGTGAGGGAGTGTCTGTGTAGGATTTATAGCCCAATGGCCATCATACATCAGCTTCAGAGGACACCTGCTACTGGTCCAGGGGAGAGTGAGAGGCTATAGTACCCTGTCGTCAGTGGAGAACAGCCATCAGCTCCTGAGAGCTTTACAGAAGACATCAGTTCTCATCATCAAAGCCATTGTATCATGCTGAGACCCTGAGGCAGCTGCTCTCAGCTGGCCCTTCAAGTTGCTTCCACCCAGCTCTGTCCAGACTGACTGCAGAGCATCTTAACTAAATGAAGCTTGAAACAAAACCCTTCACAAAAGAACATTACTGTCTCCCCAAGCATGTCTATTTCCGTGCAATTTTCCCAATGCTTATCCTCCGCAGTTTGGCAGCAGAGTCAAAACAATTCAGTCTCTTTCTCCCTAGCCTGGGAGATGATAACCAGCACTCCTCTTCTTACCAGTATCTTCAGGTGTTAAGGAGCAAGAGGCAGATTATATGCTACCTTTCCCCTCTCCAGAATTTTTCCGGGTTGGTTGAGAGAGGAGAGCCCTCCTTTGTCCTAAATTACAATGCTCTTGTACTCTAAAAGCAACAATAGCTTGTGGTTTTCAGACACCACTGTTACCCTGGGACTATTTCCTGTCTGCCTTTGTCATTCCCTGGGTTTCTGTCTGCCCCAGAACTCCTGCAGTGAGGTAACCTGGCCTCTG
Source organism: Chelonoidis abingdonii (assembly GCF_003597395.2). Taxonomy (NCBI): domain Eukaryota; kingdom Metazoa; phylum Chordata; order Testudines; family Testudinidae; genus Chelonoidis; species Chelonoidis abingdonii. The sequence goes on from NC_133769.1 coordinate 269,137,177, forward strand.
AGAAGTCCTCTACTGTCCTTAAAGTGCCACAATACCTCATTACTGCCATCAGTGGGTCATGGCCCATCTACATTAGCAGCTGCGCTTCCATCCATGACTCACCAAGACAGCGGTACTCTTCTGGGACTCAAATCCACCCTTCAAATAGTAGCTAACCTGTTTTATTCTCCTAACAAGCGTATTGCAACTGCATTCAGCAAGGCCCAGCATGTGCATGACTTCTCTTTTTGTGTGAGCAATCTATTTGTTGCAAAAGCAAAAAAAAATCTTTTAAAATATTTTGGAAAACAAAAAGGTTAGTTTATTTGCTGATAGATCAACAAGCCCACACAAGCTCAGAGAGTGACATTTTATGCTCTCATGAGCAGAATTTCAATCCTTAGGTTTTAAATCCTCACTTTTTGTTCTCTTCCAAACTTCACCATAGTAAGGACAAGAAGAACAATTTTTTTTCTTAAATTTTGACAGAGCTAAGTCTTTTCTGTCTAGTAAAGCGACTTTTGAAGAAAATAGTGAGTCAGGTACAGAAGCTGTTGTTCAGCTCACCAGTACTTCAATTTTACCTAGTCTGAATCTATTGAAAATACTAACAGTGTCCCCAGTTGTGCAATGGTCCCATGCAGAGGACCTCTGTGCACATACAGAGCCCCATGGAGGCACAGGGGTCCAAGCACGTGCATCACAAGGCAGGACTGGGCAAATATGGATGCATAAACGGGAAGTTCTATGACCTGAGTTATTCAGAAGGTCAGACTAGATGACCACAATGGTCCCTTCTAACTGTGAAATCTGTGAATATTTGTATCAAATGACACGTCTGGCTAGAAATTAGCAATGTGTGTTTGAATAAATGTTTAAAGATCTCAGAATTAGATACTGTTAGACAATTTCTTTATTTTTGCAGTGTTATCAATGGTAAATTCAGGAATTATATATCCAGTTAGCCATATATTTAAAGAAAATATTTCTATATCTTGTCTTTTATTGTCCTAATATAAGGTTTTCTTGAGGTTTTAATGGTTCTAAATGCTTTTTTTTCTTTGTTCTCCTCCCCCAATGCTATTGTTGTTGAATCTTATGTGAAATGTGACCCTTCATTTAATTGTATATTGAACAATGTACCTTTTAAATTTTGTATAAAACTTTTTATTAAACTGTGACTACAAGCCTTCCAAACAAATCATGGTACCCAACTGCAAGTGAAGGGTATGGTAATAGGTCCCTCCAGTTATGTCAGTGTTATCTTCTTCCCTCTTATAGTTCCATAAAAGGCAACATTAAAGATTGATGTCCAAGTTTGTCATCCACTCTGTGGCTTCTAGTGACATGGAATGGATTGCTAGGGATGTGTTCCAATGAAGGTTCAGAATTTCAGGTAGTCTTGGGACTAATGCGTTGTAAAAAGTCTCCAGCTGACATATGACAACTTTCCACAGTATTTCTTTGTCCCCTGAGAATGTGTTGAGTGCTGATGTAATATCAGCAATAATTTTTCAAATGACACTGGAGCATCTTCTCATTTTGTCTGAGAGAGATCACTTTGGGAAAGGAATAGAGACCACATTTTTCAATGCTAATAAAATGTATATTATAAAATGGAAAGTCTTCAGGCATACAATTTTGCTCCTCCACTGAGATTGTTACCAGTTTAAGAAGTGTTGGGAAATTATTCATTATCAACTAGAAAGAGGGGGAAAGTGTGCCAAAGAGACCATTGTAGCAGTCGCAGATTTAGAGTTAGTGGGGTCCTGTGCACAGCTTCATTTTCACCCCCACCTTCAGGGGCCCAGCCAAGAAAAAGAACATTCTCTCTTATCTTCCCCTCAGCTTTTTTTTCCCCTTTTTTTCTTCATCCTCCTCCTATATTATAAGTAATCGGAACTAAAATGAAAATAAAGTGAAGTACCTTGATTGGGGCAGGGGGTTGGGGTGAAGGGGGGCCTGAGGGGTGTGGGCTCTGGGAGGAAGTTTGGGTGCAGGGTGTGGGCTCTGGGCTGGGGCAAGGGGTTGAGATGGGGGAGGAGGTGAGGGGTATGGGCTCTGGGCTGGAGCAAGGGATGAGGGGTGTGGGCTCTGGGAGGGGCAGGAGGCTGGGGTGCAGGAGGGGAGCAGGGAGATAGTGCTTATCTCAGGCACCGCAGCTCCCAAATCGACTGGCACACATACCCCTCAGGCAGCAGCTCCTAGGAGGGCAGGGGAGGGTGTCTCAGCATGCTGCTGCCCGCAGGCGCCGCCCCTGCAGCTCTCATTGGCTGCAGTTCCTGGCCAGTTTGGAACTGCAGAGTTGGCACTTGGAGCGGGGGCAATGTGTGGAGACATCCACCCGCAGGGGCCACAGGGACATGCCGTCCACTTCCCAGTAGCAGTGCGGGGGGTGGAGGGGGAGGTAAAGCGGACAGAGAGCTGTCTTAGCCCTGCTGCTGGCATGTCTCTGTGCACACCTTGAGAAAGAGGGGGCAGCGGGTCTCCGTGCACTGCCATGAGCGGGGGCAGTGTGTGGAGATGCCTCGCCCCCACCAGGGGCCTACAGAGACATGCCAGCAGCAGGGTGCTTCTGGGAGTGGCACGGGGCCACCGGCCATGGCATGCACGCAGCCAGTCTGCCTGCCTGAGCCCTGCTCTGGTGCCGCATTTTGGGGGCCCCCTGTTATTGGGGGCCCCGTGCCACCACATGGTGTGTTTAAAGGTAAATCCACTCCTGCATTGTAGACAGTTTCACTCTCCTGTGCCTTCCCCGTCCCATATAAACCTACCAGAGCACACTTATGACAATTATGCAAACGTCCACCCATAGGGCTTGAGGAGTCTTGTTCAACTTGCCCAATGAGTGGAATTAGGTTGTTAGAGTATACTTTAGAATTCATGTAACAATACATAAATGATTCCCTATAATAGCATCTGCTTTTGCATCATTCTTGGAAGTGCTAAGCTTTTCTATCATTTCGAGGACTCAGAGGAAGGCAAGAGGTTCCCCTGTCCTGCCTATCCCTACAGCAGTCTGGTTCATTGGTGCAGGATTTGTATACAAAACCAACATATGATGCATGGACACACATGCAAAATATGTATTATAAACTGATTGGAAAAATCAGGATTTATCTTATCCCAATTTACAATATGAACTTATGGTAGGCGCTCCTAAAACTAATAGAGCAGAGGAAGCTAACAGATTTTTGACTCATAAAATATAGTTCATTTCAAAAGAAGACACAAATGACAGTTTCTCATGCTTCCTAGTTTCCATTTTGCATTAAATTGCATCTATAAATGAAGAACTAGCTACAAGCAAAGAACTCTTTTGATGTGCTGCAAATGTGTGACTATAAATAATGAAACAAGATAAAGGTCAAATTTCCATCCTATCATAACACAGCCCTAGTTAATTCAGCTACCGGAAGGGAGATCTCTAACTGGATATTTTGCTGATATGCTTGGTATTTCTTGTGTGAAATCCATACCAAGATGTAAACAAATCTTAAGTTTCAGGTGTTATTGAGATAAAATACATTACCACCTGCCGCTTATCACAGAAGAGAACCTAAGAAATTATCAGCACAGAAATTCAAGTCATGGTGAGGGGAGAGAGACTGGGATCCAGATTTTTCCACTCCTGTCAGAAATGTACAAAAAACTCCAGTAAGATAGTGTGGCTAACGTTCTCAATGTTGGCATGTTCCTCTTGGGCAGTTGCCATAGAACGAGTGGTTAGTTTAGATACTGGGTCTTGTCAATGATTCCTTTGAAATCAATGGGAGTTAGACACCTAGGTGCACCTTTGGGATTTTCAAAAGCATGTATCTGCATCAATAGGCACTTACATACCTTTGAAATATGTTCCTAACCATCTAAGTAACAATTGAAAATGAGACTTAGGCACCTAACTCACATATACACCTTTGAAAATTTTACCTCTTTCTTATATTGGTCTTCTTATTACTACATTTCAGATGTAATAGTAATAATCCTTAGGCCATGTCTACACTGGAGTTTTGCTCCAGTTAGAGCCACTGGTGATTAGCCTTTAGATACAGCAATACAATCTCTAGCATACACAGGCAAAGCCAGTATATGCTCCAGCAGGATTTACTTAGTTTGAAACGGGACTGAACTCCACCAGCGCAAATGGGGGTTTTGCTTGTAGTGCTGTAGCTAACCTGGTTGCCGATCACTGTTCGGCTGTAATTGGAACAACTCTTCATTGCTGCAGACAAGACCTCAGATTAATAGCTGAAACTAGCCCTCTCACCCTCTGCACACCATACACACTGCGGTTATCTGGTTTTCATTCTGTTGTGTTTGAAGAGGGCATAGTGATCGCACTCTTAGCTCCCGTGTTCCAGTGCAGAGGGAAAGATAAACATTTGCAGTTTGGACTTGCTGCAATTTATCTAAAGGTTCCATTTCAAGGGCCATTTAAAAAAAACAAGCTGAAGGAGAAAGAAAAGAGAACAAATGAAATGCAGAAAAATAAGAAATAAATTCAATATGTATTGTGTCTATTGTTAGCTTCCCTGTTGCCTTTACCTGCTTGCTACATAGTGGGAGGTAAATATTGAAAAACATCTTCTAACTGTCTCTGATATAAATTATAGCATATTCTACTGAAATGGAACAGACGCAGTCAATTAGAATGCAGCAATTCTGTACTATTATTGATAGTATAACTGTAATTCTTTTTCCCAGTTGTGTAATTTCCCACACTCTGATTGGTTTGAGTTTCTGATTTACATAGTTACTGTGTGGTTATTATAGGGTTGATTGAATTAATCATGAATAATACTGAATCCAAATCTCTCTCTTTTCTGTTTGCTAAGTGTTTACATGCAGATGCTGATTTTTGTAAATATCTTCACTGTTTGTGTATTTGCCAAAGAGTTTATGCAAATATGGGTTTCTAATCCTGCAAAGTGCTCCTGGCAGGGGAAACCTGGTGCCCATGCAGAGCAATGTTTGAGTGTGACTGCTCACCTAAATCTTGTTGTTTTTTATGTTCTTTGATAGGATGACTGAAACTCTTTTAAAAAGGAGAATGACAATAATAATAGTAACGAACACACTCAATACAGATTTTGTGTTAAATTATTTTAATACTAAAATACAGGATGTTTTGGGGATTCGTGAAATATCATCTGGAATACCTGGCAGCCATCCAGTTGTCTAGAGCCAGTAATGTTGGCGCAAATCTCATCAATTTCATTCACACAGAAAGATTCTTTAACTTTTTTTTTATTCAACCAACTCTTGTTATTTTTCAGTAAGAGTATAGAATGCAAATCCTTGAATTCTGATTCGCTAAAAGCCATGATTAGTCTAGTGAATTACAAGGATTTGTGTGGTTAATTTTCATTAATCACATTGAGGGAACATGCAACTCTCTCTCTTCTGGCTCTATAAATCACTCTGCTCTGATTGGCTCCTGTGCCCTGAATTTTCAAGCTCTTTTCCAGGAGAGGTGCTGCCTTGGCTTCTCCTTCCCCATGAAGCAAAAAAAAACCCCTCAAACAAACAAACAAACAATCTCGAAAATATACATAAGAGAAAGACTGAGTGCATCGGAGCTGTGGAACTTCTGGAAGAGCTTTCTTTAAAACAAAATAATTGTAATCTTCAATTCATTTCCCTCCTTCCTCTCTCCTTACTATACCCATTCTACAGTCCAGCAGCACTCTTGTCTCCTGAATCACCCAGGAATTTATAGCTAGATTGGTTATGCCGAGAGAATCCCTAAAGACTACCAAAGATTCCCAGAATGTAGGGGAATTGTGGGGGTGGGAGAGGGATAAAGCTGCTATGTCCACTCTTTTCTCCCCATCTCCTCTGCAGAGAGAGCATGTCAGGGTAGGAAGGGGCGAGGCAGGGCCAATGTGCATGGCACTCCAGATGACTGTCAGCCAGCCCAGTGGTTTCTGTGAATCTTAAAGCTGAAATGGTTCTCAGAAGCCCTAGGATCATGGGAGGCTGAAAGTTATGTTTAGATCCACATTCCTCTCCTCTCCTCAGCTGCATGTGAGCTTGCCACAGCTGTGAGTTCAGTTCAGTGTACACCAAAATATGTTGTAGCTATTTTATACTCAAAGCTTTTCTGACCTGTAGAAGAAGCAAGAGAGCAGGATGATGAAGTCTATAAAAAGGAAGGGTCGAAGAAAGGGGTTGGGAGTGAGGGCCATAAGCAATGTTTTGTTTGGTTTTTAGAGCAATTTACCATTAAAAGAACTTTGAGAGACCATTTGGATGTTTTAACTTTTTTCCCTTTAATATTTGACAATTGAATATAATAGTTGAGTGTAATAACTAGTGTGTGTTTCTTGTTAACTTAGTAATAACTGTTACCTTGACTAATAAAATCCAACTCTTTGGGAGATTCTTTGTCCAGGATAAGATTACTTTTATTAGTAGGAAGCTGTCTCAAGCTTTTATGATAACACAGTAACACACTTTTAGCTGTATGGATCATACACAGTAGGCATAAACTGGTGCATTAAAATAAACATGTTATTTATTGCAACTTTATTACTTTACACATCTGACAAAAAGGGTGATTACACTGGAATGCAAAAAAAAGTTGCTATTGAACTATCTTCTTTTTAGTGGAGGAGATTCCAGTTCCCTGAAGATAAAAGGAAATCTAACTCTTATGTCTGATTTGCTTTGGCATCTTGGAAAATGAAGCCATTAACCCTGGTGGAACATTTCATGATGCCAATTTACAGTGGACAAAAATAGTTTGGTATATTTTTTGACTCCACAATACAGCAGCTGTGCTGGCTGATGAATGGCCTTTTCAGGCAGGACACCTGTGGGTAGCCGTTAAGGTGAACAATTGGCTGTACCTATCCAGTTAGTGTTCATTGTCCTTCCAAGAAGATTGAATCTTGCTGACCTCAATAACCATTTTATAATGAGGAAAAAGTTAAAATGACAGGCCTGGAAAAATTCTGACAGCTTCCTGTTGACTTATGAGAATTGTCTTGCTGTGAAAATTGTAGTGAATTTGGTTTGAGTTGTTCCAGCGGAGGGTGTAACTCTTTCATATAGTCTGCATTCTAGTTACTTGTCTTGGGATTGTAGAAGGTGTTGCAATATCATCTTGGTGACTCAAAGTTGTTTTTAAAAATGCAAAAAGTTTTTACTACAGTTTAGAAGATTTTTATCTTCATTTAAAAAATGATGGAAAACTACAAAAGATCTTTTCTTTTTCAGTTTCAGATCTCTCTTCTTGGATAACCAACCATTTTTTTTCTAGATTTACTTTGTGTCATTGTACCTTTATTTGCAGCGCCCACAGGCTGGCTGTCCCATGCTATGGAAAACTAAAAAGCCAGACTTATTTTGGCATCTGTATTGAAGCGATGAGGCCATAACAGTGTTGTAATTGGCCAGTCATTTGGATGCTTTGTGTGATCACATCAGAGATTTTTGGTGATAATACCAAGAACATTATAGGAGCATGACTGGGACGGTAAGTCCCTTGACTGCGTATTTACAGTAGAAGAAATTGAAGGCTTCACTGATGCTGGAAACTGCTCAACACATAACATATTCATGGTTTCCTTTGCCTGGTAACTAGGCCTCAGACACCTCCTGTATTTAGACTCAACCCATACTTGCACTGAAGGTAGCCAGCTTTGTCACAGCACCTTTTAGGCAATACTCTCTTGGTTCCCTAACTGTTGACTCAGTGTTCAAGGCTAGTATTTTTCTGCTATTTCCTTTTGAGCTTTACCCATAACTAATAATAGAAACCCTGGAAATTTCTGGTGCATTTATTTTATCTACCAGATGTATCTTGTCATTAACCTAGAATGTAAACCCTTTAGGGCAGGGATTGCCTTTTTTACTACGTTTTGTACAGCATCTCACATTGTAGGGCCTTTATCCCTGACTGGGGTACCTGGGTGCTACTATATGCTATCTAGTATGTAATACTGCTGCCCTTCACTGTAGAATGAGTGCCTTCCATATACACTAGAGTGCGTGGAGGACATCAGAGTACCTCTGTTTTGCCTTTTCAAGTTGTATAAAGCTCTGTAGGAGTGTTTTGTTTTTTTGGGGCAAGCAGGAAAGAAGTGGATGGTGTAAATGTTGTTCTTGTTATGTGGAAAATCTATCAAACAGAAAGGTTTTGCAGTGTTTCCTAAAGGTGGTTCGAGTCTGGATTCAGCTAATCTCCACTGGAAATTCATTCTACAACCAGATCCCCACAATACAGAATGCATTCCCTCTGTCTCTGCTGTGCTTTGTTCTTCTCTTCGTGGTCTGCAGAGGTGTGCAACTGTCTAGTGGTTAATAGATGGAGATGCAGTCTCAAGTACCTGGGACCTGATCCATTTATTACTTTGAAGATTTGGATCAAGGCTATAAACTGGCAGTAGAAGCAGATTGGGAGCCAAATGATAAAAAATAGTGGTGATGATAGTGATGGGAAAGTACATCTCTCTTTCTTGCAATTTTTTGTATTTTAAAAAAGTATAATTTGTTTTATTTCAGTTACCATATATGAGAGAGGTTGGCACCAGATGTTTAGTGCCTGGTGCTGCTCCTGGGACCATAAAGGTAGCTGTGATTCCTTGATCCTCAGGTTTCAGGGGATTGGTTTAGTCTCAGGGACTAATGTAGAGTAGCTTCAAGGCTGCTGAATATTGTACAACTATAGTAGGGGTGGGCAAACTATGGCCCGCTTCTGGCCTGCCAGATGTTTTTATCTGGTTGTCAAGCTCCCACTGGGGAGCAGGGTCGGGGGCTTGCCCTGCTCCATCCACCCAGTGCTCCCACCAGGAAGCAGGGTGGGGAGCTTGCCCCACTCTGCTCATCTGGCGCTCCTGCCAGGGAGTGGGGTCGGGGACTTGCCCTGCTCTGCCTGCCTGGCACAGCCCAGGCACCGACTCTCAATTCCCTTGATGATCACCACCTTCCGGCACACAGAGCCACTCTGTGCAGGCATGACATCACTGCGCTGTTTCCAGGATAGGAACCCTGCCTCTACGCGGCAGCCCCCTGCTATGTGACAGCATGGCCAGTCCCCTCCCAGTTCCCTACAGCTCCACCCTCGAGAGCCTCAAAATCACCCAGGGGCCGCACCTGTCCCAGCTCGGCTGCCTCTACCCGTGGCGGTGCCTGGTACAGCTGCCTTGGTTCACTGCTGACAGGCCCCCTAGGAGTCCCTTGTACTGACCCTGTAGAGGCCCCCCCATGCTGTGCCACGCCCCATGAGTCCCTCCTCCCATCACTTTGGTAACATCCCTTATAGAGCCCCGCATGCTACACCTCATAGAGTCCCCCTTCCCATGGGCATTCATGGCCCGCCATACAATTTCCATACCCAGATGTGGCTCTCAGGCCAAAAGGTTTGCCCACCCTGAGCTACAGCATTCCCCGAGGGAGCTGTTATGCAGTCAGGGATTTGTGGAGTGCAGCAGGACTCTGACCATGTCAGTGTAGCCACTTAAGCCCACAGCTATTGCAGGCCAAGAGCTCATCTCAAGCTAGCATTTTCTAGTAAAACCGGGTCTTTGGCGGGGGTTATAATTATCTAACTGAATGATGTGACTGGAACTTGTGTAAGCCATGTGCTTTTTAATCCAGAAATACCCTGTCTCAGGATACATAATGGATTTTTGGTTATTCTGCCCTTCTCCTAAATGAATGATGACTTTATGGCCTACAAGTTCCATGTTACCGCTGTAGTGTGACACTATCATAGCTCTCTTTTTCTCATTCTATCTCCCCTTCCCCGGCTTTTATCTTCCCTTTCAGCTCAATACCTTCCCTTTTAATTTAGTCTTGTCATCTACACTGTTCTATTTCATTGTTGTCCTCAGTGTTGAGCTCTACAACATTCTTCCCTTTCCCTAATAGCTGAAAGGGCTTTTGGCAGTGCAAGTTCATTGCTATAGAAGAGTGCATGGAGTACTGCCAGTGTTTTTACCATATTAGAAGGTATTTATAAGCTGAAGGAAAATGGTTGTGTGACATTCAAATTAGAAAAGAAACCAAGGTTTTATTGTTGTTATTATTTTTATGTCCATGGGAAATCACTGACAAATATTATTTGACTTTAAAAAAATCACCTATTTAGGACTAATTAGTTAACTTCATTTTATGTCTCATTCAGATGTAAACATGTCAGCTTTCATGCAGGTGGTTGAGAAGATGACAATTTAGTGGGAGTCACAGAACAGCTTAAACCATCAGACCATTTTCTGGAGATGATGTCTGGATTCCAAGCAATGGTTTCATGTTGTAATGAGAACAGAAGTAGGCCATATGGGACACAGTTCGGAATATGACTGGAGGTGCTTCTGGCACAGGAAATGTACATGTGCTATAATTAGGTCATGCCTCTTACCCAATTTATAGCACAAAATTATCAGACCCTGGCACTTATCTCAGTGCACCTAAGGGGGAACGATCTGGCCTGGCATCTGGCATTGGTTTTAAATCTTAAAATGAAGGACATGGTAGTCTGTGGAAGTAGCATTTCTTCCAGCAGATCTGCATGGTCCGCACTGCCCTTCCTGAGACAATCTGCAGGTCCCGGACAGATCTACAGTAATTATTAAAGAAAATGAAACTGGCATTAAAAAAAAATCATATTAGAGGTTTGTGAGTGACCTTCCTTACATTGGATAGTCTGAGCAGAGATGCTTCTAGTAACATAGCTAAATCTGCATCTTGGGCTGTAGGCCACTATCAGATTCAAATATTGGGCTGAAGTTGTACTGCCCTCAGGTTAAAGATGATGCTAATGAAGTCCAAATATACAAGCAAATTGGCACCACAAGAGCTAGATGGGAATAATCCAAAGACACTACCTGGACAACTGTGAAAGGTATATGTGCGACACATGTTTATACCTGTTTGATTTTTTTGTATTCTCAGCCAATATATAGTCCCACTGGGCATAAGATACTTGAGTAAGACTTGAAAGTTAGACCCACTGTAGGACTGACTGATAAATGTTAAGTTTTATGGGAGAAGCAAAAAAATTATGATTACACTGGGAAAAGTTTTTGCCCTTTTCTAGAACTAGTGCTCTAATCTAGGATTAAGCAGATTTAAATTCTCATTACTGTACAGCAGTTCATAGATAAACAATAAATAATTCAGTGCTTATTCTGTTCCTGAAGTTAATATGGCATTTATCCTATTTATTGCTCCACTGATCGTGTGTTTAACTGTAAAACTCCATGAGCCTACTTACCAATAGAAAGTATGTGTGGGCCCAGAATGAATGAGGCAGGGAAGTAAACTTTTTTTCTCATAGAATTTAACCATAGCAGCTTCTATGGGAGGAAAACCCCACAATGATTTTGGTTGTTTGTTTTACATACCATTGTATTACACTGCACATATCAATTATTGGCTAACACAGTAATATATCCTACCCTTTTAAGCTGATTAAACAAGTGCATTTCTCCAATGGATGAGTAACTAGATGTTAGAAATCACTTAGGAGGCCTTTTTCTGTCAGTCTGCTTGTGAAGGGAGCGTGGTACTGTTTTAAGTAGTGCAGTATGTTCTGTGAGTTTGGTGCAGTGCAGCAAGCTTGTATAATATTAGCACTGTCTTGATGTTAGGTTTGGATCTTAGCAGCACTTGGAGAGCTGGAAAGCATCCAGTCTATTTTTTTTTTTTTTAACATTGAATCAACTACTGAGTTTCGGGCACATCTTTATTGCTAGCAAGCGTACTTTTCCTGATGCTCCATTTTTTTCTGGGTACTTACAGAATATTGAGGAAACTTTCTGCTGACCCTAACAAGTCCTGACCTATAGGCTTAGTATTATGTAATTTCCCAGTGGTAGATACATTATGAGCGATTGGTTTTGGGTCTGCAAATCTTCATCAATTTGATATTGGTCTTGCAAACCAATACCAGGGCTGGGTCTGGTCTGGGTTAAATTTTATTCAGACCACCAGAATTTGTAGTATAACAATGGAATTTCCCTCCCACCTGCCAATCTTTGGAAATATGCAGAAAACATATGCAAGAAATTCTCCTATCACTATCCTATCTCCTGCTTTCTCACCCTCGTTCCCCTTAAATGCACTCAACTCTAGTAGAATTGGAGTCTCATAATCCTTTCTGTTTACTGTCATAGAAGCAATTGAATTTACAAGTCTGCTTCTTCCTGAAAATTTCTTTTATCTGCCAATTTTAACCTCATTTTTGGAAGGAAGGCATTTATTTCAGAAGTTAGGGGTAAAAATAATGAGTAACTTCACTTGGGTATCCGGAGAATACTATATACTTTTTTATCAGACTGATTTCAGAAATGAGGCCCTTAAACTGAAATGAATATTTACCTACCCATTTCGGTGTGTTGTGATCATTACTTAGAGGATGTCTTTAAAGTGCTTTGAATGTACAAAAATACTCAGTGCTATGTATTATTATTGTAATATGCCATCCAGGGTGTGTATTGCTAAACTACTCGGACACACTTTGGGTGTGTCCCACCAATTGAAAAATGCACCAGTAGTGCACTAATGCACACCTTGGAGTGCTGTATTTTTCCTAGAGTCTGGATTATTCATTTACATTCTTCAGTCTTTCAAAAAAGCAATTTTGTGGAATGTATGCAACCTTCCATTAGTCATTCCTAGTAGTAAAAGGATAAGAGAAAAGTGAGGACAAGTTCTAAAGAAGATTTTCTTTAATATTTTAAATATATTGTCACATTAATTTAATTCCCTATGCACTTTTAGGTTCTCTGGACTTAGAAACCTCACATATCCCACCTCATGTTTCCCATGAGCCTGAATGGCCCATTCAGCAGCAGTTTGTGCTCCAGCAACAACTCTGAACACTGTTTCAACTGGGAATTAAATTTGGGTACCTAATTTAGCTTTTCAGTAGAAAGCAAGACTTGACATTGGTTGGTAGACTAATAACTGCAGATGAAGAGGCATTTGGGCTGAGGGAGAACAGGGTGTGCCGCTTAAAACTATCTTTCCCCCCTCTTTAAGACATCTCTCTCTCTACCTCGACACTCACCTTATCTCCATCCCGTCTCCATCCTTTTCATTCCCCAATAAATATCTAAGAAATGGAATTGGAAGCCTTAAACTAGTTCAGGTCTGTCAGGTCTCATGCAGTGTGACTCTAAGGGTCTGTCTACACAGCAAATGAAGGTGGGAATATAGTGTGGGTAGGCATTTTGCACCAGCTTTAATCTAGCTAGCACAGGTAACAATAATTGTGAAGATATGGCGGCACACACTTAAATGCAGGCTAGCAATCTGAATACAACCCTGCTGAGGTCCTGGGAGTGTATTCTGTTGTTAACCCATGCTGAAGTGCCACCATATCTTCACTTATGTTGTTACCTGCACTAGATAGATTAAAGTTAGTGCGGGTATACCTAACCACGCTGTAATCTCGCCTTCATTTTGTAGTGCAGACGTGCTGTAAAGAGAAACTCTGGTTTCCCTACCCAGTCCTGCTGCATTCTAGGAGCGGTTAGGTAGAAATCCTCTGAGCAGTATCAAAATACAGCACCCATTGGAGTCTAAATTTAATTCTGTAAACCTCCTTTCAACCCTTCTTCATTGTTTCTTTGTTGTTATGTAACCTGGAAGTTCTTTTTTGACACTAATTTCTGCAGTCAGAAAGATCAGACACCATGTAGCCTTATTCTCCTAATCTTTTCCATCACGAAGTTAAGGTGAAATTAATGATCCCTGCCTTTGTCCCAGTGATCTTCATATCCTTACTAACCGATCATTTGTCTAATCTTTCCCCATTTCTTACCAAGGGGAAAGAAAAAAAGTGGGTTCTTACCTCATGTTAGCAAACACGTGGTAACCAGGGCCGGCTCCAGGCACCAGCTGAACAAGCTTGTGCTTGGGGGTGGCAGATTCTATGGGGCAGCATTCCACCCAATCCTAGGGCGGCACAGCCGCTTCTTTTTTTTTTTTTTTTTTTTTTTTTGCTCTGGCACCCTGTAGGTGGCGGTGGTCGGGGAGGGGAAGCCTTGCAGCAACTCGGAGGTGCAGCCTGCGTGCCTCTCAACCACGACCGTGTTAGTGGGAGCGGAAGCCTTCCCAGCTATGTGGTTGGCGGTCTGGTGGGCATGTGGTGAGCGCCCCGCTGATTTGCGCTGGCTAGCTCCCCTTCTTCCCCCTCCCCCCAACTAGATGGAGCTCACTCTGCAGCACAGGAGTCCCCCTGCACCCTGGCTCCAGCTGCCCTGTAGGGTGTTTTGTTTTGTTTTTTCCCTGCTTTGCTGGCCATGCCGTGTTCCCCCCCCCTACTTTGCCACTCCGGATGTGTCGTTTTTTTTTCCCCCGGCTTTGCCGCTCTGGTGGCCCCCCCCTTTTTTTTTTCCGCTTGGGGTGGCAAAAAAGCCAGAGCTGGCCCTGGTGGTAACTATCATGAAATGAAATGCTAGTGAAGACAAGGCAGTTTGTAGCATTTGCATGGTATCGGGTCAAGATAAAGAATTGGAGAGATCCTAGGGTTTACCTCGACTTCTTAACATATATTTAAACTAAAACTGTCATATCTTTATTAGAATTTTATTTTGTGTTGGTTACTACCCGTTGGCTAACATGAGGTGAGTCAACATCTTTTCCTAGTGAAGACAAGACCTTAGAAAAGAAGTGATATCTGCCTGATGATCTCAGAGCTCTGAAATACTATTGACCATAGATACTGGGCTTCGAAACAGCTGGTACATATCCATACATGGCACCAGTACCTCTGAAGCTATTATCTTGTTGTCCAGAATATGTTTTCATATTTTTTAAAGGAAGTGTCTAGCTGCTTTCGTTGTAAAGAAAACCTCAAAAATGTGAGCCAAGTGTCTCTAAAGCAGAAAAAAATCTGCGGAGAGCCTGGAATAATAGTTAACTTCCCCCTTCATCTCAGATGACTGATGATGATTTAAGTGTATTTCATCCTCATAATAAAGTAGAGGGATGTTCACAGATCTGTGCAATTTACTATGAGTGACATATAACTTTTGTGCCACAAGTGGGTGACGTGAGAGAAACCCCCACTTTACTTTTCTCCAATCAAAAAGGAGCAGAGCTCAAGAAACCCAGAGGAGATCAGAGTACACACAACCACATTTTGAATATCTCTATAATCTATTGTGAGCAGTATCTCATTCTGGCAACTCACATGGGTGGGACATATTTTGTGGGCAGAGCTCTGAAGAGTACCAGCAGTTCCCCCCACCTCATTCTGACCCTGCCTAGACAGAATACTTGAATGTACATATGCTAGGGACCTATTGGATCATCTGTTCCATCCCTGTACTAGCACTGTTCTCAGTAAGGATTTCTGCTACTCTGAATGACATTTTTCTGTTGCAGAAGGGTGGTTGGTCATGTTAACAGACAGAGGAACATGATAGCTAGATTTTTATGTAGAGATCTGTAGACTGGAATCCTATACGTATGGAAAATTGTCACATTGCATAGTTATCATGCTGTAACCTCTTGAATTGAACAGATAATATATCAGCTGAGGGGTTATATAAATTTGCCTTGCAGTCCTCCTTTATGTTCTTGCTCCCAGCATTATAAGTTTGACACACTTCTTTTTTCTGCAGGTATAGCCCCTGCTCACTGGATTCTTAGGGAAGTCATGCCCATATAGGGCTCACTCCTTTCCTCGGTTTCTCTTAGATATTTCTATGTGCCACAGGATTCACCCACGGCTAGTGGTGCTTTCTCCTGGCCATCCTGGGGATTAGTTCTGGCCAGGTATTGCACCCTCTTCTGGCAGTGTCTCCTCATCATCCTCTCATCTTGAGGATGCATCTAGCTCCAAGAATCTCAGCCTCTTCTCTGTGAGTCGACTTTCTGGCCAGGTCACTAAACAGTTTCCCTTCTAGGGAGGTAACAAAGTCTTTCCAGAACAAATTTGTCCCAAGTAGCTCGCTGACCTCTACCTGGTCTGTGCTATGTCCCCAGTGGCTGGTAGGGGAACCCAGGCCCAACCTCTACCCTGGGTTCCAGCTCAGGGCCCTCTAATCAGCAGTCAAGATCTGTACTCCCATTCCTTGCTGCTCTTCTCCTACCTTCATGGCCTCTCACCTCTGTGGCCAGCCTTCCAACTCCCTCCTCTCAGGGAGTAACCATGGACCACCCTTGATAGCCCTGAACATACCTCCCTCCTCCCAGGCAGTGACTGCAGCCTACTTCCCTGCAGCCTACTTCTGTTGCCAGCTGGCTTTATATAGGCCCCTCCTGTTCCTGTCCAGCTGAGCCTTGTTTCTGATTAATCAATCCCTACTGCCGAGCATCTCCTCCAGGTGCAGTCTGTAGAATTAATTGGCCCACCTGGCCACCTTAACCCCTTCCAGTCCTGTGTGGGGTGAACACCCCATCACACCATGTCACTGCTTACTCATTTTTGGATTGCTAGTCAGATCTAATTCATTTGGAATTCATGAAGTGAGGATGCAGAAATACTATATTTTTTTAATACCCTGGTAATTGTTTTTATGCATTTAATCACATCCAGTTGGAACAAGCCACTCTAGAATGTGTGGAAAACATTTTAATCTGTTTCTACAGTTTCTACTGAAACTTTCCTATCTTATACTCAAGTACATATTCCTTAAAGCTAATAACCCTCGGCACTTGTATAGTGCCTTTTCATTTTCAAGGCATTGACAAGCACTCACTAGTTAACCTTAAAACTAGTTGAAGTTATTCAAGTTGGGAATCATGCATCTATGTAGGTAAGAGTTAACATGCGGCTCTGGAAGCATCAGTTGACCACAGGATGCAATAGCTTCCTAGAAGAACGGAACACTACGGGGCACCAACATTCATTATAGGTAATAGTTTGTTGCTAACTTTATGTGATACAAAAGGCTGCGACACCGCTATTCTTAATTTGTATAAAGAAATGGAGAAAAACAGTTACCAGATAACATTTCTGTTTTGGAAAATAACTTAGTTCACAGAGAAATGGATCAGTAGGTTTCTGCTTTTTCGCTACCTACTATCTTCTTTTTCAGTTGCTATTGAACAGCTTTTGGCAATTAATTTCACATTTCCTCTCCTTATACAGGTATTTGCAATAACAAGTGTAGAATATTTTAGAACCATATTTAAGCACTAGGGTTACATTTATAATAATATTAATTTAGGAAATGGATGACATTTCTACCTGAAAATAACTATTAGAAGTTGCTCAGAACTCTTGATTTTCTCGGAATCTTGGATTTCCTTAGATTAGTGTCTGGCATTCAGCCCCCAGGAGAGCCGTGTGTGGTGCAAAGATACTATCAAATCTCCTGCAATTTAATTTAATCTCCTGCATTTGTTCTCTTCTGTTTCTCCACATTTGAGTACTAGTAGTATTGTTAACCTGGTGTGTTTTGAGTGCTGTTCTGTGCAAAGCACCAGAAACAGGATCTCCAAGGTAAAGTAAGAGAAGTATGATCTGTTATTGGATGGCTCAGTGAGACACTTGTATAAGCCATAGAACCCACTGTCCTGCAAGACATTGCTTGAAAACACCCCCTTCCTTCCTCTCCATGAATATAGCAGTCCTGACTAAAATGTAACTCTTTTTCCTAGAAAGGGTATTGATGACCTCTGTATTCCTGTTAGAGCCATAACAATTCATGTATGTATGTTTAGTATACTTTAGTGGTTAGAGTCAGTGGCTGGGAGTCAGCACTCTTCCATTTTATTCCAAACTCTGTCACTGATTTATTGTGTGACCTTGGAGTAGTTACATAATCTCTCTATGCTTTAGTTTACACTTTCTTACAATGGGTATAACAACACGTAACTGCTTTACAAGGGTGTTTAAAAGTGCACGAAAATTCGATGATCCTATACAGGCATAATTTTTTTCATTGTAAATCTCAGGGCTCACCTTCATCTTCACAGGAAAATTGCATGGGACTTCCTGCTGAAGAACCGATTATAAACTCTCTTGTGTGCTCATTAGTAACCCAAAAGCAATGCTCCTTAATTGGCTTGATGTCATACTAATAAGCACAAAATATTTCTTTCTGCACTTGTCTTAATATAGAGGCTGAAGTTGCTGGTTTTAGATCTCCACTAAGCTTTGTCAGCATCAAGGATCAGACCTGATGATGATGTAACATTGTGATGCATTTGATTTTATCAGTTTGCATGTCTTTGTAAACTTCTAGGTTTATAAGAAATAAGGTGCCTAGAAAGTTTTTGCAGACTAACTTCACCAAAAGTTGCCATTTCCAGACCTGGGGAGAAATGTTGAAAACTTCCTGAGTCCCATTGCCTTTCAATGAGGCTTAAGTGGCAGGTTTTTTAATCCCTATGGGAGTTAGGTGCCTAGGCGCTTTTGAAAATCTCTCTAGGTGCCTTTCTGCATCTTTAGGTAATTAAATACCTTTTAAAATCTGGCCTTACATGCCTAAGTGACTTTTGAAAATGGATTTAGGCTCTAAGTAACTTAAGCACTTTTGAAGATTTTAGCTATGGTCTTGTGACATTTGTTGGCATTAAAAATGAAAAAAAAAACAACCCAAAACACCAAGATCAAAGTATATTTCATTATCCCTCTAGAATCATGGGCACTTAGGATTGGAATGTACCTGAATAGTTTATCTAGTCCAGTCCCTGTACCGAAGCAGGACTAAATATTGTCTAGACCAATGTTTCTCAAACTGGGGTCGTCGCTTGTGTAGGGAAAGCCCTTGACGGGCTGGGCCGGTTTATTTACCTGCCCCATCCACAGGTCAGCTGATCGTGGTTCCCACTGGCCGTGGTTCACCACTGCAGGCCAATGGGAGTGCTGGAAGTGGCGTGGGCCAAGGGGGTAGGTAAACAAACTGGCCCGGCCCGCCACGGGCTTTCCCTACACAAGTGGTGACTCCAGTTTGAGAAACACTGGTCTAGACCATCCATGACAGGTTTTTATTTAACCTATTTTTATAAATCTCCAGTGCTAAAGATTCTACAACCTCCTCAGGTAATTTTGCTCCATTGCTTAACCACCCTGACAGTTAGGAAGTTTTTCCTAATATCTAACCTGGATCTCCCTTGCTGCAGTTTAAGCCCATTGTTTCTTGTCCTGTCCTTAGTGGATAAGGAGAACAATTTATCATGCTTCTCTTCACAACAGTCTTTTTACTCACATGAAGACTGTTATATCTCCCCTCAGTCTTCTCTTCTCCAGACTAAAAAAACCCCAATATTTCCTCACAGGTCATGTTTTCTAGCCCTCAGATTATTTTTGTTGCTATTCTCTGGACTTTCTCCATTTTGTCTGCATCTTTCCTGAAGTGTGGTGCACAGAACTGGACACAATACTGTGCATTTTCTGTTATTTTCTTTCCTTCCTCATTGAGTAATGGGCCTAATGTGTCCTTGGTTTTCCTCTTGCTTCTAATGTATTTGTAAAATCTTTTCTTGTTATTTATATCCCTAGCTAGTTTAATATCGTTCTGTGCCTTGGTCTCTCTTATTTTGTCTGCACAAGTTTGTGGTGTTTCTTTTTTTATCTTCTTTCTTTCTTAATTTGATCTAGTTTCTACTTTGTGTAAGTCTCTTTTGTGTTTCAGGTCATTGAAGATCTTCTGTTTAAGCGAGGGTGGCCTCTTACCATATTTCATGTCTTTCCTATGGATTGGGTTAGTTTGCTCTTGTGCCCTTAATAATGTCTCTTTAAAAAATTTCCCAACTCTCCAGAACTCTTTTTCCCTTTAGACTTGCTTCCCATGGGATCTTACCTACAAATTCCTTGTTTGCTGAAGTCTGCCTTCTTGAATCTCATTGTATTTATTCTTCTGTTTTCCCTCCTACCATTCCTTGGAATCATGAATTCCATCATTTCATGATCACTTTCACCTCACCTGCGTTCCACCTTCAAATTCTCAACCAGTTCCTCCCTTTTTTCCAGAAGCAAATTGAGAACAAACTCTCCCCTAGTCATTTTCTCCACCTTTTGTAATAAAAAGTTGTTTTCCAATGCATTCTAAGAACGTGCTGGAAGATCTATGCCCTGCTGTATTATTTTGTCAATGGAGGTGGGAGATTCTTTCCTATCTTTGTCTCCTATAACTGTTTTTAGTTAATAGGTGTCTGTCTTCCTTTGACAAAACTGTATGTTATTTATGTTAAAAATGAACTTTAACCAAGCCTCTGTAATATAGATATCAGCTATGTTTCCTTCTGTCGTTGTTCTAGCTACATCTTTCTTCTAGCTATACATACGTATTTGTCTTCTGTCTATACCTTTGAAATGCTTTTATTTACATTGTCCCTTAGGCATGGGTTGCTTCCTCTAAATTAATCTGTGATCCACTTTTGCTGTGATGCCTACAAGAAACCATCCAGACAATGATGAGTAGGTGTGTGACAGTCAGAGAAAGCTGGTTTTATTTATTTCATAGAAAAACTTTCAGATAACCTAAGGCTTCAAGATGTTTAATAGTTAAACTAGATGATTTCACTATCTTTATTATCCTCCTCCTCTTCCCTCCTATTCTTTGTCATACTCACTAATAGCATTGCGTTAAGAGTAAGGTTTTAGCTCTTTGGGGCATAGTCTACCTTTGTGATTGTATAATGCTTAGCACAATGTGCCCGTAATCCTGATTGGGACTTTTGGGTGCTACCATAATAACAAAATACATAGTGGTCATAATTGGTTGAGTTCCGAAAAGTCCAAGGGACAACATGACTGTCTCTTTCAATTCTGATTAGGTGTAGAAGACTTCCATTGACAAAAAATACCAAAGTAATGTCAGGCTTTACAGGGGCAACTAAAACTATACTCTAAATTAATGATATCCAACAGGTGTATAATACATGTCTTAGCAACAGCAAGAAAGAGAGAATCTCTTTGCTTTTAATGATAATTCCTCATGACTTGCTTCACAGCAATTTAAAAACAGGGTATAGTTTATCTCAGGGGTCGGCAACCTTTCAGAAGTGCTGTTCTGAGTCTTCATTCATTCACTCTAATTTAAGCTTTTGTGTGCCAGTAATACATTTTAACGTTCTTAGAAGGTCTCTTTCTAGAAGTCTATAATATATAACTAAACTATTGTTGTATGTAAAGTAAATAAGGTTTTTTAAATGTATAAGAAGCTTCATTTAAAATTAAATAAAATGCAGAGCCCCTCGGACTGGTGGCCAGGACCCAGGGACTCTGAGTGCCACTGAAAATCAGCTCACGTGCCACCTTCAGCACCTGTGCCATAGGTTGCCTACCCCTGGTTTATCTTATGAAAGCAGAAAATGTTTTGTCTCAAATGAGACTTTCTACAAGATGACATCTTCACACAGTATGCATCTTTGTTTGTAGGATGTTTTCTTTGACTTCTTCTATTACTTTGTTAACAGATTAATTATTTCTTTATGCAGTTTTCATCTAAAGAGGCTTGGTGCTAATTTGCTTCCTGTAGCAGTCCTGTTTAATTAGGTAATCACCCTTGTGTCTACATGCTGATAGGGGAAAAAAATGACAAAATTACACAATAGGTTCATTTAAAACAGTGCAAAATATAAACTTGAACTAACAAATTAAATGGGAAGTAAAGAAAATACAGCTGAGGCCCATTAATAAGGACATAGCAGTGACAGGGGAAATATATTGTAATTAGCACATCCCTATTAACTAGGAAAAACCTCACTGTTTCCAATGTGCAGCATCAAATGTGTTTCTCCGAAAGTGCATCATTTAACAAGATCATCATGCTAATACCTATTAAATCCATGAGTTCCCTGTATTTATTTGGTTTATTTAGGGCCATATTTTGTCTTCTTTACTTGAGTAATATCTTACTCAGTGAAAATTCCCATTCAAACCAATGGCACTATTTGCAGAGAAGGGTACCACTCAATGGCACAAGGATGGCAAAATCTGCTCCTTAGCTTTAAAACCCAAAGAAAAGTAGAAGCGCTGTCTAGGGCTGTATATGCACATAACTTAATTTTAAAGGTGCAGCAACATAAAACCAGCAGCTTTCCCCAAAATAAATAACCAGCCAGTGATAACTAATCAACCAATACCCTGGAAAACACAAACATGAGCACTTATTGTATGCGTCCCTCAATAGACAAACATCTGTGGGAAAAGATGTGCCTTGAAGCACGCCCTGAAAAGCCAACAAATTAGCGTATTTTGGATCAATATGGAGAGTGAATTCCAAAAAGTGTGTCTACACTGCAGTTGGGAAGTATGATACCAAAATGTATAGCTGTACCTGAACTAGCTTTAATCTAGCTTCATCAAAGCTAGCTCAGATAAAAAAACTGTGAAGGTGCTGCAACACAAGCAGCTGCAGAGGCTAGCCCCAACTATCTAAGATCCTGGGTAAATACTCAAGTGGCAGCCACCTGTAGTGCCTCTGCTTCAATGCTACTGTTACTCAAGCTTTGCTGTAGCTTGATGTCTATGCATGCTGTAGTCACACCTCCTGATTGCAGTGTAAACATACCCAAAGTTAAAAGCCTTCAGTGAAGCATGTCTTGCTGGCAGCTTTTTGTCTCTTGTACTAACGGGGATCCAGGGATTTCAGTCGGAGTTGCAGATGTCCAAAACCTCTGCAAATTCAGTCTTGGGTATCTCAGATTGAGCAAGCATTTTTGAAACTGTGGTGCTTATCCACTCTATGCCTGAGCTTCCCCATCTGTAAAATGGGGAATGTAGTAATGATTAATTACCCTGCCTTGTAAAGTCCTTAAAGATCTGTAGATGCTAAGTGATATAGAAGTGCTAAATATTTTTATTTTTATTTATTGTTTGTGTGTATGGGCCAGTATTGGCAACCCAAAGCTTTCTGAAATCCTGAGTTAGCCCCCCCACCCCCCGCAAAATCATGAGATTGGCTTAAGAGTTCTGGGATTTAAAAATAGTGTTTGCAATTTGGCTTTAATTAGTTCCATCCTTCTCCTATGTTCATTTTTGTTGTCTATGGCTTGTTGCAGTGCTCGTTCCTTGGTTTCTGTTTTCTTGGTTTCTGTTTTCTTGTGTTGTGGTGCCCTCTGGTGGTTATTGTCTGAACTGCTGGCTCTCCGTTGTCTCCTGGGTTCTGCCTAGCAACTCGTTTTTCTTCTTCTTGCTACTCTTTGATATGTAAATTGTAACCCTGATTGCAGTGTAACATACCAAAGTTAAAAGCTTCAGTTGAAGCATGTCTTGCTGGGTTGCTGTCTCTTGTACTAAGGGGATCAGGGATTTTAGTCGGAAGTGCGGGGATGTACACATAAGCTCTGTGCAAAGTAGTATTGGGTATCTAGATTGAAGCAGCATTTTATAGATTAACCTGCTGGTGCATATATCCATTTATGTCTGAGCTTCCATGATGTAATAAATCGGGGTATGTAGTGGAACAATTGGCCCCGATTATTACTTGCCTGTGTAGGTCGTTAAAGATCTGTAGATGCTAAGTGATATAGAAGTCGCCAATATTTATTGTTTTTTATGTGTTATTTACTTGTTTGTGTGATGGCAGTATATGGCAACAATGCTTGTCTGAAATCCTGAGTTAGCACCTCCGACTTAACACGCAAAAGATAATGAGATTTTGGCTGGAGACTTGGATTTGTAATAATTCGTGTTCTTCTTCTTCCTTGCATAGGTTTTGGGCTTTATTAGTTAGTGCCGTCGTCCATAACCTGTTCATGTGTTTGTTTGTGTATGGCTTGTTTGCAGTTGCTCGTTCTCTTGGTGTTCTGTGGGGTAGTTGCATGGAGTATCATTTGTTTTTGGTGGTGTTGGTAGGCTCTTTGGCTGGTTATTTGTTGACTGTGGCTTCCGTTGTCACTTCTTGTATTGGACTAGCTAATCAGTGCGTTTAGTAGTTCTCTTCTTAGCTACTTCCTACTTGGTAATGTACTCTTTACCAAACAAAGCCTCAATCTCTCTACTTTAACTGTGTGTGTTTTGCTGGTATTGATCTGATATGTGGCATTCTACTTGCATTAGCAATAGAGCCTTATTGCTGTTAATACGATTCTTGCCACGTAATATGCAACGCCCTCCAAAGGGCCAGAGAGAAAAAAGAGTTTTCTCACTGGCATTTAACTAAGCCGTTATCTCTCATGCTAAAAAGCATACAGAGAAAAAAGAAGCTAGAGGTATTCTACTGGGCTTTGGATTCTAAATCAAAAGATGTTCCCACAGTCGGCTCGATTTGTCTCAATAAGCATCTGTAAATCTGGACCTCTCAGCGATCCGAAAACCTGGGTGCTGAACATTGGAACTCAAGTCTTATTAGAGCTTGGATTTATTTCGATGCAACGAGAGAAGTGCACGAGATTTGGAGTGAGCTGATAACATCTTATGGTCGTCCCGAACCTTTTTGCCTGGGAGCCAAGACTCTAGATGGCCCTGAGCCTCCAACCAAGGGGAAATAACCACTTCTTTGCTGCTCTTATACTTTTACCAGATGTTCATCGCCTTGGGAATAGTGAGGAGTTTCCCTGCCTTCAAGTCTCCTATAAGAAACGCCTCACGAAGGAGATGTAAATTCCTTCTTCTTCTCTCTTCCAGTCTTATGCTGAGAGGACAGTTACTACTGCAGGAGATTCCTATGCACTTGTTTAAATAGGAAGGAAAAATATCATACAAGTTTTTAAAAAGAAGCTTTATATAAAAGACAGGGAGAAAAACATTACTGCAGGGATCATAGTATTTGACATAACACAGGGCTTATTGCTTTAAGAAGAAGATCATGACTATATTCAGCCCTTATTTTTAAATAATAGATATCCGGAGTGTTAAACATTACTAGCATACATCCCCAACGGG
>NC_133769.1:269161922-269181416 GCF_003597395.2 Chelonoidis abingdonii
TTTTAAGATATCCAATTTAATTATTCAGCAACTCCACACAGGTTAAATACAAAATACAATATACCTATTGCTTTTCTCTTTGTACTTCACTTGGGAACAGAAGGGTTGAGAAGACTTGAGGATAGGAAAAAAAAAAGCTCTTCCTCATTAGCCGAGAAGAAACACACAGAACAAAGACCAAACACTCCACGAAGTTCCTCCCTCACTTTGAAAAGGTCGGTTTTCCTGATTGGTCCTCTGGCCAGGTGTTTGGTTCCCTTTGTTAACCCTTTACAGTAAAAGAAACATTAACCCTTAGCTATCTGTTTATGACAGCCCCCCCCCCCCCGCAAAATCATGAGATTGGCTTAAGAGTTCTGGGATTTAAAAATAGTGTTTGCAATTCTTTTTATTTGTCTTCTTTTCAATCTTTGTGAGTCATGTTTTCAAACTTTTTGCCATAACCATGGGGCTAGAAATTTACTTTTTTAAAAATTAAAGCTGTGTGTGATGCTGGCAGATAAGGTGCCAGCTCCTGACAAGGCCCCTGGCCCCAAACTAAACACGGTTGAATGCATAGCTGGAAACCAGTCTGGCTCACCTGTGTGTTAGTATTATTAAAATAAGTATTAGATTTATAAAAATGTGTTTAGACTTTATGAAATGCTTGTAGGATGCTGCATGTATTAACCTCACTTAACACCTGTACCCCATGTTATCAGGTTATAATGAGTGTTTGCATTGTTAGCCCCTGTAACTGTGTAATGGTACGTCTACACTATGAAATTAGGTCAAATTTATAGAAGTTGGTTTTTTAGAAATTGTTTTTATACAGTCGATTGTGTGTGTCCCTACACAAAATGCTCTAAGAGCATTAAGTCAGCGGACTGCAAAGACTAGTGTCGACTTCCAGAGCATTGCACTGTGGGTAGCTGTGGGTAGCTATCCCACAGTTCCCTCAGTCTCC
Source organism: Chelonoidis abingdonii (assembly GCF_003597395.2). NCBI lineage: Eukaryota > Metazoa > Chordata > Testudines > Testudinidae > Chelonoidis > Chelonoidis abingdonii. The sequence continues at coordinate 269,162,869 of NC_133769.1, forward strand.
ACTGCCCATTGAAATTCTGGGTTGAGATCCCAATGCCTGATGGGGCAAAAACAGTGTCGCAGGTGGTTCTGGATACATGTCTTCAGGCCCCCCACCCTCCCTCCATGAAAGCAAAGGCAGACAATCGTTTTGTGACTTTTTTCCTGGGTTACCTGTGCAGCCGCCATACCAAAGCAAGCATGAAACCCGCTCAGCTCACCATCACCATACATCTCCTGGGTGCTGGCAGACGTGGGAGTGCATTGCTACACAGCAGCGACTCATTGCCTTTTGGCAGCAGACGGTGCATTACAATCAGTAGCCATCATCGTCGTATTCCTGGGTGCTCTTTTAGCTGACTTCGGTGAGGTCAGTCAGGGATGCCTGGGCAGACATAGGAGTGACTGAGCCAGGTCATTCCCATCTTCTGCCAAGCACCCAGGAGATGATGATGGCTAGCACTTGTACTGCACTGTCTTCTGGCGAGCAGCCAGGAGATGATGATGGCTACCAATCATAATGCTGCATCTTCTGCCGAGCACTCAGGAGATGACATGGCTAGCAGTCGTACTGCACCATCTGCTGCCAGCCTAAGATGTAAAAGACAGATGGAGTGGATCAAAACAAGAAATTGACCTAATTTGTTTTGTGAAATCAATGGCCTGCTAAACACGGGGTTTTGAGTTCAATCCTTGAGGGGGCCATTCTGTGTGACAGTTGTTTGTGTTTCTCCTTGATGCAAAGCCACTCCTTTTGTTGATTTTAATTCCCTGTAAGCCATGTCATCAGTCGCCCCTCCCTCTGTCAGAGCAATGGCAGACAATTGTTCCGCACAAAACCAGGTGAGGAGGCAATGGCAACATGGTGACGAGAGTGATGAGGACATAAACATGGTCATAGACTTCTCACAAAGTATGGGCCGGGCAATGGGCCCCAGCAATGTGCACATCATGCTGATGAGCTCTGCATGAGCTCTGCCTGGTCACCTGTGCTGATCAGCTCGCCACGCAGGCCAAACAGGAAATGAAATTCAAAAGTTCATGGGCCTTTTCCTGTCCACCTGGCCAGTGCATCTGAGTTGAGAGCTCTGTCCAGAGTGATCACAATGGAGCACTCTGGGATAACTCCCGGAGGCCAATACTATCGAATTGCGTCCACACTACACCAAATTTGACCCGGCAAGGCCGATTTCAGCGCTAATCCACTTGTCAAAGGTGGAGTAAAGAAATCGATTTAAAAAGCCTTTTAAGTTAAAAAAAAAAAAAAAAAAGGCTTCATTGTGTGGACGGGTCCAGGGTTAAATCGAGGTAATGCTGCTAAATTCGACCTAATGTCGAACTCATTAAGGCCTAACTCATTAAGCAGGGAAGAAGCATTAAATAATGTAAAATGCTGGCTTCCTATAGAAGGTGCTAGGTCCTGCACACAAGCAAGTCCATTGAAACCAAAAGAACCATTCTGAAACATCAAAGGACAAAGACTTTGTTGATCACTGCCCCCCTACTCTCATGAAGAGGAGATGTGCGTGAGGGCTTATCGCATCAGCTTGAACTCTGGGGGAAGGGAATAAAAATCCCTGAGCAGAAGAAAACTGATCTCTCTCAATTTCTGAACTCAGAGGGGTGAAGCATAATCAAGGGATCCCCAGCTGTTTAGCCTGGTTAGCCCTACCGGACTTATAGGATTTGCATATTACAGCAGCTTGTATTACCTTTTGGAACCTAATGCTCTAACTCATTTGTGTGTGTATGTTTACCTGCTTTATCCTTTAACTCATTTCCTTTTTCTTAGTTAATAAATCTTTAGCTGGTTTATTGTAGGATTGGCTACAAGTGTTGTCTTTGGTTTGAGATCTGAGGTGCAATTCACCTGGGTATGTGATTAGTCCTTTGGGATTGGGAGTGACCTGAACATTGTTGTGATTAATGGTGTAACGCACTATCTGTCACAAAGGCAAGCTTGCCTGGGTAGCAAGATAGTCAGAATACCCAAGGGGACTGTCTGTGACTCCATGTTAAGGTTGTTATAGTGACTGAGGGGTTCACACTTGATACTTGTTTGGTGAAAACTAAGTATAAACTGACAACCAGTTTGAGGTTTGTGCCCTGCTTCTTCATACTCTGGTACTCACATTTGTGAGCCAATCCAGATAGTTTGACACAGAAGTTTTGGTATATTCACGTGACTCCAGCTTCTAGGGCTTTGAGAAAGACCAAATATCATGAAACTTGCAATAAAATAACGAGAGCTGACAAAATTAAATTCTGGACTACTTTATTTTTAACTCTGGGGGTCACAACCTTTAAACACAGGGAAAGTGTTTGAAAGTTTTGACTGTTCTTGTTTCTGGGTGATTTTTCAGCTGTAGAAAGGTAATCATGAATGAAAAATCCAATTCTGGACATTAAAAAAACAAAACCGTAAAGTTTATAAAATTTTAGCTCCTGCCCAGTGGGTACCTACTCGCTTTGAAACTTGCATCATCAATTTAAAGTGGAGGAAATATATTTTCTTCTATTTTTTGTTCTTGTTTGACACCTCAGTAATCTTTTTACAGGTTTGTGAACCTTGAATTCTGCTAGAATATGTTTCAGTGATTGGCTTAGTTAATATACTGATACACATATTAGAGTGGTCAGTGCCAATTAAGTGTTGACAAGGATCATTGACCTAACATACAGATAATCACTTAGATCCCAATCCTGCAATGATCTCCAAGTGAATTTAGGAGTCTGCCAGCACAGAGCACACTACAGGATTGGGGCCTTCATTTAAAAATAATTCCACTGCTTTACAAACATGTGTAAAAAGCCTTAATTTACCCAGAGCATCTCAGAGAGCCAGCCACAACAGGATCTAACTTCCCTTCAAAAGAGGGCATGAGAGAGAGCTGAGAATTGACCTCATTTATCATTGCTATATTATTGCAAAATCTAGTATCATGACATTGTGAAAATGCAGAGAACAGCTGATTTACTTGGGAATGTGCAGTGCACTATTTGATTCACCTGTTACCATGGGAGTGTGCTGGAGTAGCTGAAATTTGTCTAATGCATGTGATACTTTGTTGCAAATTAAAATATGTAAACATCTCTAATGTAACAAATTAACCTCTGTATATAGTTTTAAGAGGTGTTTGTTACCAACCCATTACACAGGTTCAGAGATTAATCAGTAAAACTGACAAGTAGAGCTTTGCACGGATACAAATTTATATTCGCAGATGCAGATATCTGCAGATATAAATCGGTATCCGCGGAATTGCAGGGCTCTCCCAGAACTGCAGTGGGGAAAAAAGCAGAACATGAGACTGCCACTCCTAAGAGCCAGTGCCCTGCTCCAGCAGCTCCTCCGGCGTGGTTGTACCATCCCTATCCCTGCCCCCATCCTTTCCACACAGCTGTCTGCATCTCCTGTCTAGGGGCATGTACACCACTTGAACAGAAGAGCACGACCAGGACAGCTGGCTGTGAGCCTGGTGCCCACCCCAGTGTGTTGATTAAGAGCTCTAATCTTGTCACCCTTACCTCCACTTATCCCTACTCCATGAGTAGTTCCCTCCCTAAATCAGTGTGGCTATTCCTGAAATAAAGTGCTGCTCAGAGTAACAGAATTGGGCCAAAAACTTGCAGAATTGGTTTCACATTTTATTTTTTGTTATCTGAGGTCTCGAATCTATTTTATTTGTATCTAGAAATGTAAACTGCTGTGACAGCTTTCTTCCCCCCCCCACCTTGTTTAGTTTCATTATATCATATGACATGTTAAATGAAGTGCCGCTGATATCAAGCTTCTGTCAGCAGCTAATGCCAAAAATATTCATTCTAACACTTCACAACACGCAAACGAGCACTTTACAGCACAGCCAAGGGGGTGCTAGCTATCGTTCTTTTGTTTTTGCCCCTTGTGTAGAGCTCCAAAAAGGGAAACAAAAGAGAATGTATTGTAAAATGATTTCTAGTATTTTTTTTTCAAAACGCTTCTCTCCATCTCATTTGTGCATGGCAGATAAAATTAATTACTGCATTGCAGATAATAGCACCTAAAGGTCATCCTTTGAATTGTTTTTCTCTTTAGTATTGTTTTCATGCTTTGAAGATAATGGTGTGATTTTATTTGTTCCCTGTGCAGTAGGCTGCCTTAGGAAGCATATTGAGAGGACAAATAATAGTGACAGGATGGTGCCACATAGTTGCTCTGCAAGATTTCCTCTGCTGTAATATCTCTCTGGTTAAAAAAATAAGCCTGATAACAGTGCAGAGGTCTTTTATTCTGTAAATGTGGAGACATGGAGCTGAGGGCACTAAAATAGCTATCCACTTTCACACATGCACATATGTGTAGAGTGTTTATTAAATCATTCCAAATGGTTTGTTTCTGCGATGTAACCTGCAGATGCTGGATTGTTTCCCTCTGCTTGTATTTTCCCCCTGAACACTGGAGAATGTTTGCAGGCACTCTGTTTAAAACTGGACTGGGCCTGTAGAAAGATGGATTCATTTACCCAAGCCTTTTCTCAGCTGCGTATGTGTATAAATAAAGTTTCCTGAGAAAACTTTGAGAGATGTTATCAGTTACACTCAGCTGCTTCCCCTCCCCTGCACCCCAACAGGTTTTATGGGTTTACTAATGGTCACAGGGCATATAGTTTTGCTTCTTCTGTTGCACAATATATACAGTGCACCACCACTTGAGTTATGGAAAGTAAGCAGAACATGCTAAGTTATTGTTCTGATGGAGATAGTTTTAATTATGCATGTATGTATTTATTTATTAGGGGACTAGAAATGTCCCTTATTTGCTTCTGTATGTAGGCATTTCCAGAATGTCTGTATCTCCAGATATCAGTGTTTAGTGTTACCTCAAACCAAAGCTCTTGGTAATTTCACTGTCCGTGAGGTGGTATCCGGATAGACCAAGGGAGATGCAGCACTTGTGTCTGCTATGTGGCTGACACAAACAAATCAAAACCACGTCTTTTCACTTACAGCCAGTACTTTGTTAGACTCCAGCCCTCCCACTAGAATGCCTTTGTGCAATCACTGCTTTGTTTGGCCTCAAGCAAACACAAACCCAATAGGTTATAAAGCACCCCAAACTGAGAATTACCCCTTAGGCATTTGGAGCAGTATTCGGGTGATTCAGCCACAGATTTCTGAGGGCCAGCCTTCTGGGCATGGCAGGAGATCTTCTCGATTTGTCCACGAAGCGATCCGCTTGACCTAAATCCACAATTCTCCTCTTATACCCCAAAAGTTACAAAGATATGTCAATCAGAACCGTCACATAGCTCATCAAACCATGTTAACCATCAGGCAAAAGCAGGAGTTACAAAAACATGTCACAAATAAATAAATAAATAAATAAATTGTTAAGCAAGCAGTTTTGAGCTGTTAGTCTGGCAGTTATATTTCCCCATAATTACAATCCTAAAATATATCCAGACTTCCTGTTTTTCGGACATTTGCCCCAGCATGTCAGAGAGGGTGTAGAATCAAGCTCACTTCATGTAACAGATATCCCCCCACCCCTCCCAGTTCGCCTTAGTTATGCTAAATTCCTGCAGAGGCCTACTTAATGGCTAAATGCAGCAAGAAATAAAATTGATAGTCCATCCCAATAATTGGCAGGAGCCAGGACACCTGCTTGATTGTGGAAATGTCCCTCTACATTTAGGTTAATAGAGGAAAACCATTGAGACAGAGAAGAATCAGGTGGCCCTGCTGAGGTTCTGAATATTCTGTAGAGATAGTGGTATCACAGGCCATAAACTGTCCTAATGTAACCCATGCCTGCTCAGGGTAGTGGTCTGTCCCTCCTGAGTGGCACCTAGTGATTGATGAGTCTGCTACAGCCTTAGCTAAGGGCCATGTGCTTTGAGGCTCATGCATTTAGTTCCAGAGGTCTGAGATTCAATCCTGCCTGATGACATCTGGGATCTGTCAGTGCTACTGTAACACAACTTTATGAAAAACACATTATTCTTCAGTCAAAGGTTTTCAATTTTAGGGTTTTTTTTGAGGGGGGGGGGGCACTGGCTGGCTTAGAAGGAGCGATAACAGGTTATAGAACTTTTCCCCTGTAGCTTACCAGTGACCAAAAGTTGATACCATCTGATAGCTATTCAGTGACGTATGTGAAATGTGTTGTTCTCAGTCCAGTTTTCAGTGGAAAAGTGTCTGCATCCAACACTGACAAATTTGTCTGCATATTCAGAGAGGCCAAAGTCTGAGTGGGTGGTGGAGAATGAACCATCCCCTGATACCTAGAAGTGGTCCAGTTTGAAACCTATTGGGAGGGGCAGTGTGAGGAATCTCCTTTTCTGTGGCTACACAGAGGACTTCAGCGTGGATGTCATGCTGACGCCTTTCATAAGCACTACAACATAAATCTGAGACAGCCTCCTTGATTTATAAACCCAATGTTCCAGTAAACACTTGGGATGCAAACAGGATCTTCTCATAGATACTTAAAGAAAACCATGTTTTACTTTCCTCTTTCTCTTTTATCTGAGGTGTGGTGCTGGGATGGATCACATTGGCTTGTATGAATGGCATGTATAAACTGAGTAAAGACTAGGACAATCATAGCATGAAATTCAAATAAACTTACATACTACAGCTGTACTAAGATTTGTTTGAAAATGTTTAAATGTAGTAGGGGTTCTTTCTAGGGACCTCTGCATTCAAGAAAAAATATATCAAGATGACTAAAAGCAAAAATCTTAATATTTTTGATGACCTGTTGATGCCTTTTAGTCTTGCCCTGTGATGCTTGGCTATTGTTTTGAAATGCTTCGGTAAAGTCAGTCATTATGCTGACTCTCAAATACACGGTTGTCCTGATGATTTCTTTTAGCTGGTAAATGCGATGCTATGTTGTTAGAAGTCAGTGGAGGGGAATCATTCAAGAAATACAATACGGAATAAAGTCTCAAAGGAACTATGTCATGGTGCTTTTCATTATTAGATGAATTTTCTCAATAGAGTTCATTCTCTTTTAAATCATTTGCTATGGCTAGCAATGTTTGTGCCATTAATGGGGCTCAATCCTGAATTGCTTAGGAAAAACTTCCATTCATTTCAGTGGGAGTATTGCTTGAGTGAAGGGCTCTGGAGCATTAGAGTGCTGAGAATTTTTAAAAAAAATTATTGTCCTGCCAATGAAATCTAAATATAAAGAGAACACTTTCCATGGAAAATGGTCTGCTTTCAATTCACTGTTCCCACCTAAATCTGCCACAGAAAATTTTATTTTCAAGAAAATCTGCATGTTTTGACTGTTCCGTTTACAGATAGATTGTTAGAACGGTAAAGAAAGCGACAGCCCCATTTGCAAAGGTCCTAAGTAGCACCAGCTCTCATTGACTGGGATTTTGGGATTCTCAGTGGCTCCTGTCTCACTGGTTATTAAATCTAAAGTCTGTAGCAAAGGCTGTAAAGTAGCTTTGCAGCTGCTAGAATAGAGGGAAGTATACCTTTCACTGCCCCCGGAACCTTGTACATTTGCATACAGTCCCATTTTCTTGATCTTGCAGAGGATTGATAAGAGATGGTGTGAACAGATTGCAATAATCTCAGGGAGACATTAATTCTGAAGCCTAATGATGGTAATTTAGGGGGCTGAATTCACTGCTGCAGGTTGTTTTGTGCTCAGTAATGCCAGGCTACATTAACTATTTCGTGGTTGATAACTTTAGCAGAACCATTGCTCTGTAGTGATGTAAAGCTTCAGTAAGGTACCACCTCTTCTCTTCTCCCTTCATTTGATGCCAGGCCATATCGTAAAGAAAAAAGGACCTAATCAATGAGAGTATGAAAAAAGAGGTTCTTTCCATTTCAGATGAGTTAAAAAAAAATCCATGGATAATTAACGGTTCTATTCAGTACTTACATCTCCTTATACCATAGAAAGAGGTTTCTGGCAAGTCTGTTTATTACATAGAACAAGATAGGAGTGGGGGTTTGTCAGACTTATTTCTGTTTATAATCTGTGATACTCTGTAATGGGGTTTGCTCACCACTGTGGCGCCTCCTGCTCGCTGTCTTGGGAATTAGCTCTGCATTTTAGAGCGCCCTCTTCAAGGCTCTATTAACCCCTTTCCTGCCAGTGAGGGGCAGCTGCCCCATCACACACCCTCCTCCTCTAGAGTGCAACCCCTTGGGGTAGGGATGTCTCCTGCCCTGTACCTGTCTAAGCAGTGCCCGCAGGTCATCCCTCTCTTGTTTGCACCTTCCAGCAGGAAACACACATTTCCCTTCTCCTCTATATCATATTGGGCCTGGTTCCTCTGAAACTCTTAAGTTCCCCTCAGCTACTTGCAGGGCCTCCTCATCAGCTGCCAGATTCTCCTGCAACTCATTTACCTAGCCCACTGGATCCCTCATCACCCTCTCCTCCAGGGTCTGAGTTCCTACTGCAGCCTGTTCTGCTTTGGTGTGGGTTCCCTTGTCTGCCTGGGTCCTCTCCATCCCCATCTTATCCAACACCTCCTTAACGTCCCCTGGGCATAGGAGATGGCTTTCTGCCCAGTCTCTGGTCATCACTGCCACATCTACCTTGATAGTCTCTAACCTATCCTGGTTCCTGGGGAGCCCTCTTCTACCTTCTCCTAAGGGTGTTTTTTGATATGGCCTCCCTCATGGCACTGGAAGCAAACTCTTCCCCCCTCCTTGGCCATGGGACTCCCATTGTCCTTCCCTGATTCAGCCCCTCCCCCTGGGCTAGCTTTGACCCTGCAGCTCAGGTAAGGGCACTCCCTTTGTAGGTGCCCCTGTTGCCCACAGGCCTAACATACCCATCCCCTTCTTGTTCTCCTCAAAAGGGGGACTCTCTTTGGCTTTCGCTTCTTCCTGCTCTCTGGTTGAGGCTTCAGTCCCCTATCCCAGGAGAGGCAATCTCTAATCCACTTTATCAGTCAAAACCATAAGGTGGCTTTACTTCAAATGCAAAATACATAAATCTAACTAGAGGCAGTTTTCTTTCGGAGAGAGTAGGGGTCACTAAGCAAACTTTTTCCATTTGAATAGACCATTTCTTAGTACTACAAAATACTTTTCAGTAAGTGTATTTGAGCAGTGCTTCAAGTACACTTTTTGTTTTGTTTGCCTTATTACGCCTTTCCATTCCCCACTTATAATCTTACTGTATTAACTTCTCTTCATCCCCTAAAGAAATTATAGCTAGTGAAGGTGTTAAACGAGTCTCAATGAAACCTCTGTCATAAGTAGCAGCCCTCCACTTATGCATTTCTTCCAAACCGTGCAATAAATACTTACTTGACTAAGGGCCTCAATGTGGAAATATCAGATATCTGGACTTTTTCCTCCCTATAATGTAGCATTTTATTGATGTCTTATGCATCACAGAATCTTACACAAATCAGATTAATAATGCATATTAGCAAGATGTGTTCAACTTGTGTATTAATCCTGCAATTTGTCTATTGTTGTGTATCAGTGGAAATAGAGCATTGGATTTATTCTTTTCAAAATAAGCTGTTTGGACTCTCACCTATTCAGTGTTACAGTTTCTGAAATTAAATATAAAATCAACAAACATATGCAGTAACATAGTAACATAGTAGCTACAGTAGCGATAGGTCTATATGAGGAGTATGCATAAATACCTTGCTACGTCAAGCCATGTCTACTGACTTGTTTTGTCATTATGAAGTATTTTCCTTTCACCTGGTTATGAATTAGCACCCTTTCTCCCCCTCCTCTTCACACCAGATATAGGATATATTGAGTTCTGAGTTTTACGTTGCGTGATTAATCCTCTGCTGCTCTTCATGACTGCACCCCAGAGCAGATGGTGCTAAGCTTTCTGTGGATTGTTGAATTTAATTTCTTCCCACTTTCACTTTATTTTTATTTTGCTTGCAAACTAGCTGGTGAACATACTGGTGGCAGCTGAGGGCAGGATTTGCAGAAATAGTATAAACTTTAGGAGGTCAGTGTGTTCTGATTTTTAAAAGGAAAAAAAATCCAAGCATGTTCCATTTTCTTTATTACAGATTATTATATGAAAGACATGTTTACATCCTAGTATAGGCTGATGAATATATCATAATAATGGGCTTCACAATATTTTGTTTTATCCATTTTGGAGGAATTTGGCCTGTACATATAATCACACTTACAAAAAACAAACAGTGTTTCAGGTTCTGACCCTGCTAATCTTTTTTGCAAGTGCTGAATCTTTGTGGGCTCAAGGCTTTGTCACCAGCAAAATCAGTAGTTGCAGACAGAGGGTTTGCTCACAACTCTGTAGTAACCTAAGGCTACATCTCTACTACCAGCTAGGAGTGTGATTCGCAGCTTGCATACACATGCTCGCACTAGTTTCATGAAGGCTAGTGCAGATATAAATAGTAGTATAGTCACCAGTGGCAAGAACAGCAGCGGCAGCGCCGTCTTGAATATGTAACCACAGGGTTCAGGCAGGATTGTAATTGGCACTACTATGTGGTGCCACCACTGCCCATGCTACCAGCAGCTTAATTACTGTTTATTCTTGCTCTAGTTCTCATAGTGCAAGTATAAGTATTCAGTATAGTAAGAGTAAGGTACTTCCTCATGTAGCCAAGCTGATCTAATAGATATTTTTGATGTTGTGGTCCAGAACTTTTCAAACTTGCATTCTTAAAGTTAGCCAATTAAATATAGATGCTGGAACTAGGGTGCTGGGGGTGCCAGCACACCCCTGACTTGAAGTAGTTACAACAACCCAAATACATCATTTCCGTCCTCAGCACCCCCCTATAAAAATTGTTCCAGCGCCAAATTTAGGCATTGGATTCAATGGGAGCTGGTGCATGCTCATTCCTTTTGAAAATCAGGCCACACATTTAACCATCTAAGTAAGGCTTTGTGAACTCAAAAAATCTTGGCTTAGGTGCCTAAACTACAGACAAACAAGGCTGAAAATTTTGACCATATATATAAAGCATCTATGACTCTGTGTGTGTGTACATGATTAATTGCTTCAGCCCTTTATAAACGGCTGTCAAGTGATTAATCATGTGATTAAAAAATTAATTGTGATTAATTGCACTGTTAAACAATAATAGAATACCATTTATTTAAATATTTTGGATGATTTCTACATTTTCAAATATACTGATTTCAGTTATAACACAGAATACAAAGTGTACAGTGCTCACTTTATATTTATTTTTATTACAAATATTTGCACTGTAAAAACAAAAAAAATAGTATGTTTCAATTCACCTCATACAAGTACTGTAGTGCAATCTCTTTATCATGAAAGTTGAACTTACAAATGTAGAATTTTATACAAAAAAACCTGCATTCAATAATAAAACAATTGAAAACTTTAGAGCCTACTAGTCCACTCAATCCTACTTTTTGTTTAGCCAATCGCTCAGGCAAACAAGTTTGTTTACATTTGCAGGAGATAATGTTGCTCACTTCTTGTTTACAATGGCACCTGAAAGTGAGAACAGGCATTCACACGGCACTGTTGTATCCGGTGTCGCAAGATATTTACATGCCAGATGAGCTAAGGATTCATATGTGCCCTCATGCTTCAATCACCCCTCCAGAGGACATGCGTCCATTCTGATGATGCGTTCTGCTTGATAACGATCCAAAGCAGTGAGGACTGACGCATGTTCATTTTCATCATCTGAGTCAGATGCCACTTGCAGAAGGTTGATTTTCATTTTTGGTGGTTCGAATTCTGTAGTTTCCATGTCAGAGTGTTGCTTTTAAGACTTTTGGAAGCATGCTCCACACCTTGTCCCTCTCAGTTTTTGGAAGGCATTTCAGATTCTTAAACCTTGGGTCGAGTGGTGAAGCTATCTTTAGAAATCTCACCTTGGTACCTTCTTTGCGTTTTGTTAAATCTGCAGCGAAAGTGTTCTTAAAACGAACAGCATGTGCTGGGTCATCATCCGAGACTGCTGTAACATGAAATATATGGCAGAATGTAGGTAAATCAGAGCAAGAGACATCCAATTCTCCCCCAAGGAGTTCAGTCACTAAGTAATTAATGCATTATTTTTTTAATGAGCAGCATCAGCATGGAAGCATGTCCTCTGGAATGGTGGCTGAAACATAAAGAAGCATGCAAATGTTTAGCGTATCTGGCATGTAAATACCTTGCAATGCTGCATACAAAAGTGCCATGCCACCGCCTGTTCTCACTTTTAGGTGACATTGTCAATAAGAAGCAGGCAGCATTATCTCCAGTCAATGTGAACAAACTTGTTTCTCTTAGCAATTGGCTGAACAGGAAGTAGGATTGAGTCAACTTGTAGGCTCTAAAATTTTATATTGTTTTGGTTTTGATTGCAGTTATGTAATAAAAAAAACTACATTTGTAAGTTGCACTTTCATGATAAAGAGATTGCACTACAGTACTTGTATAAGGTGAATTGAAAAATACTATTTATTTTGTTTATCATTTTACAGTGCAGATATTTGTAATAAAAATAACAATATAAAGTGAGCATTGTGCACTTTCTATTCTGTGTTGTAGTTGAAATCAATATATTTAAAAATGTAGAAAAACATCCAAAATATTTAATAAATTTAAATTGGTATTCTACTGTTTAACAGTGTGATTAATAGTGCAATTAATTGTGATTAATTTTTAATCAGTTAATTTTTTGAGTTAATTGCATCAGTTAACTGCAATTAATCGACAGCCCTACTATATATTTCAAAATTATTTTACTTGCTGTCTCTGTTATTAATGGCAATCTTAAGGCCTTGCAACCTGGCATTTTTTGCATCGTTTGCTGAAATTTTCTGACTGTCATCTGAATAATGAACTGCATCAGTCATTGCATATAGTAGTTTTTATAGGGCCTTGTTTAAATTGCTAATTTCCAGGAAGAAACAAGCACAGTCAAAATATTTTTTCTTTTTTTCACGATTAAAAATGTGAACTTATAATGGTTTATGTTTGTACTTGGTTCTTTAAAATCTGCTGTCTTTTACAAAACTGACTTTTCTTCCTTTCTTCTTGAAATAAATTCTATTTATTTGAAATTGTAGAACTTATTTACGGGGTTATGGGATATTTAATACTGTAAAACACACTTCATGTTATAAACATGTCAGTAATTCATAGTATTGAACGGGTTTCTGTCTAAGTATTTTAAGAGACGCAAGGTAGGTTAGGTAATATCTTTTACTGGACCAACTTAAGTTGGTTGTATTAAATTCCCCATAACATATCCAAAGTATCTAAAAACCATCTTAAGTTGATCCAATAAAAGATATAACTTCACCTATCTTGTCTCTTGTCCTGGGACCTACACGGCTACAACAACACTGCAAATAAGTATTTTGATTAATTTTCCTTCCTTAGGGTTCAGAGAATTAAAGAAATGAATTTTACCAGAGACAGACAGTGAGGAGCAAGATTTCAAATAGTCTATGTAAGAAATAAGTTCTAGTTAATTTTCATCTACAGAAACATTTTAGACTGGGAGGAGTAGTTCTTTGGATTAATGAAATGCAGAGCAAGTACTAATCACTCCTTAACTGTGAACTCGGCAGCCTTCACACAGTTCTGTACTTCATTGTATCACCAAGTGTGGAAATGACTAAAGTGACCCCTGCATAAAAAAGCTAAAAGAGGTAAAAGTAGCATACATATAGGCATTAAAATAGTAAACGATAGTTAAACATCTGCAATAAAGCTATATGTAGGAAACAAAAGGAATAGCAAAACTTTTTAGTTTTACAGGTAAATGTGAAATAAGGCCAAAATGGTCAAACATGGATTCTTAAATTTAGGGACCTAAATAAGGGGCCAGACTTTCTATATGAGCTGAGCAGCAAGTGTCTTTTCAGAGTTGTTGCGGGGTCTGAGGACCTGAAAATCAAGCCAGTTGACTTCAAGTGCCTAACTTTAAGAATATGGTGATGACAGAGACCAACTGATAAAAGCCTTTGGAATAAAAGAAAACTAACATTGAACACCAAGATGTGAGTCTACCAGACATGCTTTCAGAGCACACTGCTACGTGGAGGTGAGAAAGAGACTATCTCTGGTAGGCACAAGAGAGGGCTAAACACTTTACACCCCCACTGTCTTTACCATGTTCTAAACATCAAATAGAAAACCCAAGTTCCAGTGAGAAAGCAAAATTGTCAAATCTAATCACTATTTTCAAACACAGATGTCTCTGTTGACTTGGTCATCTGCACTGGATTGATGATGGGAGCATTCCAAAGGATCTCCTGTATGAAAAACTTGTGGATGATCCAAGGCTACTGGGCTAACCTGTGCTCAGGTTCAAGAACATTTGGAAGAGTGACTCGAAAACTTTCAATATTGACACAGCAAGGTGGGAGGATACAGCTAGCAACAGACTACAGTGGAGGACTGTGCTACACTGCGGTATCAGAGGCTGAAGAGAAGTGGTTGAGAAAGAGGAGAGCAAAGAGGAAAGCCCAGCAGGCCTCAGAGCTGGCATCCTCTGGCCCTGCACCATATGCCAGAACTGACTGTGGCACAGACTGTCACACTTAAGAATTGGACTTCTTAGCGTGACACAGTAACTGAACTGCTTTGACACTTACACCATCTGTTTCAAGACTGACAGCTGCCATATGTTGATATGTAAGTTTAAAAAGCCATGTTTGAAAATGTTGACTTCAATTTTTAAACATCATATTTTCTTTGAGTGTCCATGGTAGGGACTTACAACAAGCTTAAAAGAAGACAAAGAAAAAGGTAAACAATATTAATCCACCCCATCCATCAACGCCCACTTGCCAAAAAAATTACTCTCTCATATCTGTAAAATCTCTCTCTTCCACTCAATCTCTATAACTATAACTAAAAACCACTGTTTGTAATTTGGTCATCTTTCACTTTCACACTTGCATCCTCCTCCTCCTCTTTGCCCTCCCTACATCTCCCCCTGCCCCTCAATCCACTCCACTCCATCCAAAATACTATCACAAAAACTGATCTTCCTCTCCTAGTGAGCACTGGAGCTTTATTCTTTTTGTGTTGGCACAGACATAATTACCATTGAGTTCCAAAAATATCACTCTAGCAGGTGCCCTATTTATGGGGAAATGTGTGCTAAAATGTAGGTAATTTTTTTATTCTCATTTTTAATGAAGAAGCAAAATGTAGTAGATGAAGTCTTATTTGCATTAAAGTTTGCAAGCATGTAGATCTGCCTACAAAACAGGGAACAGCCTTTGTTTGATCACAGTAGCCCTTATGTTCAGTTTTTACTTTTTAAAATGTGTAATTCATCCTGGCCAAATTTTTTAAAACTGGATGTTTAGAGATAAGCTTTTAGGTCTAGATTTAGGCACCTATATATGTGGGCTGATTTTCAGAAGAAAGATCTGACTTATAACATCACATATTAAAATAAAAAAGGCATTATATAATAATTGGCTAGTTTCTATTTACACTGAGGCTCCTTTACGCCACTTTGGCGGGAAAAGGGCCTTAAACGTGGGAGTACATTATAATTGCACCTGTTTTGCACTGTTCAGAGTGGGGTAATGTGGCCGCAGTATAAATGAGAAACTGGACCAGTTACTTCATTGGACTTGTACAGGGTTTTTTTACATACACAGGGATACGACTACACGGGGATAAAATCTCTGTGGCATGGCTATGGCTGACCTAGGTCAGCTGACTCAGGCTCGCAGGGCTCTGGCTGTGGGGCTAAAAATTGCTATGTAGATGTTTGGGCTAATGCTGGAGCCTGAGCTCTGGGAGCCTCCAATCTACAGAGCAATTTTAAGACACGGACACAATAGATACATGTCTATATCCCTGGCTTCTGAAGCGATGTGATAATATCAGAATCTCAGCTTTCATTAAAAATATCTATGGTTCTCAGAGCAGTGAGGAAAAACTAGATGTTCATTTTCCCCTTTTTATTTTCAACTCATATCACCCTGATCTTTCCAGCCTTTGTCTGGTTTTAAAGTTACTATCATATCATAGTTAAATGAAGACTTTTTGGATTTTTATGAACACTTTGTGCAGACATGGTACTCAAATACTACCTGGATGGGCTGACTTGCCCTTGCTGTACATTGTTCTATCAGGTTTTGCCTCAGGGAGGGTAGAGGGCTTTTTGTAAGTGACTAGGAACAGTAATTTCAATTGTCATTTTCTACTTCTTTGGATGTCTTCAAATATCTCATACACTGAACAATGAATAAATAAAAATCAGAATTTGCCTAAGAACTAGATTGATTTTGTTTTTACAAAAGAAAAACTCGCAGAGCGTAATCACTGTTCTCTGTATTTTCTAGGAAATATGTGTAGTAGAAGCTCTCAGTTGCAAGGTCTCTTGTGCTTTGGCATTTTAAAAATTTTAATAAGATCTTTATGGGACATTACCTGCATCCTTCCGCCCATGCACAAATTATACTGGAGATATAGTACCAGTGTTGCCTTTTGTATGTAGTGTCGTTCCTTTAGTGTAATTCTTCTGTGTTTCTTATTTTAATTGTCAAATGCATAAATAATAGAGCTGCATAAGTGGTTCTGAATGAATAATGGATTTGAGGAATTTTGCCTCTTTTTCTGTTTGTGAATTAGTAGGAAGATTTTCTGATCTTCCAGCCCTGCTTAGTTGCCCATGCCCTTTCCAAAACAATAGTCATTGGTTCAGTGAATTGATTAGCTATCGGCTCCATTATTACTGTATTCTGTGATTTCATTTAAACTAGCTAATTTATGTGTGCTCAAATATTCCAAGCATTCTTTTACTTTCTCAATAGCTCATTTTACAAGATGTTCGTTACTTCCTAATTATCCACACAGCTTTTATTTAGCTTTATGAAGACAGATTTAAAATAGGAGCTTGGTATTTCAGCGATTACTAAGACATTGTTAAATTAATCCCTCATCTCATTTATTAATATACTTGCTTTCTTTTTAGTACTTTTTATTTTTTATATTCGTAAAATCCCTTAACTCCTTCAAATAGTATCAAAATTATCTCCTTTTTAACATAAAACACAACCCAAACACCTATTCTTCCCTTTCCATCTGTCAACTACTGCTTTTTACCCAACTTCAGTGACATGTTAGATATGAGACTCGTCCTATCAAGTTTGTTAAATCCATGGGATCAGTATCTCCATATAATGACACTTCTAATTCTTCTTTGCGTTTGTATATCGCCAATGTAGTACATTAGTATCGCAAAAGTAGTAAAATATTAAACTAATAGCAATTGAAATATCTGAACTTGGAACTTCAAAAGGAGTTAACAACCATTGCATATACACTTCAATATCAAGTCTAGCTAATTGTTTGGGATAATAGATGACTTTATATTTGACAGGCAGCTGTTGGATGTGTTAACCTTTGTATTTAGGAGAAAGCATCATTACATTCATGTAGAAACCTTGTTATGTTGCAGAGCTGCTGAGAAGCCTGGCCAGTTCCAGGACAAACCCGCAGGCACTGGTTCTTGTGTGGGTTTGATTTATACTTGACTCAAGCAGCTGGGGACGAAAGTCCTAAGCGGATAATAAGCAGTCTTAGCAAACAATTTAATGTATCTGGGGAGGAATTAAATCCCTCAGTCACAGAGCAGTTGGAACTTTCTCTCTCTCTCTCTCTCTCTGTACCTGAATCTTGGAATGCAAAGCTGTTGATGAGTCTTATGCTTGGTAAAATCGCAGCATAATGGATAATATTGCTTTATAGAAAGTTAGGAAGGTAATTTTAAGGAGGACTTTCAGCTTAGACTTAAAATTCTTTGTGGGTTATGTCCATGAAGAAATGCACAATATGAACACTTTTCTGAAGCTGATCCATTATTTTAGGAATAGCTGTGGCTGGAGAAAAATACATGAAACATACACGCATTCTGTCACGTATATATGCAGTGAATGGCCAGGATTTTTTAAGATGTTTAAAAAATCTGTACAGGCCTCTGCTAGCCATCTCCTCCATTCTTCTGATGTGTATTGACTGCCGGGTTAGAGGTTCTTTAGCTTAGATGAAAAATTTGATTTATCTGTGCAAATAGTTATTGTCAGAGAATAAAACCCATTGAGCCTTGGTGGTGCTGAATACACCTTAAAGGACTCCTTCTGTAAAGATGAGTTTGAACACATTTCAGATTATTAATTATTATTTTTAAATAGTGGCTACAGGAAAGGGTTGGAATTCAGAAGCATTGCTTGGAGTAGTAGTGGGATGAGGAAAGGGTGTTTATGGGAGAATCATAGAACTGGAAGGTACCTTGAGAGGTCATCTAGTCCAGCCCTGCACTCATGGCAGGACTAAGTATGATCTAGACCATCCCTGACAGGTGTTTGTCCAACCTGCTTTTAAAAATCTCCAATGATGGGGACTCGACAACCTCCCTAGGCAATTTATTCCAGTGCTTAACCACCCTGACAGATTGGACATTAGGAAAAACTTCCTAAGCCGCCCATACTGCAATCTTCTTGTCCTATCCTCAGAGGCTAAGAAAAACAATTTTTCTCCCTCCTCCTTGTAGCAACCTTTTACATACTCGAAAACTGTTATCATGTTCTCTCTCAGTCTTCGCTTTTCCAGACTAAACAAAATCAATTTTTTTC
>NC_133769.1:269184293-269213937 GCF_003597395.2 Chelonoidis abingdonii
GATGTCTTCTACTGTGATGGTGACTGGTTTCTGTTCTGGGAGATTGCTGTGCTCTGTTCTCAGGTCCTGCAGCCACTTTGCACTGGTGTTATGAGTCTTCTCTTTCTCTCATATGTTCTTCCAGTACTGTTTATATATAAATGTTATGTATTTTTTGGCCTGGCTTTTGAACTCCTTTTGTCTACCCCTAATGTGTGTGAGACAATTAGTGGTGCCAGTGCTCCCAAATTTATAGGGGAGCAAGCGAACAGGAGCAGTAAACAGGAGAGTTTCATGAGGAAGTTCTCCAGGTGAAGGAGGGAGCACCTATATGCCTCTTGGGTGAGTTTGTTGTCTGTCAGTTTCTTTGTTGCTGTATGCTTGCTTGCCCTGTGCCTGCTTAATTAAAGTTTTATAGTGTGGTCTGTTTGGGGCAGGGGGCTCTGTTCTGAGACTAGCACCCTGCTTGGCAAGACTGAGAGCTTCCTAATGAGGCTCTAGTTTGCCAGCCTTTGATCTCTAATCCCTTTGGGATCCCCTGAAGAGGGGGTGGGGCTAACTCAGGGAGAAGAGGGGTATAAAAAGCCAGCTCGTAAACCACCAGAGAAGCTAGCAAATGGGATTTTTGCAAGGGAGTTTAGAGAGGGAGCATGTGATCCAGATAATCCCAATAAACATTCTCTAAACTTTGGGCACTATCCCCCAGCCCCAAAGGGGAAAAAACCCATAGAGACCAAACAAACAAAAACTCCTGCAAGAATAAAAATAATGCAGGCAGAAATCCAGCAGCAGAGTGGGGGCTATCCAGTTTATTGCATTGAATGCAGCATGTATGATTACCTGCCATGTGGGCAGGTGGCAGATGTGTGCATTGAGTGCAAGCAAGTCATGGCCCTCAGAGACTGAATATGGGTTCTTAAGGCCAGTGTGGTTAAATTGGAGAAGCTAAGGGAGACAGAAGTACATAGATGACACTTTCCAGGACACAGCAGAGTGACCCACACCCAGTCTGATAGTTTCGTGCTGTTTAGGAGGATAAAAGTCTTAGGGAAGAAGACCATCAAGCTGGAATGGAGGGAAATGATCCCATAGTTGGGACCCTCCTTGCAGATGATGTCATGGTGACCTCTCACACTGAGGGAACCCATTTATTAGGTTGAGACAGGTAACATGGGATTGAATTATTAGAAATATAGATAGTTGGGTTTGTGATGATTCAGAGAATGGCATGGTGTATTGCCTGCCAGGTCCAAGGTTGTGGCCCTCCTGAGACATCTAGAGATGTTTATGTGCAGTGCTGGAGAGGAACCGGTGGTTGTGGTACATGAAGGTGAAATTCAGTTTCAATAAATGTAACGTAATGCACAGTGGAAAACATAATCCTGACCATGCATACAAAATGCTGGGCTCTAAATTAGCTGCTATCACTCAAAAAAGAGATCTTGGAGTCATTGTGGCTAGTTCTCTGAAAACATCCACTCAGTCTGCAGCAGCAGTCAAAAAAGCGAACAATGTTAGAAACTATTAGGAAAGGGATAGATAATAAGAGAGAGATATTTTAATGCCACTCTGTAAATCCATAGTATATCCAGACCTTGAATACTGCGTGCAGTTCTGGTCGCACCATCTCAAAAATGATATGTTGGAATTGGAAAAAGTACAGAGAAGGGCAACAAAAATGATTAGGGGTATGGAACAGCTTCTGCATGAGGAGAAAGTTAAAAAGCTGGAACTGTTCAGCTGTGGGGGGGAAGAGAGGGAATATGATAGAGATCTATAAAATCATGAAAGATGTGGAGAAAGTGAATAAGAAAGAGTTATTTATCCCTTTACATAACACACCAACCAGGGGTCACCCAATTAAATGAATGGGCAACGGGTTTAAAACAAACAAAAAGAAGTACTTCTTCACACAATGCACAGCCAACTTGTGGAATTTGTCATCGGGGATGTTATAAAGGCCAGTATAGCTGGGATCAAAAAAGAATTAGATAAGTTTATTGAGGATAGGTCCATTAAGAGCTACTATCCAGGATTGTGAGGGATGCAACCCCATGCTCTGGGTGTCCTTAAATCTCTGACTGCCAATAGCTGTGACTTATCAACAGGACATGGATCACTCGGTAAATTGCCCTGCTCTGTTCACTCCTTCTGAAGCATCTGGCACCAGGCACTATTGAAATATAAGATTTTGGGCTCAATGAATCATTGGTCTGATCTATACGGCTATTCTTATATTCTTAGGAGTAAGGAGCTCTCACACCGAATCTGCCTGTTCCTAAACACCCAAATCAGTTTTGTTCCCCAGCCCTCATATGAGTTCTACCTGTTCTCCAGCTCCCTCATCAATTCTGCTCCCACATCTATTCTGCCCCCCAGCCTCATCTCAATTCCTGTTGCAGCTAGAGGAGATTCTTCATACCTCTTTGTCAGGCCTGAAAGGGCTGCAGCAGGAAGGGAGGAGGGTTGCCGTGAGCTGCTGTGCTCTTTCTGCTCCTGTCCTGTAAGAATGGTGTCAACTCCAGAGGGGAGAGTGAAAAGAGATCTGCTTGCTTCCTGTAGCATCTCTGTTTGGCTGTTCTTTCCTAGGAGGTGTGCAAATGGGGAAGGCAACCATTCAGAGGAGGATTTGCCCCAGGCAGGGATGAAATTGTTGACAGAGTTGGAGTTTCTCCTGTCATGGTGGCTACAGCCCTCGCAGGAATCTAGTGATTCATGGGGAAAAAATCATGCAAGTTGGCAGCATTTGAATGCCATTTTGATTGTAATCTGTACTGGACCCTTCACTTTTGAGCTGTAGCCTCCTTCTTGGGCTGAGACATCCAGGAGGTGTTGGAAGAAACCCTTATACAGAGCAGACAGGGAAAGCCATCAACCTTGTGATCCTCCATTCAAATGCGTTCACCTAGAATAGGCTGACTGCAGCCAATGGCACCAATTCAAATATTGCTTGGTGGGAAGTGGGGACGGGTTACTGGATGCTGCATGGCTTCAACACAGCCTCTCAGAGTCTGGGGGAGAAAGTCTGGAGATATTTAAGCAGGAAACTGTATTTGCTGTTGTAAATGGTTACATTTTCAATTACTAAATTATATTTGTATGTGTAATTGGATCAGATTAAGGCTTACACACACTCACAAACACATGCATGGATGTAATGAAGAATTTTGAAGTAGAAGAAGAGACACGATAATGTGCCTTCTATTCTATACTTTTATTCATGTCCTACGAGCAAGGAATATTAATCAACGGTACAAGATACAAAAGCTGAAGAGGATTTCTTTATTTTTCTTGGCTGGATATTAGTGGTATCAACACAGCACTTGAAAGGACACTCTAAACAAACTCATAGTAACATTACTGATATTCCCTTTGGATAGATAACATTAATAGATACATACTTAGTGGTTGGAACACAATGTTAGCATATGGCCATTGCAGGGTACTTAACAGTATCACATTGCTAAATGACTTACTAGACAGTACTTTGATATTGAGACACTATTAATTTCATTTCCTGTGAATACATTGGTTTGATCAATTGGAACCTGATGTATTTATGATGGTGGTTGCCTGAAACATCAACAGTAAAGTGCAGTATGGTGCACAGATGCCAATAACCATAGCAAATGGTTACTTTGTCTAAAGCTGTCTTCTCAAATTAATACTCTTCAAGAACCTACTCTTCAACCAGCTTCTTTGTTTTGTGTGTGCACTTATCTAGAAAGGTGGATTCTCTTTGTAACTTGAACATCAGGCAGAAGTGAACAATTTCCTCTTAGAAATTCCCTTAGGCAGCCTGTCTCTCACCTTCCCCCATTGTCTCTGTTTGAAAGGAAAGTTGATGCTATTGCACCTCTTTACAAAGAAGTGGAGATAGTGGCCATGATTCAGAAGTCATGCTATTTTGGCATTACTTACAGGTGGTTAGGGTCTATTGATGTGTGGTGGAGAAACAATTCACAATAGATCAACAGTTGGAAGGCTTTTTTCCCTAAAATGTAGAAGAGGTTCAGATTAATTGAGTTAAATAGAATAAACTCCTTTCATATCAGTTGTCATTTGCTACTTTTGAAATTTTAAAAGTGCAAACATCTGATCTTAGTGAGTCTACATCAAATCATGTTATGTTTCACGTGTTAGATGTATATGTAACAAATTATAAAAACAGCAGACTGAATCTCCTATTTCAAATACAGTAAGTTGGAAATCTCTCCCTGCAACATCATATGTTACTCAATAAAGTGGAAGAAAAGGATGGAGACCTGAAGGGAAGTGAGGATGCATAGAGTATGTACAAAGCCAGGACAAGGTATAACATAGAAAATGTTTAAGAACTAGCTTAACTGATTACATGCATTGTTACTTGAAATGTTTAAGAATTTTGGGGAAAACGTATTTAAATTACATCACCCCCGGACAGCAATACTGTATATTACGCAGATTTCAGTGGCAGAGTGCAAATGTTTACGATAGATGTTTCTTGAATGTGGTTACTCACTGGAAGGCATTTAAATGAAATTACCTGAATAATCTAGAACAAATTAGCTTCCATGTGGAATTCAGTATCTGGAATGTATATCTTAAAATGGAATCTTTTACTACTTCTATGTACCAGCTGTCACTATTGAAGAGATGTTGTCCTTACATTTGAGAAGTTTATCTGCCATTTTCTACTGTTTCCCACCACATGTTCTTGAGTCCAGATACGAAGTTAAAGAATGTGTCCTTGTTTTCTTCTTCAAATGACTATATATTTGTACATTTCCACTTCTGATAGGAATGTATTAGGTTGCAGTCTTATGTATTAAGGTAACATGCTGTTCCTTTTTCTGTAATGGGCAGATTTTTTTATGTAGCATATTTTGTTGGAGTTTTCCCAAAATACAAGTTTGGAACTAAAACTCAGATTAAATTAAATCCAGATCCTTCAAAGGAATCTAACCAGGGGGATCCTTATGCTAACACAGAGTCCCAGTGAAGTCAATAGAACATAATATGGCAATAAGGATTTACCCTCATGTTCCAGGATCAGGGCCAAAATATGATGAAAATGAAAAATATACTGATATTAGTTTGTCACTTCAAGTATTACTTGTACTTCAAATACACTGGCATACAAACTAACTACATTAAAAATGTTTTAGATGGCTTGATTTAGATAAGTTGAGGGATTTCTTAAAGTACCGATATATAACAGCTTTCTCCATACCTATATGGGGAGGATGTGGTATACCCCAGAAACGTTAGCATTACTAACACTCTGTCTTGGAAAATAAAGCAAACAACATTATGTAATTCAATCTAATGGCTCTGTTTCATGTACATGGCTCATTTCTGAACAGGTAAAATAGAACTGGTTTATGTAGGCCAAACTCAAACCCTTGAACATGGCTCTATCCTGTCTTGATTTCTGACATCGATTACTTGATGAGTTAGTACATAATTGGTCCTCTGGGATTTGAACCGTAGCAAAGAGAATGGGAAGAGAAGGAATAAGAGCGCTAGAGACTGTCAATTTAATTTTTTTTTAAAATATTAAAAAATTTAAGGTGACAAAGTCAAGATTCTGACAGAGAAACCCTTAAAGAATATCTATACATTTTTAAAAAATATTCCTTTAGAAAAGTTTTTCTTTTTCTTTTCTCCAATTGTAGTATTTTTTTCCCTTTTATAATAGAAGATAGAAAGAATTCGTGTAAATGCAATTGTTAAGGTCATGGCCTCCCTTTAAATCTAGGGCCCATTTACAAGAGTTCAGCAGTTTTGTCAGTGAGATTTGTATATGTATTTGTAGTTGAAACACTTTGTCACCTGATCTCAGGAAAAAGTGAACCATTAAAATTTGAAACAAATCTATTAGAAGCTGGAAATCATGACCACATCTAATTTAAAAAATATATACGATCTACTAGTTTACCATCCTTACAGGTACATCTTTTGGTACCATAAAGCTTAGAATGGGAATTTGGGAATTTCTTTTTTTCATAAGACCAATGGATATATGCACTCTGATAATAACCATAAAAGCTTTTAGGCATTGATTCTGCAAGCTACTTCACATAGGCAGACCTGAATCTGATGGCGCTTCATGCAGGAATGAGGTTTCAATCTCCCCCTCACAGTGTAGTTTTAAGAATCAGAACCACAGTGTAAGTCATAGGTATTAACACATTGATTTGTTTGTTTTTACATAAAGTCTATTAATTACAAAATATTAATGACAGCAGCCACACACTATGGTGATTGTCTCTGTAGAAGACATATTTTGTAGAAGCAATTCTCCATGCAATTCCCCTGAATCATTCTTGCTCCATTAGAATTGTCTCAACACTATCATATATCTGACTTTCCCCCGTCTCCATCTTCAAGAAAGAGAAATAAAATAAATTTCTGATTCTAGGAGTGATGAGATATTAGAATTACAACCATCTTTTCTGCTCCCTTAGGCTGATAATTATAGGTTAATTTTTTGTATTGACTAACATCGTGTTTGTTCTTTGAGACTTGACTTGTCATTTGATATCTGTAATACAGAGATAAATAATTTAAATTTAAAAAGAAAAGTTGTTAGATACAAGATTTGCTCCCTGCCTTTGAAATGCCCTTTGGTAATGCATTAGGATCTCAACCTGCAAATACACACATGCTTAAATTTATGCCTGTGAGTGGTCCTATTGAGTTCATTGAGTGTATTAACAGACATAAAGTTGAGCACACACATATGTATTTGCAGGTTCAGGGCCTCAGAGTATATAATACATACAAATTATTGACAACAGGCATGGCTAAAGGACCTCGGGATTTTGAAGAACCTGACTCAGAAAATATAGAAAAATTCAGGTACTATCGGACCAACTGTATTTTGGCTATTATCTGTTTTTTAATCCTTTAAAATTATGTAGCAAAGGTTATTTAATGTTGTGAGTTTTAGGTTTGTTTAGTTTTTAATATAATGGTCCACAGGTGCATTTAATTATATATATAATGGTCCACAGGTGCATTTCATAAAACCTTAATAGCGATCTCAGCAGTAAGTCAGAGTAACTTTCCAAATGAAAGGAATGCATAACAGTTGAATATGCCTGTTGATACCAGGGAATATGAGATTGCTATTAAAGTTTTGCTCTGTGAGTTTTATTGAGTGCCTATTGCTTTTCAGTATCTGTTAGAGATGAAAGCAAATGCCTTATGGAGTGTTATTGATGATGTTGAAGGTATGAAGATGGCAAATGGTGCTGGAGCCTTTTCCCCTATTTTCTCTTCTTAATTGCTGCCGAAGACCTGGCACTTCGGTGGCGGGTCCCGGAGTGGAAGGACCCCCTGCTGCTGAATTGCCGCTGAAGACCTGGAGCAAAAGAAGCTTCAGACGCCCGGGCCCCACGAGAGTTTTCCGGGCCCCCGAAGTGAATGAAGGACCCCGCTCTAGGGCCCCCGAAAAACTCTCGTGGGGACCCCTGTGGGACCCGAGGCCTGGGACAAATTGCCCCACTTGCCCGCTCCTCTGGGTGGCCCTGGTCTTAACTGTCCAATCAAATTAAGTTTTGTATGTACTAATTGTAGAGACACAAGTAGTGACTTCTTTAAAGTTGCCCTACCCTTTCCACTGCAAGAACTTGTTTATACCTTAACCAAACTTTCACCATTTGGGCTGAGATTTTTCATGGCAGGTGTCTTCCTCAAAATGACTATTTTGGCAAATTTCAGCAAAAACTGTTCAGTTGTTTCTAAGAATGAAATTAGAAAAAATGTTGTTTTGCCCACTTTAAAAAATTCTTACAAGCATTGTGTTAATCTCTAGCATCTCCATCTTTTGGTGCTTGAAATTTAGGGAGTGGGTGGGCAATGCGTTGGGTGTCACGCTTTTGTCAACTGCATGAAAATATGCCCTGTTTTGGCTAAATTATGAGCCTCTGAAAATCACAGTTCGAATATGCTCAACAGAGATTTGTGAGAGTTTGGCACAGGTGTTGAATTGATTTAATCATAATTGGAATCAGCAAACAGGAAACCTTGATTTAAATCCGGTTTTGCATTTGTACTTTAGTTATTTTCCTAAGAAAGGCTGAGTCTCATTGGTTGGTAACCATTATAATACGTTGATTTGTAACTAAATATAGCCTTCCTACTAAATTTGTTGCTGCTTCTGGTCCTCACCAGAAGTGTACAATATAATAGACATATTTTAGCTTACACGTATTCAGAGTTGTAATTTTTTTACATTTTTATTTATGTTAAGAAATGCATCATTTACCATTTTCTGTTTACTAGATGATGAATCTTTTTCATTGGGGTTTGTGTCAAGCTCTGTTTGGAGGGAAATTCAAAATTAATTAAAAATACACAAAAACTGTATTTTTGGAAGTAAAAAAATCTACTTTAAATATGCTAGATACAGAAGAAAAGTTTATCAAAACACGTTTTTCATTTAAAACTAACTAGTTTATTAAACAAAGGTGCTAGTATCTGTGAACTGAACCAATTGCTTCTGGTTACCATGTCCTTCCAGAGTTTAGAACTAGTAGATCTAATCCTTTAACATCTAGTTTTTATTCATAGATTGGGAGAAGAAGACAAGTTTTCCTCCTCTTTCAACTCACAGTTGGTTTCTTAACTTTGAATGAATTAATCATTGAACTGAACTAGTTAAATAAACTGAAATAAAGAAAATATTCTCTCTGCATCAGCGGAAGAGACTACTGCTGTCAAAAGCTGGCTTAGCACTTCAGCAAACTTTAGTTCCAGGTGTTTAGCTTGTGACTTCTGCCAGTTTAGTGGTTTGTCTTTCTTTCAGACTTGTCAGCAAACATGTAATGCTTATTTTTGTATTAAATTTAAATGATTTTAACAGATTATAGTAATCTTGGGCTTTAACATATGTAGTCAATCTCAAATTTAATTTTAAATGGGTTTATTTTTTAAAAATAAACCTTATTTAATTTAAATTTTAAAAATCTGAATTTATTTATTTATGACATCACTGCATTTCTTAACATTGGAGTGCTTGACTTTGTAACTATAATAATGTTCTTTTAACATAGTTTGTATGTACTATCTTAATATTATTAGAATTCAGTGTTTAAGATTCACTGTAATCTTAACTACTCCCTGTATATACATCATCTGTGTAAACATGAATGTGACTTTATCGTTCTGCTTCTAAGACTTAAGTGTAAAGAACTTGTATGTCTCTTCAGAGTCCTGAAAACAACCTTGGAATTTTTGCAATTTCTCTACGTTCAGTTGAAGTCAAATTTGCCATATATCCTCCTTCTGCTGTAGGAGCTTGCAGGTATATCAGCACAAGGGAGTTGGCTGGAGAAAGTGAATGAATTTAGATCAGGATACAGACGGACATTTTATATTTGTTTTTTTAATTTACCCAGGGCCAGCTCCAGGCACCACCTCAGCAAGCAGGTGCTTGGGGCAGCCAATGGAAAGGGGCGGCACGTCTGGGTCTTTGGCGGCAATTAGGTAGCGGGTCCCTTGGTCCCTCTTGGAGGGAAGGACCGGCCACCAAATTGCCACCGAAGAATGAAGCGGCACGGTAGACCTGCTGCTGAAGTGCCGCAGATCGCGACTTTATCCTTTTATTTTTTTTTTCCTTTGCCACTGAGGCGGCAAAAAAGCTGGAGCCAGCCCTGAATTTACCGTACATATATATTAGGAAATTTTTGAGTGTCACCAGTGTTAGTGGTGAATGAAGTTGTTTCACTATATTATTAACACAGAATTCAGAAAAAATCTGCATAAATTCATATTTTTTGTACATTTTCATATTCTGATGCGAAAAAATCTGCTTTAATCTATTTTTGTTTGTTTTTATTAGCCTTTGACTTTCACTCTTAAACAATATTTTAAAAAACGGTAAGCAGTTGCACTCACTCTCAGGCTATTCAAGTACTAAACCACAAATGTTTACTTTTAAAAAGCAATGTGGCATAAAAGACTCATGTTGTAAGACATGACAATGTAGCTTCTCCAATCCAGTTTCCTGGTCCTGCAAACATTCATATACTTAATCACACAGGTATCCCTATTGAGAAATACTTGTGTAAGTAAAGAGAAATACTTGTGTAAGTAAAGCTAAGCACATACTATGTGTTTGCAGGATGATGCCCAAGAAATTAGCTTAC
Source organism: Chelonoidis abingdonii (assembly GCF_003597395.2). Lineage (NCBI taxonomy): Eukaryota > Metazoa > Chordata > Testudines > Testudinidae > Chelonoidis > Chelonoidis abingdonii. The sequence continues at coordinate 269,194,409 of NC_133769.1, forward strand.
TTTTGAATCTACTGATTTGATCAGCTAAATAGAGAAAGATAACTTAGATCATAGAATAAAATGTTAGTGAATTCGAGAAATCCAGAAGAAAATCTGCCTTAATTAGTTTTAAAGAAAGACTAATGTCTTGCTTACCTCTATGTAAGTATCCACATGATGGAAATAAAATAATAGTAAAGGGACGCAAATCAGTTTCCCCCCCCCCCAAACACACACACACTCTGCTTCATATCTATTTTTATGGCTAATGAGAAAGCTACAGCCTCTTATGCCAGCAACAGCATGTGTCAACTTAAGAGTGAGTAGAGAGAAGTTTCAGGTTGATCCAAAACAGTAGCCACTATTTATAGCCTCAGCCATGTATATGGGATTGTGTAGATTCCTAAGTTACTTCAGTATATCTTAATACTTAAATTTTAAATGTAAATAACATTTAAGTAATATCATTCCATTAGTTAAAATTATGAAATGCAGTGATAAAATTACTGGGAAGTTATATCACATATAAAGAGCATCATGATGGGTAACACTGATAAGATTTTTTAAAAAATCATTACAGAAGAGAGAGAGAATTCAAGAAAACCGATATCAAACCATATATAAAATAATTTATAAAGGCTGCCTAGATCTCTACCTGACACTGTGCCTAGAATGTAGCTTGTTTTTTTTTTAAATGGATGAAAGACAAAGCAAGTGTGTTGCAGACAAAGCTGAGGTTAACTCTGAAAAAACTGGTTGCATATAGGCTGTTGATTGCAGTATGCATTTCATTTAGCAGTTGCTGAATTCTTTCTTTTTCATCCATTTTGATCTATGGCTATTGTCAGACAGTCTGATATCTTGGTCAGTAATGCAACTCATTCAAAACCGTTAAAAAAAAAACAACCCACATTTTGAACACAGAATCAAGGACATTAGAAGTAGGACTCTGAGCTATAACACATCAGCTTACTCATTGTGAATAAGTTATATGACAAGTTTAGTTTTTGTTTTCTGCATGAAAACAGACTTTACTTAAAAAGTGTTTGAATGCATTTCAATCTATGGATTGTTCATGAATAGCATCCTTTCACTATTCACCATTCATAGTGTGAAATTGCTAATCAAAGTCTTATGGTTTTGTTTCTGCTCCCTAATTGGACAACTGAAACTTTTAAAGCAGAACAACAAGTAGTGAATACTCTTCTTCATGCACACAATACCCTTGTCTACATTTGAAAAAGGGCATTAGTATGAAGACCAGCCTTTCCGCGAGCATTTGTATGAACAAAATTGTTACTGCATGTGCTGGGATGGGAGGTGGGGGCTGCAGATGAAATACTGCATTTGGATGCATATAATGTGCTGTTAACCATTTTGCAACCAAGTAAACCTCTTGTCTGAGGTGGTTGAGTATATTTTTACCTGGCAATCTATTGGCCAGTGTTAAATTTTGATCTCTTTGAATTGTGGTCTTGTTTCCGTGGAAGATTAATTTAAATTATATGAGTAAATACCACTAGATGAAAATAGTGTTTGAATGTGTTTTTATATCTGTAATATGTGCACAAACAGTACAAAAAGTCAATACATAAATTAGATGGAATAAATTCAATGTCTTAGATTGTGTCATCTATGTAGCATATATTTCATTAGTGACTATTAGGATTTTGTTAAATTTCTTTAAAGAAGCATACTCTTTTGATCTATACAATGAAGCACCGTATTATAAAAGGTAAAATAATTTTGTTGGGCTTCCAATTACCAGGCTACATAGTCATGAAAAGTAGTGTACTTTCTACAGATCTGAAATAAAATACTTGGGTGCATGATCTAATTGTACAGTACTTGAGAACAAATAAAGGCCCCAATCCTGTAGTTGAGTCTGTGCTCGTGGATTCAGTTGCAGGAACTGAACCACAGTGTTTTCTTTTTTGGAATTCTTGATTTCTATATGAGAAACAAATCTGTAGCTTTGAAACCTAACGGGCTCAGACCCCATAGACTGTCTGTTTCCCATCACTAACTACTATAGAATTTCCTGGAAAAAACAATGGCAATAGCTCATCTTATGCATGTTGACCAATGAAGCATAGTTCAAACCTTTGATACCAGGGGCGGCTCTAGGTATTTTGCCATCCCAAGCGCAGCAGGCAGGCTGCCCTCGGCGGCTTGCCTGCAGGAGGTCCCTGGTCCCACAGATTCGGTGGCACGTCTGAGGGAGGTCCACCTAAGCTGCGGGACCAGGAGACGCTCCGCAGGCATGCCACTGAAGGCAGCCTGCCTGCTGCCCTCGCGGCAATCAGCAGAGTGCCCCCGTGGCTTGCCGCCCCAAGCACGTGCTTGGCATGCTGGTGCCTGAAGCCGCCCCTGTTTGATACATAGTTTAAAGAATTCTAAAAAATGCTGTGATTGACTAGTTGTTATCAATAACAGGAGAAGCAGCATCAAGAAGGTAGTAGAACCCCTTTAGGAAGAAAACAGACATAGTGCTATTTGAAATTTTAAAAAATGTCCAGTGTACTTCTAATGATTTATATTCTGGGGCGTGCATTGGCTCCCTGCCATAATTAGCTATAAACTCTTCCCATAAGTGACGATTTTTTAAATTGACAATTCTTGTCTCAAGGATAAGCAAAGCAGTCAGGTTAAATCAGTCACCAACCATCTGGTTGTTTGCCTGAAGAAATCTAGTCATAACCGCTTTCTGAGTAGCTTCATTGTCACTTAAACATAGAGCGCTGGCACTTTACTGTGGCAGTAAATACAGTCAGAGGGGTTCATGCTTTGAAAATAACCAATCTACCAAATTTAGAATGGAATGAAAATACTACCATGATAAGGGGGAGATTTTAGAAGGAACAATATCAGTAAGAATTGGGCACTCTGAAAGCCTCCTTTGGCTCTTTGAAAATCTCCCTCTAAATAAATAAATTTAAAGGGAAAAGTAATAAGAAAATCAGTAGGCCTACAGCAACAGTCATTTCACTGAGGAGGAGCAATTATGCTGATTTCTATCATTGGTTCATGTTGGCACTGATAGATTGGTAGCCCTTTTGTATTTTCCATTATCCTGTAATTACACAAACTTGAAAACTGAAAACTCATTTAAATTTTATTTTTGGCACAAAGTAGGCTTGACATTATCTTTTAGTGGGCATTAAGACAGCTTCGTGCAGGATCAGCATTAGTGGGTAGGAAGCAGGGCTATTGCACGGGGCCCCATGCCACATGGGGTCCCACGTGTTATGGCTCAGGCTTTGGCTTCAGAAACATTACAGAAATCCAGTATATGAACAGGTAAGGGAGACAGAGTGGGGACTCTCCTTAGTTTCTGCCCTGGGCCTCCATGAGTCTAACACCAGCCCTGGCTTTCTAATAGGTTTGGAAATCTAACATAAGCTGTTTCCATATGTGATTTTAAGCACAAATCTAACTTTATTTTATTCAGATGGGTGCATGTTGGATAATTATGGTTGAACAGGGAAAAATGTCAAAGCCCTTGTTGATATTAATTGTGCTTAAGAACAACAGAATGCCCATACCGGATCAGACCAAAGATTCATCTAGCCCAGTATCCTGTCTTCCACAGTGGCCAATGCCAGGTGCTCCAGAGGGAATGAACAGAGCAGGTAATCATCAAGTGATCCATCCCCTGTCGCCCATTCCCAGCTTCTGATAAACAGAGGCTAGGGACCTCGTCCCTGCCTATCTTGGCTAATAGCCATTGATGGACCTATCCTCTATGAACATATCTAGTTCTTTTTTGAACGCTGCTATAGTCTTGACCTTCACAGCATCCTCTAGCAAAGCGTTCCACAGGTTGAATTTGTGTTGTGTGAAGAAATACTTCTTTTTGTTGTTTTAAACCTGCTACCCATTAATTTCATTTGGTGACCCCTAGTTCTGGTGTTATGAGAAGGAGTAAATAACACTTCCTTATTTGCTTTCTCCACACCGGTCATGATTTTATAGATGTCTATCATATCGCCCCTTAGTTGTCTCTTTTTGAAGCTGCAAAGTCCCAGTCTTATTAATCTCTCCTCATATGGAAGCTCTTCCATAGCCCTAAATCACTTTTGTTGCCCTTTTTTGTACCTTTACAATTCAAATATATATTTTTGAGATGGAGCAATCACATCTGCATGCAACATCCAGGATGTGGGAGTACCATGGATTTATATAGAGGCAATATGATATTTTCTGTCTTATTATCTATTCCTTTCTTAATGATGCCCAACATTTTGTTAGGTTTTTTAACTGCCACTGCACATTGTCTGTAGTTCTCTGAAAACATCCACTCAATGACTACAAGGTTTCTTTTTTGAGTGGTAACAGCTAATTTACCCCATCATTTTATATGTATAGATGGGATAAGGTTTTCCAATGTTCATTGCTTTGCATTTATTAACATGACTTTCATCTGCCATTTTGTGGCTCAGTCACCCAGTTTTGAAAGATCCCATTGTAACTCTTTGCAGTCAACCTTGGACTTAACTATCTTGAGTAGTTTTGTATCATCTGCAGATGTTGTCACCTCACTGTTTACCCCCTTTTCCAGATCATTTATGAATACGTTGGACAATTCTGGTCCCAATACAGACCCCTGGAGGACTCCACTATTTACCTCTCTCAATTCTGAAAACTAACCATTTATTCCTACCGTTTGTTTCCTATCTTTTAACTAGTTATTGATCCATGAGATGACTTTCCCTCTTATCCCATGACTCTTTACTTTGCTTAATAGCCTTTAGTGAGGGACCTTGTCAAAGGCTTTCTGAAAATCTAAGTACAGTATATCCACTGGATCACCCTTGCCCACATGCTTGTTGACCCCCTGAAAGAATTCTAGTAGATTGGTGATGCATGATTTCCCTTTATAAAATCCATCTTCCCCAATAAATCATATTCATCTGTGTGCAACTTTAACAAAAGACTGCTTTGGCATTATAAATAGGACTGAGCCACAAAATTCAGTTCTGGCTTTAATTCTACCAGTTGACCACATCTCAAAACCAACAGTGTGTGGATTCTGATTTGGATGTATCTCTAACTGACATTGATTTTTTTTTTTGACCAAAAGGAGCAATTTTATCTTTTCCATCTGCCCATTTTCCCATAGTTTTCTCTCCATCTAATTATGTCATGTGACATTGCATGTTGATCCAGGCAAAGACAATCCCAAGTCTCACCATCCAGCGGGAACAGACCTGGAGAAAACTGCAGATGTCATTCTGAGTGGGTTAAGTTCTGCCATGCATTCAAATTACATTCAGTGAGACTACACAAAGAATTTAGCCCAGAATGACCAAGAAGCAGGCAACAAGATTCAAGCAGAGAAGAGAGAGGAAACCTCATGCTGACAGCATGAAACAGAAAACTGGTGGTAAAATGAGCACTGGAATGCAGATGAAAAAACTGACAATGCCAAAAACCAGACAGGTGGTAAGTCTAAGATCCATCCTCCTGTTGTGTGTGGCTCCATCCATGACAGCACCAGTCGAAAGGATTCTTCTGTCATTTCCATTTTCGTTTACTTGTACACTGAAACTAAAATAAAAAGAACTTGTGCTGGAATCCAGACTAAACAGGAGGAAAAGTTCAAAGGCAAGCTGTGTGACTTATTTTCTTTCAAAGATAGTTATGGTCACTCATAATTAAGTAGATTTTGGTTTTGGCCCATCTATGAGGTCTATTTTCTCATCTGCATATTGGGTAAGTCTAAAATCTTCTTAACAAGTAATGTCTTGGAAGTAAACTTGAAATATGTCCATTAAGTATAGCGAAAACTTAGTTCATGAAATAAAACTGCATGGAAAGAAAGCAATAGTATTTTAACTTTGACTAGGTAGAGGTAGAGCAATTATATTAATAAATTTTTCTTGTTTCACACAAGACTGAATTGCCAAACTACTTCTCTAACACAAAGTAAAGTCTCTTCCATCTCAGTCTCACACTAGGTAGCACTCCTCCTTCCTGAGGTCTGTCCATCTTCAATTTTCTGAAAATTCCTTTTTCAGCTCTTCCCAGGTTCTACTCAGTTTCTTTCCTTTCCTGGAACCAGGAGCCCCCAGCTGTCCATCCTGGAGCTGGAATCAGTTTAGTTCAGTTTTTCTCTCTCCCTCCTGGAATCAGGAGTCCTCATCCCTTCCTCCCAAAGGTGGGGTCACTTCAAACTGTCCTTTTGTCACCTACAAGAGCTGGTCTTTCTTCTAGGAGCACTCCCCTGCAGCTGCTTCCACAACCCAGCTACCTCTCTCCAGGCTTCTGGCACCCTCACCTCAGCTTGCTCTCTCTAAAGGGAATGTTCACAACTCCCACATGAGCCTCTCCCCCAGGCCTCTGCCTTACTAGAGGCCTGATTGGGTTACCTGACCCCCCCATCATATGGTCTTCATTCACACCAGTGATTTAAGCTTGTCAGAGTTAAGCTTGTCGTCTCCCCATAAGGAACCAGCCATGCTACGACAAGAACAAACTTGTGTAGTTTTTATTTTAAATGACATTAATCTTAGCAAAAGCCAATGGATTAAAAGCAGATCAATGTGCCAGAAACATGTTTTTTAAATGAAAAAAATATTTAATCTTTGTGGAATAAAGATATGTAATTTCATGTCTGTGAGTCACCTACAAAACATTTAAAACACCTGCTTATTTTAAAAATTAGATTAGTACTAGGTTGCCAGAATGGATATTAACATGCTGTGTTTAACCATAGGATGGGTAGAGTTAGGCTATTCTTAACTCCTTGATGATCACAGGTATTTTAGAGGATCTGGATGGTGAGGTTTGTCTACAGCAGGCATACTATTATATTAAGTCAGAGCTGTGTCAGGAGAACAAATCTAGCACCCATTACCTACTGTGGCACAAACAATCATGGCGGATTCTCAAACAGCTACTTTGCTCAATAGGAAATATTTTCACTTTTCATTTAAAAATGTAAACTCTTCAGGGCAGGAACCATTCTTCTCTTTGTGTTTGTGCGGGTGGGCTATTGGAAACAAGTAATAACCCATGTGTCTGGCCCTTGCATGGCTTTGATAGGTCCTTATTCTCCCATCACCTCTGCATATGAGTAGTCCCATTATCGATGTTTGCAGGATCAAGGCCTTAATGTTTAATACATTTTAAAAAGTGGTCACACATTCATTTTTATGAATTTGCCCTGTTCCAACCCCCAATTTTTCAACCAACTGTACAGTTAGTTGAATTTTTTTTTAATTGGAAACAATAGGATTTTTTTCAGTGAAACATTCACCTTGTGTTGACTAGTTACAATTAACTAGAATTTGGTGCAGTTTGAGATTTTGGGGTGGGGAGGGAATACTTTCCTTATCAAATGAATTTCAGGACTAAATTTTCACTTTAGTTTTCAGGAGAAAAGGCCTGTGTAAAGAAAAATCTTTCCAGTAGTTATCTTTCCTAGACATAACTCTTACTGGATGGTAACCAGGAGTACATGGATGTGTCAGCTATTTTTAATACTTCTTTTTTTTGCCACCTGGGTGAAGGGTCCACCACAAAAACAGGAATTGCCCCTGTTTTAATAAATGTTAAAAGAAATAATGATGTAACAATAGTCTTTGGAATTTTAAGCACATTTTCTTTTCCCTCTCCAGATTTTTTCATAACATGACAAAGTGATACATTAATTTATAGGGGAAAAATTCAGTGATGAGGGATGACTTTCATTTTTATTAGTTGTTATATTTGCAGAATATATAGACATGAGGTTATGCCTAGCTATGTTTGTCTTAATTGTTAAATGGTGTTTGTGCACTGAGTAGCATTCTGTAATGACAGAAACCAATGTGTGACACACTGTACATATCTTGCCTTATTTGTAATTAATTTCCTCACCCAAATGCCAAGCTGGAAATCTCAAGCTTGTTAATTTTGCTTTTGAATTGATACCCTTTTTGATAGAACTACTTTTTAGAATTTATTTTCCTGAAACAAAATATAGTTAACATGCATTAACCAGAGTTGCACATGATGGAAGCTTTTCTTTAGTCAGTATTAAATGTGGCATCATACTAGGCTATAAAATCCAAGACAGGGTAATAGGGTAACAAAAACAACTGCTGAGGTCAAAAGATAGCTATCATTAGTATGCAAAGGCACACTTGTCTATTTCTGAATAGAAAAAGAGTATTCTATATAGGCATCAAGTAGGTCATTAATTTGCTTTCAGAAGAACACAGTTCCATTCGATGTAAGTACTCTTGAAAAAGCTACATTTCAGAGGCCATTTCACCGTTTTTTCACAATGTTGTCACACAGAAAAGAAGAGGTGGGGTGGGAGGCTCACACTAATTTTGAGGTGGATTTGAGCTTAACACTGACTGGCTTTTCATGTTGCTTTGCAATGTGCACATCCTGACTTTTTGGAGCGGGTAAATGGGAGTGTGGTAATGCTGCTCTCTCTTTAAAAGTAGTATACAGTACATGCATCTGGTCTTCTGCTATTCCTATAATTTTAGGCATCTGGGGCTGTGTTCAGGCAGTGAAGGGGGCATGCATCAAGGAAAGGGGATGGGGAAAGGGCAGATTTTAAAATTCTTGTGTATAAATTGTAGTTAGTCTGGGCAGCGCTTACCCTTTCTGTTTTGTGGGGTTTGGGTTTTTGTTTTGTTATGCTATTGTGTTTATAATTCGTAGCAAAAATGACTAGAATTTAGGGTAGGTGCTTCTTAAAATATATAGATACAAATAACTAAATATTTACATTTTAACTAGGAGTGGGCCCAAGACCCGAATTTGAACTTCCTGAAAAATCCAAGAGTGTTTACATCTGGCACTCTGGATCAGGCCATCTCCCATTTCAGCTGAGTCTGTTAATGATGTCTAGATCAGTGTTTCTCAACCTTTTTGACACCAGGGACCAGCTTGCTACCTCCCTAAACTGTGTCAGGGAGATCTCAGTGACTGGTGCCAGTCCACAGACTGGTTGTTGAGAAACATTGGTCTAGATGACACAGTGGGATAACTCACTAGCTTTCTGCCTCTGGAAATTGAGGTGTAAATCCTAGCTGTGAAAATGAGCTTGATGGTGAAGAATGCCAGCCATACAGTGATTGGCGGGAGGTGGGTGGGAATGAAGAAACTTCAGGAAAGTTAATAATTGCATGTAACTAATGTAACCAAAAATCTCCTGCCCCCTTAATGGTTTATCTGAACAAGCCAAGTCTTCCAACCAGGGAATATACAGGAAGGGAAGGAGAAGTTGGCTCACCTCAGCCTGTCCAACAATGCTAGGGCTTGCTCCAGCCTTGAAACTTCCACCAGCTGCCCCTTGAGGCCATCACTCATTATTTTTAGAGGACAGCAAAGTCAGTGATTCTCCCCCCAGCCCTGCAATAAGGGCAGGCATCTGTGGTATTTGTAGCACACCAGGTTCACTTTCTCTCACTTCTTGAGGGATAAGATGTTGTTACCTTGGTATCATCTGGACAAAACCAACCCACAGTTAATGAGCTCTACTCAAGAGAAGCCCAGGATTGGAATACAGTGATTATACACATCTGGAGAGAGGTGTTTTTGAAGAGCTTCTGCAGCACCTGTGTTCACATTGCTTTCCTCTAGCTTGTGCTATTAATCCCTGAAATTCATGAACACTTAAACCTACACAAACTGAAAGAAGTGGGGAGGTGGAGGAGGAAAATCACCTACATAATAGTCATTCAAAACAATCACTACAGTATTAAAAGCCCTCATTTTTCATTCCAATGATTAGCATGAGGCATATTTGACATTCTCAATAGAAGGTGAAAATGTATGTTGCCAAAGATTCAGCAACTAAACATATGTTAGTATTTATGGAATAATATATTTCTCTTGGACCATACATGGACGTTTTACTCCCCTATATTTACTTTGTCATACTTTTCCTTGTGATAAATAATCCTTCTGTATTACAGTTCTGCATACATTCATATTAATACATTGCAATATGGTCATTCTCCTAAGTGAATAATATTAAGGATTTAATCTGTAAAATCTTTTAGAATACCTTTTCACTTTTGTAGTTCACCTTATATTGTTTATATTTTTATGAAGAACGAACAGTGTTGCATTCATTAGATCTTTAGCAATATTTTCAAAACAGGGTGCATAAACCTAGGCTTCTAAGCATGCAGATAAAAGGCTTGATTTTAGATATATCTATCTATGATTTAATTCAACCACAAGTAGCTGGAGTAAATGCCGGAATCACTGGGTGAGATTCTGTGGACTATCATGCAGGAGGTTAAACTGGATGATCATAACGGTCTTCTGATCTGTGACATCTACATACCTCTCAAAAGTGTTCCCATTTAAATCAATCAGAGGCATTAGGTGGTCATCACTTTTGAAAAGCAAGCCCACTTACCTAGGTGCAAAAATAAAGATTTAGCAGCCCAATTTTAGGTACCCATTTTAAAAAACAATCTTTGCTCTTTTTCAAAAGATTCAAAACCCTGTCTAATAAAAGTTATATTGTACAATATTTGAATCCAGATTCTCAGGAACAATTGATTAAATTTCTTTCATCAGTCCTACTGAAGTGATGATAAAGCACAATGTTCATTAAGGAAAAAAAAGTACAATGGGCAGATTGGCCAGTTCTGGTGTCCAAAATTCAAAAAGGGTGTTGAAAAATTGGAGAGCATTCAGAGAAGAGCCACAAGAATGATTAAAGGATTAGAAAACTTTATAGTATAGACTCAAAGAGCTCAATCTGTTTAAGGGCTGACTTGATTACAGGCTATAAGTATCTACATAGGAAACAAAGATTTAAGAATAAACTCCTAAGTCTAGCAGAGAAAGGTATAACATAATCCAATGGCTGGAAGTTGAAACTAGACAAATTCAGACTGGAAATAAGGTGTTTACTGGTAAAAGTAATTAACCATTGGAACAATTTACCAAGGGTCATGGTGGATTCTCCATTACTAGCAATTTTAAAATCAAGATTGGATGTTTTTCTAAAAAGATCTGCTCTGTGAATTATTTTGGGGAAGTTCTGTGGCCTGTGTTATACACAAGGTTAGACTGGAGGATCACAATGGTCCCTTCAGGACCCGGAATCTATGAATCTATGATAATCAGCTTATCTTCAAAGCTCAGCCCCCCTACTCTTTCATCTTGGTAATGGAGCTTGTGGTGAAGCAAGGTGGCTAGAGTCTTTCTAAGGCTGTCATCATAGAAATAAGGCTGCTGTATCTCTCTTATATCCTAAGTACATCTACATGCATAATACAACATGCTACATGCATCTTATTTGGGAGGAATAATGGGCTGCAAGATTACTAATATGGTGTACTCGGTGTAGTCATTTTTCAGGTTGAACTAAATCTCTGAACATCATGAACAAGATATATGCCATCAGTCAGTCCTATCCCTGAGTAAGTCACTGAAAAAGAGAGTTGCCTGTTAACATATCAAAGATTTGTTTTTCTGCCTCCATTCTTTGTTGCTCAGGATGTGAAAGATCAATCATACTCAAACTCATCCATTCTGTTGTGGATGCTCCTACTCAAATGCTATAAGGAATGCCTCTTTCTTCCTCGTTGCTTTCTTATCACTGGAGAGATTTGCTACCCTTCACTGTACTAAATAATTTTACAATGGTGACTAATGCCTTGTGTAAACTAGGATTCAAAAGTGTGTTGTTAGAATGTGTCAGCTAACGTGTTAGTAGCCTGGTGCAGACAAAGCAGTATCATCTTTAACACGTTAAACCCGTTGAGTTTGCCTGAGCTTCCCCAGATATGAACCCTCTCTCCCCCAGATTTAATGTGTCCAGCATTGCATGTGTTAGAAATGGTGTGTTTTGTTTACTCTAGACTTTTAAACATGTTAGCTAACATAACTCTAAATGCTAACCTAGATAAGTCCTAAAATAATATCTGCACACAGTGGTGATTTTTTTTGTTTTGTTTTGTTTTGTTTGTTTGTTTTTTTGCTGAAAATGACCCACTATTGTTAGGACTGATTCATTCCAGTGATGTGAATGCTACTATAGACAAGTGTCACATGTTCACCAGTGTTTATAGCATAGTGTTGCCTAACCCTGCTCAGGGTAGGTCTAAATGATGTGGTAATGAAAATACTGGTGGTTGCCAGCCCCTTGTCTACACTAGCACGCACACTGTTTTTGCTACCAATAGAGCTGAAGCAATGGTAACAGTAGTGGGAAAATTAGGGACCAAAGGCCTAGTGTAGATAAGATCTAAGAGGAGTAGTCGTCTCAGAGTTTAGCAGTGCAAATTGATGATTAGTGGGGAAAACTGGATGAAAATTAACCATCCCAAGATGAAGCTTTTGAAACCAGGTTTCATCCATCTACCTAATTGCTTGCTGTTTCTGCTTATATGTAGATGCTGAGGTTTTCAAAATAGTCCAGGAGACTTAGCTATACATCTTTCATTAAATCCTCTGTTCTGCTTTGGAACCAGTATTCTTTTCTGGAGATGATTGGGAACAATTTTTCAAAAATGCTGAGCATCTTCAATGCCAGATTAAGTTAATGGGAGCTGTTGGTGCTCAGGACCTCACAAACGGCTGTTGGAAGATTTCATTTAGGGTTTCTGTCTGGTTTATCCCTCTGTACTTGGATATGTGTTTCTTCTTTCTTTTCCTCCTTAATTCCTCCTGTGATATTTATCAGGGATAGATTGACTTCCCTTGACTGCTCATGGGTCACACATTTTGAAAGTAATATGGCTTCCCCAGTATCAGCAATGGTAACTTACAGTATCAGCAATGGTAACTTATTTATGTGTAGGCTTTGCTAGATCACTCATCACAATAGCACGAGAGCCTCACAAACATTAATTAATGTATCATTTCCATACACTGAGAGGTAGGGGAACATAAGAATATGATAACATAAGAATGGCCACACTGGATCAGATCAATGGTCCATCTAGGCCAATATCCTGTCTTCTGACAGTGGCCAGTGCAAGATGTTTCAGAGAAAATGAACAGAACAGGGCACTTTATTGAGTGATCCAGCCCCTGTCATCCAGTCCCAGCTTCTGACAGTCAGAGGATTAGGGACACCTAGAGTGTATGGTTGCATCCATGACCATCTTGGATAATAGCCATTGATGGACCTATCCTCCATCAGTTTATCTAATTCTCTTTTGAACGCAGTTATACTTTTGGCCTTCACAACAGCCCCAGATGAGTTCCACGAATTGACTGTGTGTTGTGTGAAGTACTTCCTTATGTTTGTTTTAAACCTGTTGCCTATTAATTTCATTGGGTGACCCTTGGTTCTTGTGTTATGTGAAGGGGTAAATAACACTTCCATATTCACTTTCTCCACACCATTCATAATTTATAGACCTTTACCATATCCTTCCTTGGTCATCTCTTTTCTAAACTGAAAAGTCCCAGTCTCTTTAATCTCTCCTCACATGGAAGCTGTTCCATACCCCTAATAATTTTTATTTCCCTTCTTTGTACTTTTTTCAGTTCTTATATCTCTTTTCTGAGATAGGCTGAGCAGAACTGCATGCGGTATTCAGACGTGAGCATACCATGGATTTATATAATGGTATTATGATATTTTATGTCCTATCTATCCCTTTCCTAATGGTTCCTAACATTGTTAGCTTTTTTGACTGACATTGCACATTGAGCAGATGTTTTCAGAGAACTATCCAGTGACTCCAAGATCGCTATCTTGAGTGGTAACAGCTAATTTAGACCCCATCATTTTGTATGTATAGTTGAGATTGTGTTTTCCAATGTGCATTACTTTGCATTTGTCAACACTGAGGTATCAATATTCCCGTTTTGTAGGCAGGGATCTGAAGCACAGAGAGATTGCAAAGGATTTTCAACAAGTTTCACAGAAATTCCAAGTTTTAGTTCAGTGTCATTTACCACAAGACCATCTTTCTTCTGCAATTTATATAATCTAATATGGAGCAATTGTTTGAATAATAAGCTTTTCTGAAAATATAAATGTGACGTCATACATTACAAGAAAGTTCAAACTAAAAATACAAGAGAAATAAAAGTAGCACTTTTAATAATTATGTAATGTGCATCATTGTCTTAAATATTCTGAAAATGCCTTTTGGGTTCTAAAGTGTCAAAAAGGGTAACAGGACTGTAGGAATGGACACAATTTGCTTATTATACTGTACAGAGATGCTGAATCTTTTAATGTAGCAAGAAGAGAAAAAATGTCACTAATAAGATACAGGATTAAAAAATAAAACAGTTCTGAGCTTTCTCACTGTTTAGCATGTTGTCATTTTTGTCACGCCTAACTGTATCCTCTCTTGCAAATACTTGTTAGAGACTACAAGGTGAGACTTTAGCAGAGTGCTGCCGCCACTGTATGTTTTTCAGAGCAATACATGCTGAGTATGGCTAGTTTCGTGTCATTCCTGAGCTTATCAGTCCAAAATACAGTGTGGCACCAAGACCCATAAAAATTTGCTGTAAGCCCCCCAAAACCTACACATAACCCCCCCTCCCAAACCGTAATTGCAAGAAGTATAAAATATTTCAATTTATTTTTCAGTGTGTCACTTTTTCTATAAGCCAGTTGCATACTTCAACATTTTTTGATAATTAACAAATAGAAACAATTAACACATGGCCTGGAAGTGCTGGGAGATATTTGAATCTTAATTGAAAACACCCTAAACTTGCTAATGATATGAGGAAATTGACAGACATGTAATTGTCGGACCCGAAAAGGTTGGTCGTTAAGTTCTTTTTGATCCAGTGAGGAAAAAACCGCGAGACCGGACAAACTGGCAAGCTTAAACAATAAGTGATCTTTATTGACTGGGATAAGAACACAACTGGGGCTGGGAGGAGCACTTTTACCAACTAACAGAAACAAACTATTTATATGCAGAAATAACAACTGAATACTTCATAGCCAACTAACAGCACTATGAATATGAGAAAACTATACACAAATCCTAGGATAAACTATTTACATCTATTAACACCAAATCAATCTTTTGAAATAAATGATAATCCAATTAAATGATTATGCACGCACTTAACCAAACATTATTATTACAGACATTAATTGAACTTAATAGCAATTTTTCAATAACTCAGATTTGGTACCATATACATAGAGCTTTATGACAGACAGGAACACAGAACTTTTATCACAGACAGCAGTACATGTGGTGGTATACCAAATAAGGGAAAAGCAAGGGAGAAGTTAGGCAAAGCACAGACAGTTAGCACAAACAGTTAGCACACAAGTACCATATTCCAGATGCAGCTGACCAGCAGAGCAGACACCAGGACGCATATCGGATCCGGGGAAATAAATAAGTAATCCATAGCCAAATCCGTAGAAAAATACCGTTGCTAAATCATAAATCCATGGGTAGAACCCAAGAATAATAATCACATGGCAGAACCCAAGAAATAAAATAAGTAGGCATGGGCAGAACCCAAGAACTGATAACACACGTCCGAGCGCTATAACCTGGGGAGCCCCAACTGAAGGGTTGATCAGGTCCTTCAGTCAGTTAACGGACACTCCCAACAGACCCTGGCTTGAGGCATAGTTTATTCCAGGGACTGAAACACACATGCACAATTTGATTGGTCCCTAGCTCCCCCACCCTCCAGGTTCCGAGCTGTTGCCCCTACGTGGGCAGATTTTGCGACGGCAACCAGAAGCTGCTAAGAAGCTGCAGACAGCACACTAGCCTAGGTTTGCACACAACCCTAATCTGACCTTGTGAACTGTATACCATTGGTCAGACTGGGCCCCTTTGCACAAGGCACTTAGGTGGTATGCACACGGCACTAACCTGACCCCTGGGTTGCTGGGCAGAAGAGCAGGAGACTGCACACGGCCCTAGCCTAACCTCTAGGTGACCAGGCAAAAAGAGCGGGAATCTGCACACGGCCCTCAAGGTAACACACAATGCTAGTGTGACCTTTGGATGACTTACAATTGGCCATACAGACGCCATCTTAAGGCCCTGCAGGCCGCCATCTTAGGCCAGAGGCCGTTGGGCTCCGACAGTAATATTGCAGTGTATTAAAGATTTGAGGGGAATGATAGGTTCAGTTGCTACTAGACAAGCTAATATTTACATATATGGAATCGGTCCCTCGTGACGTGTTAAGAGAAGGGTTTTAATATAGCAAGAAGAAAAAACAGAAAACATAATTTTGTAAATGTATACATTTATTGAAATAATTTCTGGACATGCACCTTCTTGTTGACAAGATGTGATGTCTGGGCAAAGTTGCAAACCTGATGTGGTTTTCACAGAGAGTGTAAAAACCATTAAGTTTCCATACTATGCTTAGTCTTAATCTCCATTCTGAGCGGAAGCAAGTTTTAAAACCCTTGCATGTCTCCTTTGTTGTGCACAAGGGTAGGGTAAAAAGTAATGGAATGTAGCCAGAGAATGGCAGTTTGTGAAGATGAACAGGATTTAAGTGCAAATCTTCACTGTACAATAAAGCATGTCACTATGTTTTTCTTTCTTTTGCCTTACTGCTGACTGGAGTAACTGAGCAGCACTCTCTCTAAGGCAGGTTTGGGTTCCCTTGTGCTCCCTGTCATGCTCCTCAACTTTTGTCTTGCACTTACATACACAACACCCACAACCTGGGCTGAGAAGTATCAGACTCTTAATGTAAAGATTAGCTGAGCTATAAGGTTGGTCTGGAGAAAGTCGGAAGCTTTTGCTGTGCCTCCTGAGGCAATGAATAAAAAGGCCTAACATTTGCCTATATAGAAAAAAATCAATGTCAATTGTTCTGTTATAAAGTTATTTCTCCTAACCTTTAGGATGGATACATTGAACCCCAAGAAAAACCTCTCCATTTCTGCATGTGTTTTGCTTTATCATTAGTGCCAGATTAGGTGTATAGACTTGTAAATATCTTAACGTAAGGTCCATTTGAAAATCCAAGTGTGTGACAAAATGTAGTCAGTTGTTGTTTGTTTTTTGTTCAGAGAGTTGGAAGTTGCTCACCTGGATTCCGTTGTCACCTGTACCACTTTCTTATTGTGTATGGCTTTGGGCAAATCATTTAACCTGTGCTTCTTCTACTCTATTTGTAAAATAAATGTATTAATGCCTACTTCGCTGTGGTTGTAGGCTTCATTAATATCTACAAACTCTGGATGAAAAGCACAGTATAGGTACCAAGAAATATTATTGTTGATTACAAAAATAAGGACTTGGCAAAAAAAAAAATCTAAAAATTGAACATTATACTAATTGGAGTTATTGGCAGCTACTGCTCTTAATAGGGATTTTACTTCCGACCCATTAAGGGTAATATCATAATTTCCTTGGTAGTTAACTTCATTAAGTGTATACTGATTGTTAAATTACAGCACAGGGTAGGTGAATGCAGACTGTGGTAATGAATTGTTTGCATAGCAGGATTGCTTTAGTGCTCTTTCTTATAAAATCTCAAGCTTTGTCAATATTTCTTCCAAGGTGTTTAGTAATTTAAAAAGTGGCAGTTGCCACAATATGTAAGGAAAGCTGATAGCTGGCAGCAATAATCTGAAAATATTGTCCTTTTGGTCTTGCAAGAACCGTGGGTGTTTGCTGGATGTGGAGAAATACAATTCAATATTCTTTGGGTAGGATGAGGCATAGAGTTTTTGATAGAACAATCACACCGCAGAATAGCCCTTCTCTGCAGTATTGCTAAAAGCTGATGTTTAACCTATTGTGTTAAACAGAATTGTGAGTACATTCCACTTGTTTTCATTGACAATTTTTCTTTTTTCCCCAGCATCGTTTCTATTTCTTGACTATTAAGTTGATATTTGTGTCCCTAGTTAATTTTTGCATGTTTTCTGTCATAAATTATTAGGATACAAATTTAATAGATTTTTCTCCTGAATATTTTCATATATAACTTCAGTTCTGTTTTATCCTCAGTGCCAATAGTGTATTTCACATGTCTAACTTTTTTGATAATGTGCATTGTATGGTGATTCACTGATCAGTTTATCGAAAAAGAACGAATTATCAAACTATTCTCTGAAAACTTAACCTAAATTAGTTTCCACTCTAGTCAGCAATGTAGAAGACTACAGTATGGGCTGCATGTGAACGACCTTACTAAACTAACACCGTGTTAAACTACATAATACATACATTGTGTGCCTGGAAATGTATTGCACTTCCTGATACCATGTAATATACTTATTGAGAAGCAGGCTGGTGTTAAGATAAACCCACTCTTATGACCAGAACTATGTACAGAAATGAGGTAACAAACTTGCAACTGTACTGTGTAGCTGCAGCCTATGACTGCCCAGTCCTGGACTTCTTTATTTTTGTCTCCAACGGTCAGTATGTCACAGGACACTAATGACTGCATAAAAGGTGTACAGGAAGTGTGGCATCTCTACAGATCCTGGAGGTTTTACTCCACAGCACAGGATCTTGTTTCTTTAAATGTTTCCCCTGATTTCAGACTGCTGAACCAAACAGCGTATTTGGCTAGCATTTTCTGGATCTACCAGACAGAGAATATTAGCTGGGAGGAATCTACTTGAGAGAATTTTTCTGGACAAAAAGAATCTCTTTAAAAGACTGGAGAGAACATACTTTTAAATCTGAAAGCCAAGTTCTATAGAAATTAGAGGAAAGAGAGGCCAAAGCTGGTCACCAAAGACTGAAAAAATGACCCTGTTCATTCAGCCTTCCTGATGTGATGTATGCCTTACCTCTAAAATGAACTGCTTTAGTTACCTTGAATCCAACAGAGGAAATCATAAAAACTTCTAAAAAATGACCCGAATAGATTTTCTATACTTCAAAAAACAAACAAACAAACCTAAAGCCCAATATGTCATGATCGTTCAAATGCCATTGTTCTCCCTTTTCACCTTGCAGGGTTGTAAGATACTGGACCTTAAACTTGACCCTTTTTCAAGACTGATATTGCTTGAGCCATTCGTTGGGCCAGAGAGGTTTTGAAAGGAAAATGTCATATTTGGAGGGAGAAAGAAACATCTATCTGTCAGTTTGATGTAAAAAGAATTGGTGGCTTTTGAAGGTCAGAAGCTGTGAATTTTTGAAATACATCTGGTGGAGATGGATTATTGGGCAGAGTGCAGGTGTACATCATAAATGTGGTTTTTCTACATGATTCTATGACATATCACGTGATCATTACTGCCACATTGTAATATACTGGCAGTTTTTGCCTGGAAAATCTACCCTATAGCAGATGATGTTCCCCAGGGAAAGAATTACATATATTCTTCTGACTCACTAAGGCTTCTAGATATAAGAGATGGATTTCAGAGTGGCAGCCGTGTTAGTCTGTATCCGCAAAAAGAACAGGAGTACTTGTGGCACCTTAGAGACTAACAAATTTATTTTAGCATAAGCTTTCGTGAGCTATAGCTCACTTCTTCGGATGCATAGAATGAAACACAGACAGGAGATATTTATACATATAGAAAACATGAAAAGGTGGAAGTATTCATACCAACAGGAAGAGTCTAATCAATTGAGATGACCTATCATCAGCAGAAGAAAAAAAACTTTTGAAGTGATAATTAAGATGAC
>NC_133769.1:269214641-269224098 GCF_003597395.2 Chelonoidis abingdonii
GGTTGTATCTTAGAGCTTGGCTGTAGACAATGGATCGTGTGGTGTGTCCTGGATGGAAGCTGGATGCATGTAGGTAAGTATACCAGTCAGTGGGTTTCTGGTATAGGGTGGTATTTATGTGACCATCGCTTATTAGCACAGTAGTGTCTAGGAAATGAACCGCTTGTGTGGATTGGTCTAGGCTGAGGGAATTTTCTCTCGGATATCTAAGGTGTGGGCTGACCATTCTTGAGGTTGGAATTCTAGAAGCTTGAGGAGAGGCTTGAATTGATGTGTGGTGTTAATTTCTTTATTAATAAAGCCAAACCCCAACAAAGAAATGAATTTTGGACCCTGAACAATGTGTTGATTCTTAGAAAGCCGGGAAAGGCACCTGGTCACATATTTTAAAATATAACATTATTTAGTTATCTTAGTCAAAGACAAGTTTTTAAGCATGACTACATATTATATGCTTAAAAACTTGTCTTT
This sequence comes from Chelonoidis abingdonii, assembly GCF_003597395.2. Classification (NCBI taxonomy): domain Eukaryota; kingdom Metazoa; phylum Chordata; order Testudines; family Testudinidae; genus Chelonoidis; species Chelonoidis abingdonii. Next base: position 269,215,113 of record NC_133769.1, read on the forward strand.
GACTTAGACAACTAAATAATGTTACGCTAATGGGAAACTGTGGAGAATAAGAGCATTTTGAGTATTATTTTTTTTTTAGGAAGTTTCTATGCATCTCAGTTTATCTGTTTGATATTATCCTGCCTGGCTGAAAGGAGTTAAATGAGAGCAGGCTGTTAGGGAATCAACAAACAGGATATGAAACAATGGCAAAAATAAGGTACAGTTCACAGAATATCAAGAGCCTTTGAGGGAACAAAGGGGAAGCTATTGATTGGGAAACACCCGTGCCAGGCTATAGCTCCTCTGGTAAGATTTATTCTTCCAGACCTGAGCCTAGGATGAAAGGGGATTCTCAAACCTTAAAGATGCTGGGCCTATAGAAGAAGAAGAGTTGGGTGGGTTGTCAGCAGCTGCCCAGTGGGGAAAAGCTGACAGACACGCTGAGTAAGCAGCCCAGAGATGGATGTGAGTGGGTTGTATGGAACTTACTAAAAAGCTTTCAAGGAAAGATTAAGTTGTATGTAAGGGGAAATACGCCTGTAGGCCTTTTTTGTTTTATCTCTTTGCTCTGCATGCTATGTACCTTTGGGTGACTAAATAATCCTTTGTTTTGAAGAAAGTGCTTTTGAGTCACTTGAATCAGCTGCTGTCAGGCTCACAGAGGAAGATGGGTTGCAGGTGCCAAACTCAATTAGGCCTGTCACATTAAAGAGATTGAGAAACAGGGCTGCCATGCTAATGTCCAGTCTGAGTGCCTTTGAGCCACCCATGAGTGAGGTGAAAGAAGCTAGGCCTGTGACTGTCACCTAAGGGCTGTACTTAAGAAGGACTAACAGAAGTCCAAAGCACAGCTTGCCTGTAAACAAAACAGAAGTATTACAAAATCATGTAACAACTGTGTATAGACTAATATGAAATATATTTGATATGTTGTAACATAGAAGTTTTATTGGCATGGCAACATCATTACAAAGTTATTCCGAATAGCTGAGAAAGTATTGTGTACTGAAATATGCATGTCTTGTTCTTGTTAAAAATAATGAGTTTGTCTATGATGTGGACTACTTCAATTACTTTTGTAATAAATATTAAACAGGAGGGAATTGGTGGCATGTAACTGTCTTTGCTTATCTTTGTTGCCTCTTCTTTAGTGACCTGAAATGTGAATGAGATTTTTCTCAAGATCTGTTTTTGTTAATAGTAAAGATTCTTTTAAAATACACTCAAATTATTTGTTAAAATGTAGTAACTGAATCTCACAACTATTGGAAAACTATTCTTATTTTTGATGAAGAATAAGAGTCTGGAATATTTAATCAGAACTGTTTGTTTCATTTAAACCTTTTCTCCGGGTCTCAGACTTGGAAAGTAGCAATGGTTATATAACTTTTAGTCCAATGACAGGGTAATTGCCTGCAGCTCAGAAGGAAAAAATATTGCGACTGTGATTTCCTGGTCAGTTACTGAAGAAAGTCTGGTCCATGAAACAAAAGGGTTCAGATAAGGTGTTCGTGATTTCATTCTGAATTACCTAATGCTTGAATAAATATAGGAAAGATTGATTAACCTAGCCAGTAGCTACAAGTGTGTAGATGTACTAGAGGTTTAGTATTGTATACATATACTACTTTGGTGAATAGTTAAACACAGTCTTTGTGCTTGAAGGTACTAGGAAGAGGTGTTGAGGTCCAATCTTCCATTAGTGAATGTCTATAGCTCCCACTAATGTTAGTGAGAGTTACATACACAGCTGTAAGACAAAAGGTGCAGAATATCTTGAATTGACTTATTTACTCATATGTGTAAAATGTTAAGTGAACAAATACTTCAGCTTTAAAATGGAGTTAGTGCTGCATAGAATTACACACTCTGTGCCACATCCAACTCAGGGTTCTAGTTAATTTGTTGTTTAGACTTTTGCAGTATATGAAGCAATCGTGTTTTTACAGGCTTTCAAGTTATGTCAAGGCAGTAAAACACCTTCTGGAAAGAAATGATATTCAATATGTCTTTTGGTTTCTTTAAACAATTCCCACAATGCTTTGTGTAAAATCAAGGGTAACACTGGCATTGCTTCAAGTAAGGAGTAGAGAGAATAAGTAAGAGCACCTTCCATATCCAGGAATTCTGGTGGCTGGTGTGGCATCCATTGAAGGCTAAATTACACCCCTGCTTCAGTGCCGTGTATAGGCCATTCCAAGAATGCACAATTGCTGGGGTGCAGGACCACCCTGACAACAGCTCCTCTCTCCCAACCCACACATGCTTCTACGCTGACCATGAGAATGCCACTTGCACCCAGGGCTGCTGTGGAGGCAGACAGAGCTAATGGAGACAGTTCAACACCGGAGCTATACCCTGGGGGGTGGGAAGCATGCCTGTCCTGCTACTCTTTTGTGTCTAGCAGTTGCAGAGTGGCACTAGTGCAATAGTGAATTGGAGCCTGGATTGTTAAGATTTATTTTAACTATTTTTAGTAAAGAATTTAGTGTTTTACTTATTTCTAACTAAAATCTCTTGCTCACATGAGCAGTAGTGGGGAAAGTGGTAAATAAATTAATCTACAATTCAAGCCAGTCAGAGGGAGGAATGAACCCTCATTCTTAATCTGTGCAGTACTGTTGTTGTTTGAAAGTTGAAACACAGATGTCAAGGATTAACTGTTCTTGCTCTTCTGCTCCGGGCCTCTTCCCCAGTCTACCCAAAGGCTGTGCCAGACAATGTCTGTTATGTTGGTGCTCTCCACATCAGCACTGAAATCCCATCACCTCCCTGCCTTGATCTGAAGACAGGTATGTAATACTCTTAAAAAATGGTAACAGGCAGTATTTCCTTCAACGGAGCAGTTAGTCAACTTAGACTAGCTAAAACAAAGAGTTTGTATTGAGGAATCTAGGGAAAGAAATGTTTTAACTGGAACTAGAACAATTTTTATTTATATTGATTTTCCCCCCAGTCATATCTTCAACACTCTAGACTACTCAGGGATTAAAATCGACTGTATTGAATAAAAAATTAAACCGTAAACACGTTGACACCTGGAATTGCTCAGAACACTGTTTCAACACTGAAGCAATGAGGTAGCAGCTTCAAAATAAAGCCCCTCAGCCTAGCATCCTCCTTCCAAAATAAAAATGTGTTGGTGTTGTATTTAGAAAGCAAGTGAAGTCATTCTACTACCCTATTTACAAATTGCACAGAAAATATTATTGAAGACATTATGGTGTTAACTATGGAACCCCAAGCTGCCATTTTTTCTCTGGGATGCTCCTGAGCCGAAGTAGGTATGCAGAACCCCTCACTGTTGACTCTGTTCTAAAGAGACAATCTAAACCATTGGTTCTCAAACTTTTGTACTGTTGACCTCTTTCACATAGTAAACCTCTGAGTGCAAGCCACTGTATACATTAAAAACACTTTAAAATATATTTAACACCTTTATAAATGCAGGAGACAAAGCGGGGTTTGAGGTGGAAGCTGACAGCTTGCAACCCCCCTTGTAATAAACTTCCAACCCCCTGAGAGGTCCTGACCCCGAGTTTGAGAACCCTGATCTAAGCCATAATGATTTGGACTGGTTCAGTTAACGCTGGGCAGACCAGGCCCTTCAAAACGATGAGCATTCAGATAGGTTACACTGTTACATCTTGGGTTATGGGATAAACCACAAGGCAAGGAAATTTAACAGTTCCAGTAGTGCATGTGCCAAATGAAGGCCATAAGGATAGATGAGTTTGGGAAGGCTTTGGTACAGCAGCAAACCCACACATAATTAAAAATGCATAAAAACAACAATTTGAGATAATACCATAATTATTACATTCATATTGATTAACTGCTTGCTTTCATAAATGGCTGTATAGATTCAACATGGGGCTATAGTAATCTCGTAATAACCAACAGCTTATACATTATGCACAATAGATAGCCATAAATAGAACCGAGTATGTGGGAACAGGTGATGGTGGGGAATAGTGACATTGAAATGAAAAGCAAAGCAAAAGATAGACTTAAAAGACCTGACTTGAAGAGTTTAGAAATTTTGAGGTGGAAAATTGTTAGGCTGGTAGATTAGATGGTAAGGAAAACAGAAAATTGTATTTTATTATTGCTCGTATCTGTAGTGTATTCTCAAATGGGCACTTTTCCCCTCCTCCCCCAGAAGTCTGCTAGGATGGCCCTGCCTCCTCACCTATGCCTACAAGATTTTTGGGGGGAGAGACGTTTATGTGGAGGAATATGCTTTGAAATACAAGCTTGTCTGAGATTTTGAAACTGTGGTAGGATCTTGCGGCCTGCTCAGATGAAACCAGTGAGTCCAAAGCTTGAATGGCTGTACTGATACACAGTAGTGCTGATGAGGTGAGATAGAAAAGGGGTCGAAGATTTGTTTTCTGAATAAATGGTGTTTTATACATTTTAAATAACTTTTTTTAGGTTTTGATTCAGACTTTGTAAATATCACAATCAAAATATTGTATTCTGCGTTAAAATTAGACTATTCCCAGTCTTTGACTTCATGTAGAGTCCATGAGTTCATATGATTCTTCACTGAGTTTATTTCATCAGGTATAGTTTCAATTCTAGTTTGACTGATAGTTCTGATAGAAGTTTTGGATGGGAATGATATAAAAATGCATTGAAGGAAACCATTAGGCTTTAATTAGCAGTTTTCCAAACAGCAGAGTCCTAAAGCAGGGATATATAGGTTGGATGTTGATGGAGGAACTTGTGCTTTCAGAAATAAGAACAAGATCTGAAACTAGGGCTACGTCTTCACTACCCGCCGTATCGGCGGGTAGCAATCGATTGCTCGGGGATCGATATATCTCGTCTCATCTAGACGTGATATAGCGATCCCCGAACACACTTATATCGATTCCGGAACGCCACCAAGCCGAGCGGAGTTGCGGAATCGACAGGGGGAGCTGTGGACGTCAATCCCGCGCTGTGAGGATGGTGAGTAATTCGATCTTAGATACTTCGACTTCAGCTACGTTATTCACGTAGCTGAAGTTGCATATCTAAGATCGATTTTCCCCTGTAGTGTAGACCAGCCCTAGGTTTCGCAAACAAATATACGAATGTGTGAAGCAGAATGAATTTTACACTATGGGCCCAACCCTGAAACGCTAACTCAAGCATGTTAATAATATGAATTCTCCCGTGCAAGCCAAAGACTTATTCTTCTCATGTCTCAAATGTTCAGAACTGGTCTTTAAGGTATGATTAACCACTTAAGTTATTTAGGAGTTGCTCTGATTCCAGGATGGATTTTTAAAAGCTGGTTCTGGCTTTTCTGTGGGGGTGGGTGGGGGAGAGGGTGATGGAGGTGGGTGATATTTTAAACTATAAACTGTTTGGGGGTCGGGACTGTCTTCTTTTATGTGTGGCAGCACATTTTGTTTGCTCCCAAAATACAAGTAAATTTTAGAATAATAATTGGAACACATCACACAGAACACTCCTTACCACCACCACGTATGTAAACCACTCTAATTTACCATTCAGAAATAAATCTATGCCAGATTAGACTCTTGGTCCTTTTATCTGTTTTAGATTTGCCACAATTCTCCCATAAGGAATGCTAAAATAGTGGCTGCTGCTACTGGAGGGGAGTGTTTTTGCTGCAAGTGTTGCGAAGTATAGAAATTCAAAGCATAACAAAATTCTACAGACATGGGAGGGTATCCTGTCCTGAAATACATGATTGCACATCACATCTTCTAAACTGTGCTACCAGTACTCTACTACACTTGCACAAATGTGAGCTGCTTTTTGTATGATATGTAGTCATGTGCACTGGGATGATGGCAGTCCAGCCATGTGAAGGTGGCCCAGGAAGACTGGCAGTGCTGCTTTCAGCAGAAGGGAGGTCAGGGGTTTGCTGCTGTCAAATGCTGGCCAGTGATTGTTGAAAGAACTTCCTGCCACTGCCTCTGTCCCTGTCCCTGCACTGCTCATGGCCCCAAGTGGAAAGGGTTTCAGTGTCAATCCGCTGACAGCTTTCACCACGTGAGAGGCTTTGAGCTACTGGCAGTGAAAGAAACACTCTGTGAAGCTCTGGTTGTTGTGGACCTTGTTCTTTTTATGGTAGAGAGTTGTTCTGATGTGGAGTATGTCTGGTGAAACATAGTCCTGCTCAAACTAATCTGCCATAACGCTTTTAAAGCTAGCACCATATAAAATGAGGGGTAGATGCTTGGTTCAGGGCAGTAGTTGAGTATTTGTGAATCTCCTACTGTACTTATAATTTAGCTACAGCATATGTAGAGAGAGAGAAATGTTCAGCACAAATTAAGTAAAGCACATTTGTCACCAAGCTTATATTAATAGGAGACCTGGAGCATATTACGTGGGAAATTAGGTTGCACAACAACTAGAAATAGTGAAGAAATGGGCCTGGCTAAAATACTAAGGGTCAGATTCTGTGCTGTAGCTCCAAAATTTTCTGTTTTTCTTTTTTTGTATAAAACATTGTTGTGATGCTGGTTCCTTGCCTGCTTACTGCAGCTCAATCATTTGGTTGACACTTGCCGGCTGCATTTACAGCAGGAGGCCATTACAGTCTAGTATTCAGATTTCATGTTGTTTTTCAGTTTTAAGGAGTTGGTCAGTTAAACTCTTGGTCCTTGAAGAAACCACTTATCTTACGGTTCAGCACTCTCCAGAGGGGAAAGGTCCATTAAGCTTTCGCAAGCTAAAAAAGTTGAATCATCCACTGCAATCAGGAATGACGAGTAAACTAGGATTAGTACCAACGAGGCCTGCAGCAGATCACTTCTGTTCTCTACAGGAGGTTTCAGCTCCCACAGCTGGAACTACAAAGATTGCTTCAGAGCCTCTAGGCATCTGCTAGATTTCAGAACAACTTCTAAAGAATGTCCACTTACGTCAGAAGGGAGGTTTCACTGCAGTCAGATGAAACTACTAGTGATGAGAGCTTATATCAGGGGTTGGCAACCTCTGGCACACGGTTCGCTAGGATAAGCAGCCTGGTGGGCCGGGCCAGTTTGTTTTCCCGCCATGTCAGTAGGTTCGGCTGATTGTGGCTCCCACTGGCCATCCCAGGTTCGCCGTTCCAGGCCAATGGGGGTGGTGGAAAGCACCGCAGGCCGAGGGACGTACTGGCCGTGGCTTCCCGCTGCCCCCATTGGCCTGGGATGGGGAACCACAGCGAATGGAAGCCACGGTCGGCTGAACCTGCTGATGTGGCAGGTAAACAAACTGGGCTGGCCTGCCAGGGTGCTTACCCTGGCAAGCCGCGTGCCAGAGGTTGCTGACCCCTGATTTACAGGAACAGAAGGGGTTTCTCCATTACTGTAGGAGCACCATCTCCAGAAGTATTCTTCCATCGACCTAGCTATGTCTACACTGGGGATTTGGTTGGCATAGCTACAGCATTCAGGGGTGTGGATTTTTTTCAGATCTCTGAGCACTCTAGCTATGTTAACCTAAATTTTAAGTGTAGGCCAGGCCCAAGTGCCCATTGGTTCAGGACCTCTTAAGAATCTCACTGCAATCTTCTGCCACTCAACATGGCATTTGCTGTCTGTCTAAATGGCTTCATTTCTTAAAATGGATTTATTTATTGTGTGCAGCTCTGGCACCCCATCTCAAAAAAGATATGTTAGAAATGGAAAAAGTACAGAGAAGGGCAACAACATGGGTGACTGGTGACCCACCAATTGGGGGAGGCTAGCCCGCAGCTGGCCCTGTCCCACCGCCGGAGGACCCTTATCCCACTGGAGCTGCCCTTACCCATGGTTGCCAGCTCCTCTCCTAGCCCCAGAGCACTGGGTGCGCAACGTGTGCCCCCCAGGCCTCCGAGCACAGGGTAGGCAGGTGGCAGGTGCCCCTCCCCAGCCCCCAAGCACAGGGTGGGCAGCACATGGCTCCCGTGAGCACAGGGTGGGCAGGCAGCATGCACTCCCCCCACCCCATCTCTGACCATAGGGCAGGCAGCTCCAGTCCGCTCCAAATGCCGGGCAGCATGGCCCCAGCACCCGGGGCCCCCCAGCATTGGGTGGCTCCAGCCACCCTAAGTCCTAGCTGCCCTAGACCCAACCCCACCACACTGCTTCTCTGAAGAGGAGCAGCCTGCCCGGGCTGGGGTCAAGGGGGGAGGGCAAGCAGGGCTTCAGGAAGAAGCGTGGGCAGGACCATGCTGGGCTGTTTGGGGAGGCACAGCTTTCCCCAGCCTATGTGATGTGCTGCCCATGGGCAACAAAAATGATTAGGGGTATGGAACAGCTTCCATATTAGAAGAGGTTAAAATGACTGGGACTTTTCAGCTTGGAAAAGAGACAATTAAGAGGGGATATGATAGAGGTCTATAAAATGATGACTGGTGTGGAGAAAGTGAATTAGGAAGTGTTATTTACTCCTTCACATAACACAAGAACTAGTGTCACCCAATGAGATTAACAGGTAGCAGGTTTAAAACAAACATAAGGAAGTAGTTCTTCACACAGTGGTGCAGTCAATCTATGGAACTCATTACCAGGGAATGTTGTCAAGGCCAAAACTATAGCAGGGTTAAAAAAAGAACTATATAATTTCATGGAGCATAGGTCCATCAATGACTATTGGCCAAGATGGTCAGGGATGCTGCGCTGTGAATGTCCATAGCCTCTGATTGCTAGATGGAGGATGGGATGGATCACTCAGTGATTGCCTGCTTTGTTCATTCCCTCTGAAGCACCTGGCATTGGCCACTGTCGGAAGACAGGATACTGGGCTAGATGGACCATTGGTTTGACCCAGTGTCATAAACAGATAGCTAAGGGTTATTAAAAAGCAAAACTTTTAATAAAAAAAAAAAAGAAAGAATAGAATAACAGTTCTCTGTAATCTAGATGGTCAGATACAGGGTTTTCAACTTATAGAAAATGAGTAAACAATAGAAAAGGGATAAACAGCCTTATCCAAAACAATACAATTTAAAGTACTTGTAGCCAAATACACATAAAGACTCCACCAGCCAGATACACAGATGCAAATA
>NC_133769.1:269224158-269307148 GCF_003597395.2 Chelonoidis abingdonii
AAAATTAGAAGGACTGGAAATAGACCCTCTCATAGCTGAGAGAGCACAGAACAGACAAAGACCCAAGACCAAGAAAAACCCACAAATTCCCTCCCTTAAGCTTTGAAAAATCTGGTTTCCTGATTGGTCCTCTTGTCAGGTGTTTGGTTCCCTTTGTTAACCCTTTACAGGTAAAAGAAACATTAACCCTTAGCTATCTGTTTATGACACTCAGTATGGCCATTCTTATGTACCAATTATAGGAACTGTAATTGCAAACAAAACGTAGTTTGCAGTTCAGTCCAGGAACTTAACCAAGAGACAGTTAGCCAACAAATCTGAAAGTAAATGTTGAATTCATGAATAGGAGAAACTCAAGGATGACAGGTTAATTTGGAAGCTGCAGTGAGATTTCATAACCCAGAAGAAAGAGTATTTTATTCAAGTATCTTTGAAAGGTTTAATTGTGGAGGAATGTGCCCCTGAATTAATTCTGTAAAGGAAAGTATTACCTGTAAGCTTTGAAGGTTAGATTTTTGTTGGTATATGTTGTAAAACATTGATTTCACCATACACACAAACTAACACACATATTTCCTTTGGTAATAATCAAAATTTACAGTTAGGCAAAGCAAGAAAAATGATGCTTGAGAACTTATTAGCATTTGACTTAAGGGTATTTAATTTTTATATTTTTACATGTAATATTAACAGTCTGTGTTTTAACAGTGTTATAGCTTAAAATTTTTGAATCTCAGTGTCTACTGTTAAATTATTGTTATAGTCATAGTTAAAGGCCAAACAGGACCACTCAATCACCTGACTCCCAAAAGTTTCCCACAACTGTGGAAATTTAAATTGATAAAAATAGAGAAGAATGCTTAAAATAAACATTGATATTATCTGTCAAAATTATTTTTAAAAAATTGAAATCTATCAAGCCTCGCATGTTGCAAATGTGGGCTTTTTCGTTTTTATTTTGTTTTTTTCAACGTTGAGGAAAAAACTATTTTCATTTTATTCCAGTGGTCAATACTGAAATCTTTCCTTTTGTGTAATTAATATTACTGAGGTATTTACACGGGGAAAAACATATTGCCGTGTAACGTCTATGTATTTTACAGTTTTATAGAACATAAATTGCCATGGTACCTAGGTATGAAATTCAGTTTTAGGACTTAATCCTGCAAATGCTTACACACATACTTAACTTTAAGCATGTGAGAAGTCTCATTGGGACTACTCACACACTTAATTTTAAGGTAAAGTTAATCACGTGCTTAAGTGTTGACAGGATTTAGGCCATAAGCATTAAACTGGACACTGCACTTGCCATCCTAGGATTTTATTTCTTAAGTTTGAGTTTTTTCTTTATTTTTCCCTTGTCGTCCTCCTTATCTTCATACTCCTCCTTGCCATTGTATTCAGGCTTTTGTAAAAAAGCTGGGTTTTACACCAAATTCTTAAAACAGAAAGGTAAAGGGTAAATAAGAGGAAAATGTACATTCTTTTATGCTTACATTAAGTAAAAATATCCATAAAAGTAGAGAAGCTACGCAACAATGATTTTTTAAAAATGTGTTAGTAGCGAGATTTGACTGACAAGCTCCAGGAATTCAAGGTCATGCTAATCAGCGCGCTAATCTGAATCAGTTTTTTGAACTCTGAGTGGAAGCTCTAACTCCCTTTAAAATTTGGGTTAAAGTGAATAGTTTGTGAGACTTCAAAAAATATTAAATATCTGTCTCCAGAGAGTTCTCAGAACTTGGTCTCTCGGTCAAGTTATTTGCAGTGATAAGGGAGGAAGTTGCTGATACTACCATTCAGGATTAGGCGCCACTTTTCTGTAGAAATGTAACAGAAAATTATAGGCAAAGAACATCTCTTTACGTTCTGTAGCAAACACATTCATTTGAACGTGTTAGTGAATAAATACCATGGTTAGGTAGGAATTACTGTTAATGTTATCGCCATGCATAATGCTAGGATAGCTTTCAACATTGAGCAGTACTGATATTTGAAGGTTTGGCACAGTGGCTCTGTATGCTGACCAATTTCTGTGGATGTTGTGCCTCGTGGATCTCCTATTCGAGTGCTGAAACATCATCCCATCATAAAATCTGTGACCATACTGCTCACTAGAGTCTTATATGGTGAATTTACAGCTCTCAAATATAGTTGAATTCAAGTAGCCAGGTTTTACTTAGATATTTTCAGCAGACTTCTAATCTGGACTGCCTGATGAGGTACCATAAAGTAGGGGAAAGGTTCTTTATATTTCCTGGGATCAGGGTCAAATCTATCTTGCAGGTCCTTTAATGCCAAAGAATAATATGTTTCTATGTTTGTATTTGTGGTTTACATTATACTTTCAGTTATAACTCTCTTTAACTTCTACCTCCCTGCTCAATGTATTTTTGGATTAGTTTGACTCTATGTTTGTAACTTGAGAATAGTTCTGTGACATAGTTTCTTTTTTCATGTTGTTTGAAACAGTTCCAAGCTCAATTCAGGTTTAGTTCTAATACTAAATGTGTAGGTCGCACCTTCCTTTTGGTGAAGGATATTTTGAGATGAATGAGGAGAAAGGGTGAGGACTTCCTTTAAGAACTGTTGTAGTTTTCACCATCCAGTTAATGGTGTGTTTCCTATTGGCAGTTATTTCTTTGCCCTCATACTCTGTCTTCTGCAGGAAATTCTTAAAGTTTGGTTTCTATAGTTCTTTTGCCTTTATTTGAAAGAAACAATTGCTGCAGGGCTGAGCACCAGCTTCCTGAAGAGAACGAAAACTTCTACAGACCCCGAAAATAATCCTAAAGTAGAAAAATAGGATGCGTGATGAGAACTGAGGAATCCAGTAAAAAGAAGAAAACAGCAAACAGGCAGATTCCCCTAAGATAAGGAGAAGCAACTACTAATACTGTACCTGGAAGGATGAGTGGCTGAAAATAAGAGCTGTCTTGTGGGCTGGTCTTCCTTTGTTTTGGGAGCTCTGTCTGAGGGCTGAGAGAGCCGCCAGAGTACTGTGATTCATTGCTGCTAATGTGTAGTTGTCTGGAAGCTCAGGTAGGCATAAAAGCTGTGACTCAATGAACCCTCTGATCAGTGGACAGGAGGAGAGCAGCAAACGGGAGTTCAGATAAGGAGCAAGTACAGTGGGTGGCATTGAAAACTGGACTCTATTCCCACAATGATATATTTGCAGTGGTATTTGAGGTAATTCTCTTTATAAGCATAGGAAATACCACAAATATTGTAATAAAGGTAAATACTTTAATGTAACATCTGTTTTTACTTTGGAGATTAGTTATCAAGATGTATTCAATTTACCCAAACATCATTAGAGCCACACATTCAAAATTAACCATTTTAATTTGTAAATGTGCCCATCGGGCTGTCTGTCGGTGTTAGGCAATATTTCAAAATAGGACATAAAACTTGTTAAATAAAGTCTGCTTTGGAAGGGCCTGCTGTTAAGACTAAATAACAGCCTATAATTAATCTTCTGAGAACTTAGGGGAAAGAGAAGGGTGTTGTATATTGCCCTGAAGGCCAACAGACTCTGGATGGGGTAGTATAGCTGAGGAAGCAAATTCCAGAGATCAGAATCCCTCAGTGAAAAAGTCTTGCTATCCTGAGACTATACTCTAGGAAGTGTTGCCTTGAGTATCTGCTAAAATGAGCCAACCAATGATGACTGGGTAGAAAGGCGCAAAGGTGGGAAGTAGGGGATCGTTGTTAGTACTTAACAAAAAAATCCCCCAAAGCTAAACCCTTGAATGTCTTATCCCTTCGTCCCAATCTCTTAACCCTTGTTTAGGGTCTTTTTCCCCCCGTCCCCCGGCCATGATCTTTCATCATGTTCCACAAACATAGGCCACTTTCTGCATTTGTGCAACTTCATTTCAGTCAATGGGCTGTTGGACTGTTAACTGTTTGGAGCAGGGACTGTGCTATCCTATAGGCTTGTGCACATTTTGGGTATTATTCCATATAAATAATAATTTTTCTCATACCAAAGTGGCACATAAGGAATGAAGAGATGTCTCAGGTGGACAGGGATATTGAGGCTTTAATTACAGCATAGCTAGATCATTGGTCTCTCAGCTTTAACTGCACTAGAAGTGACTCACTGGGATGCTGGTAAGAGACTGAACTTTATTTCTTGGGCTCAGTGGGTTTGGCTTACATAAGGTTAATACCCCCATCACATGACGCTGCAGCAGTGAGGATCTGCTGCCTCCAGTGGCCACTATTATAACAACATGCTTTACTTTATTTCAGCAATGAGATTTGATTTGTCATTCAGAGTGATTTTATTTCACGTTAGCATATAAATTGGTATTCTAAACTGACTTGGCATAAAATGTTGTGAATAGGGAACCTATTCTTAACCTGTGTCTGTAGATATCTTTTCTATGAGAAGTGCCACTTAAATTTTAAAGCGGACAGTTTAATATATCATTAAACAAAAATGATTCTACCAAGTAGTCATTTCTAGCTGAACATTTGTCACAGCAGCTTTACTCCGGGCACTCCTAAAGCAGTGGTGGTAGAAGAACTATATTGTAAAGGGGTAATGAGAAGCCAGTATAAAAGCATATGGGATTGTGCATTTGTTTATGTCCAACCCTTTTGTGGGTACAGTAGATGTGAAAGAAGAAAATGACATCTTTACTTAGATATGCAGGAATATTACCCAAGTAAGTCCCATGTCATAATGGTAGTTCTGTGGGCAGCGATGGTTCTCAGTAACTCTCAGGAAGTGCTGAGCACTTCACAGACCTGGGACCTTTGTTCATATCCCTGACTTCAGTATTTTGTACTTTAACCAAAAAGTGATACCTAATTTTTTTCAGGCTATAATCATGTAGTGAGTCTCATCTCAAAATGACACCCAACTGCTGTGAGAGACCTTAGCTCCTAATTAACTCAGTGGGAGTTGAGAGTGTTCGCTGCCTTGCAGAACTGGACTTTTAAAGATCAAACTGGTCTAAATATTCTTTGTACTGGCTATTTGTGACGTTGCACCCGATAATTCTTTATGGAAATATGCCTATGAATGTAAATATGACATAACTTGAATAAGTTTTATGCTACATATGCCATGTAACATATCTCTGCAAAGGTTATGATCTACTGAATATGTTCATCCTATTTGTATGCGTCGTTTTTGTATTCAAAGTTATGAACATTGGCTGTGTACTTGTTTGAGTTTAAGTAGTCTTAGTAAAGCATTTGGTCAGCTCCTTGAGAAAGGAATGTGCAAATTAAGTGCCCAGTCAAGAAACACTTAACTGACAATGGATCTTGGAAGACTCCAATCCACATAAGAAGTCTTCCTGGAGACATTCAAGATAGCATGTGGGCAATGGCTGCTGACTGTAAAAACTGAGTCATGCATGGACATGTGACTTGCCCATGTGACTCCAAAACTCCATCTTGGAGCTTGATTTTGCATAAGAGAGAGGAGGGGTCTCCACTCACAAGAAAGTCTAAGCCCCTGGGCGACCTCTCCATTTTGTCTTCAGCTGGCTCTCCACCCCCAAAAGATACCTGAAAGAAACTGGAACAAAGGACAGTAACCACAAGGAGGTGAGTGATTGCTGGACCCAGAGTAGAAGGAGGCTAGTCTGTAAAAGAAGCTTACTGAAACATCTCTGAGAGTGAGATTTCATCTGTAATCACTTCCTTACTATATTAGGTTTAGACTTACGTGTTTTATTCTATTTTGCTTGATAATTCACTTTGTTCTGTCTGTTATTACTTGAGACCACTTAAATCCGACTTTTTGTATTTAATAAAATCACTTTTTACTCATTAATTAACCCAGAGTATGTATTAATACCTGTACGGGGGGTGGGGGGAGGAGCAAACAGCTATGCATATCTCTCAGTGCTATAGAGGAGGAACAATTTATGAGTTTACTCTGTATAAGCTTTATATAGGGTAAAAAAGATTTATTTGGGGTTTGGACCCCATTGGGAGCTGGGCATCTGAGTGTTGGAGACAGGAGCACTTCTTAAGCTGTTTTCAGTTAAGCCTGCAGCTTGTGTGGGACATGGTTCAGACCAGGGTCTGTGTTTGTAGCAGGCTAGTATGTTTGGCAGAACCAGGCAGGGTTCTGAAGTCCTAAGCTGGAAGGGAAAAGAGACTCAGAGGTAGTCAAAACACATCAGGTGGCAGTCCTAAAGGGGGTTTCTGTGATCCAACCCATCACACTATTGTCAAAATTCTTTCTAGCTTCATAGCTATTGGCAGATATATTGTTGTTTTTGTGCACTGGACCTGATATACAAGCTCAAAGTTTGAATACTACCTTTGCTAATGTAGCTAGATTTCCCATAAATATTGTTTATTTAGTCTGAATTTGCTTAGTTTAGTTCAGTTGCACTATACATCGAATATTTATAACCTTTGTTTTAAAGAGGTAAGTTTGATTCAAACTTTCAAAAACTTTAGCAGCAGGAGAGACGAAACTGTTTCAGGGAAACATTGTTCATGGAACCAACACAAAACCACTCTTGCCAAAGCCTGCTCAGTTACCAAAGTTTAAATATTTGATAAGTAGACACCAATAATGATCCTATTAGTGGGCAGAATAAAGAACTAAAAGATATGTTATATTGAGTTATATGCTATGTAAAGATGTTGGATATGGTGAAGTCTTTCCAGTTCCTATTTTAGGGTATTTTGACAACAAATTACCCCAAACTGGCACAACTGATCACTAAAGTTACCCTTTGCATGAACTGTTTTTTTAATTATAAGAATCTCCTCTTGTTGACTCTAGATCAGTGGTGGGAAACCTGCAGCCCACGGGCCATATGCATCTCATCAGGGTAATGTGATTGTGGGCTGCGAGGCATTTTGCTGACATTGACCATCTGTGGGCACAGCCCCCCACATTTCCCAGTGTCCACGGTTCGTCTTTCCCAGCCAATGGGAGCTACGAGAAGTGGTGGCCAGCACTTCTCTGCAGCCTACTGCTTCCTGCAGCTCCCATTGGCCAGGAACAGTGAACCATGGCCACTAGGAGCTGCAGCGGGGTGTGCCTGCTGCCAGCCAACATCAGCAAATGTCTCATGGCCCACAATCACATTACCCTGATGGGCTGCATATGGTCTGTGGGCCACAGGTTGCCCACCACTGATCTAGAGCCACGTGATATTTACTATAATTTATTTTTTCAGCCTCGTTGAAACATACACACAGTGAATCCAAGATAATGATTTTGCAAACTGGCAAATACCACAGTTCACCAACTGCCCAAATTGTATATGGTAACTATTGCTTTTTTTGTCTTAAATATGACAATGCTCTACGGGTATATTCTCAAGGCCACTGTTAAAATTAGATCAGCATTTTCATTACACTTTATTTTCCAGGGGTTTATGACTCAGTCATAAAACTGCAGAGCCTGATTCTGCACCACTGAAGTAAGTAGGAGCTTTGCCATTGACCGCAGTGGGAGCAGGAGCAGGTTTTAATCTCTAATGAAATTTAACAAATTATCATTTAAAAGATCTGCAACATTTTCACAAAACTTATCCTATAAAAATGTTTTGCCTATATTCTATAATAACAGGTATATGAAAACTCATGCAAAATAAATTATGCCCAAAGCTTTTGTGCATTGTTTTTCTTTTATTTATTTTTTCAAAATAACACTTAGCAAGTTGTCATTCCATAATGTGAGCCTGTGTCCTTCTCTGACTGCTTTGGAGGAAAATATTAAAAATAAGTCAGTTAATCATTGGGAAAATCCCTTATTGTACTCAGACTTGCTTTCAGTGCATCTACAGTGAAAGCAAATCCTTGATGGTCAGTGTAGCCAATGATTTGCAAACTAAGAAAAGTGTGCTTCATAGTACTTGTGTAAGTTCAATAATCCTTATTTTAAAAATAACTCTATGTATATTGTAGCAGTCTCCATACCCCTAAACTGTGATGCAGGGCTCCTCTGTTGAGACATTTTGTTCTAAGGTCTTGAATGAAGGCACAGAGGAATCATTGCTGAATCATGCTAGAAGGCTGATTTTAAATTAGCTCCATTCAGGATAATGAAGAATTTGGAGCACACTTCTCAGGGGCACAGGGAATTAAGTTCTGTGGCAACAGTTCTGGGAGGAAGCCCTAGGAAGAGCCCAGCTTGGAGAAAATCTAAACTAAAGCTTGTTTACCTTTATTTTACAGCTCAGTCATGGTTTTGCCGGCCATGAACCTTTAGCAAGGGGCGTTGCATTTATTGCACTGCCTGAGGAGCAGCCTGGGAAGGACAGTTCACAGAAAAACTCACTTTACAAATTGCTGATTAGACGGATAGTATAGTATCTAGTATAGTGAAGACATTGTTTTCCGTCCCTCAGTAAGAGTCTGTAATGGGGCTGATTGGGTGATGCTATGGGTGGTCTGCTTTAGTTTTGCCATCTTGGACTGTTGAAATAAACTTCACTTCAGGCTTCTCTCTTGGTCACAAATACCCATCCTTGGGGCCTGTGTTTATTAAAATAAAATTAATTGTAAATAAAACTCAAACCACCAAAACAAAGTCCATTCATCATTCCACTCAACCTAAGGTTTCTCTTCATCCTTCCTGCCTAGAGAGCTTTCCTCCCTTTCTGCAGACTCTGCCGCAGCTTTCTGGGCTTTCTCTCCTTCGCTGCAGCTTCCTGCTTCTTTTATATTGGAATCACCTGATTCCTGTCAGGTGGGGCTCATCCTGTAATTATGCTTGTCTTAGCCCCAGGCTCTCCAGCCCATGGGGAAAGCCACCCTGGTACAGGGACACATCCTGCAATGTGCTATGAAGGAGTATTCCCGTATGATTCTATATATCATTTTAGTAATGGATACAGAGCAAGTGCATACAATGAAGATATAAATACAGTTATCAACCAAGTACAGTAGCTGTTCAAAATGTAAGTGGTAGGTTGTGGACTTCTTACGGTTCTTAGAAAAACTTCTTAGCGCCACCCCCTCCAAACAAACAAACAAAAAACAAACAAAAAAAACCCCTAGCTATACAAGGAAAAAGATGGGGAGTTGGAACCTGGGAGTTAAGGTAGGTTAGATACCTGAGCTATGACTTTCCAAATTTCCATACTTTCAAATTGTAGGATTTCTTGTAAGTTTAACATTAATTCTGAAATTCCTGCCTGTTTCATAGTGTGTGTTTTCTAATTACACTGCTAAGTTATTTTAATATATTATCAACATTGCCTTCATCTACGTGGGGTGTGTGTGTGTGTGATAGTATTCCTTGGGATATGTACACTTAATTTCTGTAAGTATTATTCACAGTTCAGTGTTTGAATGAAAGAAAGAATATATGCTCATTCGAAGTAGCG
The DNA here is from genome assembly GCF_003597395.2 of Chelonoidis abingdonii. Taxonomy (NCBI): domain Eukaryota; kingdom Metazoa; phylum Chordata; order Testudines; family Testudinidae; genus Chelonoidis; species Chelonoidis abingdonii. The sequence goes on from NC_133769.1 coordinate 269,233,488, forward strand.
TATGGTTATGAAATTTTGAATTGCTTTCGTTTTCAAAGAATGGATTCAAATTATAATTATTACAAAAGGTTGTAGGCACCATATTTCTAATAAGAAATATCTCTTTTTTCCTGCATAAAGTAACTCTGAAGGGCCACATTTCTACATGTTCTGTTCTGATGCCCTCCCTGCTGCTCTCTTATCCTTTCATTATAACCTAGTTTATGTAACTTCACACAGTTCGACTTTTAGGTAAAAACTGAGCCCAACCTGACTTTGTTCAGCCCTAAATAGTGAGTGAATCAGTGGAAAAGCTGGAAATAAAATCCTGCTCATTTGATTGTTGGCCCAGTATGCTATCCAGTGGGCCATTACAGTGTATATTGCTACAGTGGGCTGTGAATATATTTCCAAACCTCATCTCTACTGATCTAATTTTTAGGTGTAGGGGAGGGTATAGAAATCTAGTAGAGGATCCAGATCCATACAGAAATCTAATACTGAACCCAGAACTAGATGTTGTGGCTTGGGAAAATCTCTAATTTCAGCTATGTGTACTGACACTCCTATAATAAATCCGGTTACTTTCGCAAATTTTGTCCTTTTTTAAACTGATCACTGTTTTCAGAAATAAAGGGATCTCATATAACAGTAAAATCCAACATGAATAGCCAAAACTGAAGTTGCTGGTGCTAACATCCTTTCACTGCTTTATGATATAAAAGGAAAATACAGTGTATTGCTAGACTGTGTGCCTTCAAGACACTAAATCATTTGGAAAACATAGAAAATAGTGGCTCATATTTTTTCAAATAGTTACTTTCCTTTGGGAAAAGTCTCTAGAACAACTCACTGGTGCTTGTCATTATATACACCTCATTTAAAGTAATCTTTATTTTGTTGAAAAAGATCAGGGCGGAGAGAAGAAAGTGATGCTGGCTGAAAGTGGGGCGGGGGGAGGAAGGGCAGGGGGTTGCTTTGTTTTCTTTTACTTTGTCCCTAGTAGTCACTCAGACTTCATTGTATATCTTTGTCCCTCTGGCTAAAAACACTAGAAAGCAGCTATCTCCAAAACTAAAAGCATCGTTAACAGGGGAGTTCCAGCAAAAGGCACAGTTCAGAATGGCATGGCCAGCATTTGACCCTATCAAGAGAGAGAACTGTGAACATCCACAGTGAAGAGACGGTGCTTGAAGGAAAGTTGTGTAACTCCAGTCCAGCTCACGATAAACAAAACTAATGGGTTCTAGATCAAATACAATCTATATAATCTAGATTGTTTTTTCACTAGAATAACACTACAGAGTAATCTTTAAATAGCTTGCATGAGAATTCACCTTACGACTATTCTCTCACTGATAATGATAAAGAGGTTCCATGGCTTCCTATTGCTGAGGAGGTCTGAATAAGTGAAATTACTCCTGAATTTTTTAGCACTGGTCATACATAGTTTTTTGTTATGTGCTTTCTGGCTTCTGGACGAATGTAGCAGTGAATAAGTCTTTGGACTAGATTATGTAATGGTCACCTCATACCACATAAATCCTTTGCTATTATGTGGCACTGCTCCAGATACAACCTTCTCCATGCCTTTGATTCAGTACATCGATGGTCATGTTAATATTTTTGCCTCCTTTTGGGATCAGAGTTCAGTTCTTTCTAAGTGCATCAAAGATTAATATTTCAGATTGCAGTCAAGGACCTCAATTTGCATAGACACCATGGTGGTAACCACTGCATACATAAATGTATGGAGAGACAAATCAGCTTAATTTAAACCAATGGAAGCATTGACAGGCATTACAGATTAGAGAGAACCTACAATAAATTACTTAACATTTGTTTTGTTTAAGCATGTGAAGACTGGCTCTAAAATGTCTATGGCAAGGGATGGAAGAGGGATGTCAAAAGTTACTGGAAAGATTGTCCCAGAGACCTGACCTTTGGTTGAGCTTGTCAGCTTTGTATGACAACACTTCTTCCCCAAAACACCATACTCTCTAACCAATTAGTTCTTTCAATCTCTTTTATTTGGGGTCTGGAAAACTGGCATTGCAAAGGTCAGTACACAATAATTTTGGATTAGCTCACTGGATGACAGTCTCTCTTCTCATCTGTTACCCATATGGGATGTTTATTTTTCTGATTTCTATTTCAAATGCATAAATCTAATTTCCCTTCATTTGTTACCCATCACAAATTAATCTTTCCTTTGCAGGAAACTATCCATGATGCAAGTGAAACATTCGAATCTGGTCTTATTTTATTTCGACAGGTTCATCCATTTCTAATTTTAAATTTGACAAATAAAATTACAGAAATAAACAATGTAAAACGGTTATCATTTTGTGATGGGGCCTCCGGGGTGCAACCTGGACTGTGGGACTGCTGAGCCTTCCAAATGCAAAAACCTGGGTTGCCTCTCACACTGCTATGCTGCTGTCAAGCTGCAAACCTCTGACAGGCACTGCAATTATACGGACATCCACATGCAGAAACAAACCCAACTGAGTTACATGAATGATCTCTGAACCACACACGAACCAACAGTAAAGAGGCTCCCACCAATTCTCCCCAGGCTTGCACCCCAGGACAGTACAGTCTTGCATAGATCAAGGCTCCCTTGGGCAGTGCAGGTTCATTAAATAGTTCAACACCCTCTCAATCTGGAGCAGACACACATTAGCCTTTATAAACTGAGCTGAGATTTCCCAAGCACTTCAACCAAAACACACTGTTTTAAGTAAGATATAAAACAGATTTATTAACTACAGAAAGATAGATGTTAAGTGATTATAAGTGGTAGGCATAAAGATCAGAGATAGTTACTTTAAGAAAATAAACAGTAAACACACATTCTAAGGGTATGTCTACACTATGGGATTATTCCGATTTTACATAAACTGGTTTTGTAAAACAGATTGTATAAAGTGGAGTGTATGCAGCCACACTAAGCACATTGATTCGGCAGTGTGTGTCCATGGTCCGAGGCTAGCGTCAATTTCTGGAGCGTTGCACTGTGGGTAGCTATCCCGTAGCTATTCCATAGTTCCCGCAGTCTCCCCTGCCCCTTGGAATTCTGGGTTGAGAGCCCAGTGCCTGATGGGGCAAAAATCATTGTCGCGGGTGGTCTGGGTACAGCCTTACGCCTCCCTTGTAAGCAGCAGGCAGACAAACTATTTGTGCCTTTTATTCTTGTAGAACTGTGCAAATGCCATAGCACAGCACTGGGACCCTGTGATTCGATTTAGCACACAATCATGGACGTTGGTAACACCTCTGCGCATTCTCATGCAGTCTATGCTGCCAGGACTGCAAAGCCAGCAGCGAGAGGTGCGGCTGCGGGCAGCGTGAGTGACGAGAGTGATGAGGACATGGAACAGAATTCTCTTTCAACACGGGCTTCTGCTTGAGATTCCTGAGTGGTAATTTAGGGGGCGGTTTCTAGCCATTGACCGCGCATTTGGGCCGGGAAAGCACAGACGGTGGGACTCCATAGTTTTGCAGGTGTGGGACGATTCCGGTGGCTGCGAAACTTTATGCGCGTAAAGGGCTTTCCATGGACTTTGTGATTTGTTTCCCCAGCCCTGAATGCCGCCAGAATACCAGGATTGAGAGCAGCCCCCTCACAGGTTGAGAAAAGCGAGTAGCAATAGCCTCTGGAAGTTTGCAAACACTAGACAGCTACCGGTCAGTCGGGAATCAGTTTGGGTGGGAAAAACTACTGGGGGCTCTGGGATGCAAGTAGCCAAAGCAATCATAAGCTGCCGCTACGAAGGTTGTGACTCTGGGAAACGTGCAGGTCATCGTGGATGGCTTTGCTTCAATGGTTCCCTAACTGTGGGGAGCAATAGATGGAACCATATCCTATCTTGGCATGGAGCCAGGGCACTCAGTAATAAACGCAAGGGTACTTTTCAATGGTGCTGCAAGCACTGGTGGATCACAAGGACTTTCACCAACATCCACGGGATGGCCAGGAAAGGGTTATTAATGCTCGCGTCTTCAGAAGCACTACTCTGTTTAAACTGCTGTAGCAAGGAATACTTCCAGACCAAAAATACATTGGGGATGTTGAAATGCCTATAGTTTCCTGGGTGGCCAGCTATCCATTGATGCCATGGCTATGAAGCCATGCACAGGCAGGCCTGGACAGTGGTCAGGAGCTGTTCAACTACAGCTGAGCAGTGTGGAGGTGGATTGGGAATGTAACTGGCCGTTTAAATGCCGCTGGTGCCATTACTGCTCGCTTAGACTCAGCCCAAACCAATGTCCCTTTGTTATTCCTGCTTGCTGTGCGTCCAATCTCTGTGAGAGTAAGGGGAGACCTTTATGGTGGGGGTAGGAGGGACTGAAGCAAATCACCTGGGCACTGGTTACGCAAGCCAGACACCAGGGCAATTAGAAGAGAAATCGGGAGCGGTGCCGCATCGAGGCTGTTTGGAAAACGAGTTTCATCAGTGGCTGGGTACGGTTGACTGCTGTGTGTTTCCTCCCTTCATGTAAACCTCCACCTTATTGACTCCTTCCTTAAGAACCACCTCCCCTCGATTACGCTGCTTAAGGAAAATAAACTCTTATCGTTTAAAATCATGTGTTCTTTATAAAAAGTCATTATAAAGAGGCAGAGAATTGACAGGGTATCCGGGTGTGGTTTTGGGAGGAGGATAGGAGGAGGAAAAAAGGCCATTAAAAAGCATTCATGAATGACAGCCTTTTGGTTGGACTGTCACGGGGATGGAGTGGGTGGGTGCACAAAGCCTTCACACCGCGTTTACACGTCTGGGTGAGGAAGATATGGAACATGGTGAGTACTGAGGGTGGTTAAACAGGGGCTGCAGTGGCACTTATGACCCCGCTGCTCTTCCTGAAGATCTACCAGACGTCAGAGGAAATCAGTTTGATCATGCAGCAGCTCAGCATTGCATCCGCCACCGCTGTCTTTCTGCCTACACCTCTGATCTTCCTGCCGCCACCTTCATCTCGGAGCGTCTCTCTTATCCTCACGTTCAGTCCCTCCTATCCTTAGTTGGTCCTCTGTCTCACATTCACTGGCATCTCTGTACTTGATACCATGTCTTTCCATTCATTCAGATGAGCTCTTCATTGTGGATTACTTCCATGTTTCCAGAAACATTTCATCTGTTGTCTTCTTTTCTCGCTTATCTGAATAGCCTCGGGATGAGAGTAGGAGGCTTGAAAAATGTGAAGCTGCATGAGGGAGGGAAAAAAGAGAGAGAAGTATTTTAAAAGCATACTTTTCAGAACAATGGTTTCTCTTCAAGTGACCACTATTCACCTTATATAGCCATGTGATTTCACTGCAAGTCATTTTGCATTTAATATTGAGTGCCTGCGGCTTCTGGTGTTACAGATCTCACAGACGCAGGTCCGGCATCAGAATTAGCTTGCAGCGGGCCAATGGTAAGCCATTGTCTTTCGGCTTCTCCACTTCTATACACAGTGCCCTCTGTGCTTCTCCAACGCAATGCAGGCAACAGCCAACCCCCCCATCCAATTCTCTAGGATGATTGCTTTACCCTCCCCCGCACGGCTGGTATCCAATGGAAGATCACTGCTATAACCCCCTTTCCTCCTGACCGCATGGCTGGGAAGATTCTTGCTAGCCAACGCAAAAGCTCAGCGCTATCCTTCCTCTTCCCCCGCTGGGCTATGTGCAAGGAAGGATTTATTTTAAGCACAGTCCAGCAGGAATGGCCATCTCTGTCCCCTTATTAAATCCTGAATTTCAACCAGGTTCCATGATGATATCACTCTGCTGGGATAACGAAGGCAAGTAAAGAAGGATATTTCTGAATGCCAACAATACCGGACATACGCAGCTATGGTTTGTCATGCAATGATATCCGATATTGCTAAATGCATGTGAGGTCAATGTCTATCATGGTGGACGAACAAGGCTGCCTTGCCCGGAAACCTTCTGCAAAGGCTTTCGGAGTACCTCAGGAGCGCTTATGAGATGTCCTGAGAGGATTACCACTCCTTCCCAAGACATGTTAACAACTTTCCAGTAATTTACTGGCCACGAATGCATCCAAGCCCAGGGCAAATCAATCATTAAAAATGCTTGCTTTTAACCATGTTTAATATTTACAAAGGTGCACTCACTAGAAGTCGCTTCCATGGCTTCACTGTCTGGGCTAGTGGTTTGGGAGGGCTTGCAAGGGTAATTCCGTCTGGTCACAAAAAGTCCTGGCTGTTGGGGCACGGAGTGCTGTGTGGTCACTGCAAGGTCGTCCTCCTCTTTCTTCTTCCTCCTTCTCATCTTCCCTCCGCAGTCTCGCCATGGTTGAGATTAAACTCCACCTCGGATCACGGCAAGGGGGGGTAGTGGTGGCACCCCTAAAATTGCATGCAGTCAGCATAGAAGCGGGCATGTTTTCGCGCCCTGACCTGGACCTTCCGTTTGCTGCTTTGGTTTCTGGTAGGCTTGTCTGAGCTCTTAACTTCACTCTGCACTGCGCTGAGGTCCTACTGTGGCCTTTTCCTCATAACCTTGGAATTTTTCAAATAATTTCATTTCGTTTTGGAACGGAGTTCTGTTAGCACTGAATCCTCTCCCATACAGCAATCGATCCATACCTCCGCTACGGTTCCATGCTGGAGTCTTTTTCTATTCTCAGGAGACTGCATTGTCCTGTGCTGATGATCTCTGTGTGGTCACTTGTACTAATCAGAGCTCTACGCTGGCCAAACAGGAAATGAAATTCAAAAGTTCGCAGTGCTTTTCCTATATACTTGGCCAGTGCATCCGAGTTCAGATTGCTATCCAGAGCAGTCACAGTGGTGCACTCTGGGATACCGCCCGGAGGCCAATACCTTCTATTTGCGGCCACACTAACCCTAATCCAATATGGTAATACCGATTTTAGCGCTACTCCTCTTGTTGGGGAGGAGTACAGAAACTGATGTAAAGAGCCCTTTATATCGATATAAAGGGCCTCATAGTGTGGACGGGTGCAGCGTTAAATCGGTTTAACGCTGCTAAAATTGGTTTAAACCCGTAGTGTAGACCAGGCCTAAATCCTAAACTTTTAAATTAAGCAAGCGTTGACTCAAAGAGCTTTACTTGTCCTGTCAGATGTTACAAGCAGCTTACAGTTCCTCAATACACAGACTGGACACCCTTCCAGCCTGGTACAAAACTCCCTCAGTTCAAAGTCTTTGTCCTCCAGATATTCTTCCAGGTGTTGAATTTGACAGGGGTGGGAGAGAGAGGCCAAGTGATGATGTCCCTCCCTCTCTTTTATACTTTCTTCCAGCTTGCTGGAAAGATCTTTGCCGTGACATGGATTAGTCTGCCCCCATGGCATACGTGCCTCTTCTGAAAAGTCTCTTGGATAGAGGATTGTGTGTTGATGAGGCATTAAACCATCTAGTTATTGATGGCTACTTTTTTGTTATAACTGAAAGGCTGGTTATGGGTGTTCCCAACCACACAAGTTATTTCAGTAACACATATAGCAATACTTCATAACTTCACATACAATGATAGTACATACAATCCAACAAGTTCGTAATGTTCAACAGATCAAAGCTTTTAAAATGATACCTCACAGGGTATACTGTGTACAAAACATATCAAAATCATATCATCATGGTGAATATGGGAATTCCAGGGTGCTACTTTGAGGGACAGAGTGTCAGTTCGTACTATTTCATGTTTTTTATTGATTTAATGAGATGAGTAAAGGAGATTTAAAGAGGAGATTTATTCAGCACCATGTGTCACCATTTTCCCATATAGAATTGTAAAACTCTTCTAAAACAGTCTGGAGGAGATTAATTGGATGCTAGGATGATCCTGGTTTTTCCCATTGCACCTGTGTTTTGCTGGACATGCCCCACACTAAGATACCAATTCAGAACTTAAGCATGTGTTCCATTTTCAGTATGTACAGAGGGCCCATTAAGTATGTGTTTAAAGTAAAATGCTTTCCTTAACAGGGATGTTGTCCCCAGTTAGTGAGACAGAGCATGATTAACTCCCTTCAAAGGGAGCTAGGCATGTAAGTCAGCCAGAGAGGAGATGCTTCATGCCAACAGATTAGAGAGAAAGTCTAGCTTCTAGCTTGTTTTGTTTTGTTGGTATCTGATGCTTATGTCCAAGGCCATGCCTGTACAGTATTAGTATTTCTCTAAGTTTAGCTGACGGAGGGAAATTATCCAAAAAATGGCCATTCAGAGCATAGAATGAATTTTTCTCTTTGGATGCTGTCATAAACAGATGGTTAAGGGTTAATGCCTCTTTTACCTGTAAAGGGTTAAAAGTTCACCTAGCCTAGCTAACACCTGACCAGAGGAACCAATGGGGGAACAAGATGTTTCAAACGGAAGGAGGGAAGTTTTCTTTGTTTAGAGTTTGTTTCAGCCGGAGTGAAAAAGATCAAGGAACCAGCCTCTTATCAGAGTAGTAAGTTTTTAGAAAAGAATAAATAGGTTATGTTTATTTCTTTGTAACCTGTCTTATGCAATTAGAGGTAGAATCAAATTGGGTATTTGGGTATTTTTTGTGTACCTAAATTTGTGCCCAGGGGAACATCCTCTGGTTTTTGAATCTGGTTCATGAGTAGCTGGTATGCTAATCTCCTCCAGAGGGTTTTTCTTTTACCTTCTTTTCTTAATTAAAAGCCTTTTCTTAATACCTGATTGATTTTTTCCATTGTTTTTTAGATCCAAGGGGTTGGATCTGGATCCACCAGCAGTTGGTGGAGAAAGGAGGGGGGTTGGTTTAATTTCTCCTTGTTTTAAGATCCAAGGGATTGGATCTGGACTCACTAGGGAATTGGTGAAGGAGTCTCTCAAGGCTGCCCAGGGAGGGGAAGGTTTTGAGGGGAAAGGGACTGATCCAGACACTGAAAATTCTGGATGGTGGCAGCGATACCAAATCTAAGCTGGTAATTAAGCTTAGAAGTGTCCATGCAGGTCCCCACATCTGTACCCTAAAGTTCAGAGTGGGGAAGGAACCTTGACAGATGCTGTAGAAAACTTTTTCCTAAGAAGAAAGCTTCAACTTTTTAAAAAAAATTAAAGAAAAGGTTATGGGCCAGATTGTCAATCGTAATCAGCCTGAATTACCTTTCACGGAAGGTCTGACCCTTAACAAGAAACAGCATGCATTTTTTTCTATTCATATCTGCCACATGAAACAAGTGAATGTTGCTGTAAGATTCTTGCAAGGAATCCATTCAGTTAAGCAACCCAAAGTTCAGATGCTCAAACAATTTATCTGAAGTTTGGGGGCTTTAGTACCGTAGTCAGGGGAAAAAGCAAAAGGCTGAAAGTTACTATTCAGAAACCAGCAACCCCATGTGGGAGAAGGGGAAGGAGAGTGATAAATTAACACTTATGGGGCTTACCTGTTTTTAATAAGCATGGTCTGGCTGAGGTCTAGGTTTGTCTTTTGTATGTGTTCTTTCTTCTCTTGAGTGGGTTACCGTGACTTACTTAATCTTTTGTAGCTATGACAGCATCCTTCAAAAATCTTAGCTACTAGGGCCTGATCCAAAGCCCAGTGAAGTCAATGGAAAGACTCCAACTGACTTCACAGAACTTAGAATCAGATCCCTAAAGAGGTTTTCTAACAGGGCTTATGTTGCTGAATGGTGAGTGTTTTATCCTCTCTCTCTATTGTTTTATGGGATGCATTCAGTGAGTGCCGCTAAATCGTGTTATTCCACAAGGTCTGCATTGAGGCTTTTGGTGGGCAGCATAGAAACAATGTCCTGGTTACTCAGCCACAGGAAACTAAGCTGTAGTTCCCAGCATTCCTATTTGTAATATGTCAGATGACTCCATGGCAGAAGCCTGAGCAACTTAGCTTCACAGGCCCCCTGTGGCCTGGGGTCCTTGGCAATTGTCCTTCTGGCTACCCCCTCACGCTAGCCCTGGCTTTTAATCTCTGCAGAAAAACAGTTGTTGTGGAACAGGTGGGCCATGGACTTTTTAATGAAATGTTAGAGAAGGGAGCATCAGAAAGAAAAAGACTGAGAACTCCTGATTTAAACCATTGTTACCCAGTGGTGCTGCTGACAGTGGGTATATCATGCGCTAGTGCGGACAAGCCACACCCAACTCAGGCAATTTTAGAGTAAAGTAACTTGGCAAACATGTTAAACCTGTCGTTTACATATGGAGACATGGTTAAATGCTCACCCCTGCTTTTCAAAAGCAGTTTGTAAAGTACTGGAATTTCTTTACACTTTAAAGAGAACAGTAACTCCTCACTTAACATTGTAGGTATGTTCCTGAAAAATGCTACAGCAAATGAAATGATGTTAAGCGAATCCAATTTCCCCTTAAGAATTAATGTAAATGGCAGGGGGAGGGGGTTAGGTTCCAGGGAAATTTTTTTTTGCCAGACAAAAGGCATTATATACATTTTAAACAAACAATTTAATACAGGTACCGTGGTATAATTGGGAGGTACCCCTGCCTTACCCTACCCAGGCAGAGCCCTCTGGCACTGGAGACAAGGCAGGTAAGGAGGCTGAAGGTGCTGTAGGCTAGGAGAAGCACGTTGTGCAGCAGCAGCAGCTTCCCCTACTCTGCAAGCAGCAGGGGCGGGGCGGGAACGAGAGGGGGACTCAACCCTCAGTCCACCCACTCCCCGCTTCCTCCAAGTCCCCACCCTTGACTTGCCTCTTCTCTCCCCCCTTCACTTCCCACACAGAGTCCTCGCTCCTCCCCCGTGCTTGGGGCAATCAGCTGATTGTCGCGTTCAAGAGGCACGGAAGGGGGGGGATGCTATGCACCAAGTCCTCGCTCCTCCCCGCTCCCTCCTGCCCAGGGCAATCAGCTGGCATTCAGGAGGCAGGAGAGGGAGGGGGAGCCTGCGTGCCGAGTCCTTGCTCCTCCCCCCTCCCTCTGTCCCCAAAATGCCGCAAACCAGCTGATTGCCGCGGGCAGGAGGCAGGGGAGGGAACGGGGAAGGGTGAGGCGCGCCGAGTCCTCGCTCCTCCCCGCTTCCTCTGCCCCCAAAATGCCGCAAGCCAGCTGATTGCCGTGGGTAGGAGGCAGAGGGAGGAGGGAAGGCGCTGATCCATGGGGTCTGCCGGTGGGTGGGAGGCACTGGAGGGGGCATAGGGAGGCAGCCAGCTGTGGAGAAAGCAGGCAGCCAAATGATGTAAGAGTGGGGCATTGCACAACTTCAAATGAGCATGTTCCCTAATTGATCAGCAACAAAACAGCGTTAACCGGGACAACTTAGAGTGAGGAGTTACTGTATCTTTTGCTAAATAAAGTATAATGCCACAGGAGTAGCACTAATTAACTTCATAGAATGTACATCTATTCCTTTCCTGACAATGTTTGGCCCAAGGCATTAGCTTAGAATTCTTAAGCTGATAACTAGTGTTACAAACTCAAACCATGTCCTGTTTATGATCAAATCTATCTGTGCATTCTTATTCCATTCTATGTGGGTTCTTATACCACACACTCCTGTTTCTGAGCCCTTTCCATTACTACATAAAGCAATGTGACTAACATTCTGACTAACTACAATTCTCTTATTCTCCCCAGAGGGAGAAGTATGTGCAGTGAAGGGTTTTGTTTTGGACTTTTAGATATATACATATATAATCACACACACACACATTGCTATATATTTGTTAGAGAAGGCAGATCAAAAAATGCACCTTACTCTGTGGGTTCATCTACACTGGAATCAATTAGCAGTGCTAGAGCGGCTCATCCACATGCAGATGTTCTATGCCAATGGGAGAGCTCTCTCCCATTGGCATAATTAGTCCACCTCCCCAAGTAGTGGTAGCTATGTCAGCGGGAGACATTCTCCTGCCGACATAGCTCTGTCCATTCTGGCACTTAGGTCAATGTAACTTACATCACTAAGGGGAGTGGCTTTTCTGTACCCCAGAATGACATAAGTTATCTTGAAGTAAGTGCTAGTATGTACAAGCCCTAAGAGAGGAAGGCAGTGAGGTTTGCATTGGTCCTTATTTCTGGGGAAGTTCATTCCAGTCTTGTCCAGCCCCTGAGAAAGTTTTGTCTCCTGCACAGATAAGCTTTCCTCTTGTTGTAGAGAGTTCTGTTGTGCCTGAGTACTGTTGTTGACCAGAGTCTTTATCCTGGAGATTTAGGCTCTTTTAGATATCCCTTGATTCAGGATATTGACTGCCAAGATAAGGACTGAGACATTGAACTTGATTAGAAATTCTATGGCTAGCCAGTGTAGAGAGCGGAGGATAGGTCTGATGCTCATCATAACTGTTTTTGCTGAGGAGACATGTGGCAACCTTCTGGCCTAGTTGGACTTTTCTAAGAGCTGAGGTCTTCATGCCCAGGTGTATTGCATTGCTGTTGTCCAACCAAGAGGTGATGAAGTGTGAATAACTGAGACCAGGTGTGAATAAATAAGGCCAGGCCAGGAGGGGATGGAGCATGCTAGTCAATCGTATATGGTAGAAAGCATTTTATCACGGATGCTTTATCAGAGAGCTTAGTGTCAGTGAGGTATCCAGGAGCACTCCAAAACTGTGGGCTGAATTGACCAATTATGAGTGTCTGTTATATCAGTAAGAAAAGTTCAAGATGAAAGTTAATGTCTGACCTAGTGGACTAGCAGTATGACATTGTCATGGAAGGATCAGAGTTTGGTCCAGAACTCAGTCCCTTGCTCGCAGTCAGCAGAATCATAGAAACGTAGGACTGGAAGGGACCTCGATAGGTGATATAGGCCAGTCCTCTACACTGAGGCAGAACGAAGTATTATCTAGACCACCCCTGACGGGTGTTTGTCTAACCTGCTCTTAAACTGTTTAGCTCTGTCTGCACGAGCACTTAAACCATTATCCCTCCAAGTCTCTGATGCCAATTATGTCATACTTGTCATTATTTACAAGTATTTCTAATTCTTTCTGTTTATTCTCCTTACTACTTGTATTAGTATACAGACATCTAAGATAGCCATTAGATTTCCCCTCTACATTTCCTCTTGTGAGAGCAAAGTGCATACAGCATATCAGTCCCTGAAGGTGATGGAGCCTCTCATTAATATTGTGCCATTCACTGGCTAAACCAGTAGCAACACCACTAAATCTAATGCTCCATAGCCAGAAGGATATAATCAGGACCACACCCATTAAAAGGAAAGCTTAAGCCTCAACATGATGTTCCTGTTTGTGCTATTTTAAGATTACATCCATGTAGTGTTTCAGTGCCAGATTTTGTCCCTGGCTATTAATATATAACACCAACTTCAGTGCAAATTTCTTGTGCTTCACCAAGGCTAGAATTTGGCTCTTAATATTTAATGCATCTTCATTCTCTAATGTAGGTCAAGAGAAGAAATGAAATGATGACACCGTATTGCTTGCTGTGGCATCCCCAGGTGTTTGTGGTCCCTACTGATTGCCTTGAATCATTAATCAAAGGGTAACTGCACTGCACAGACCAAAATACAGTCTCAGCAGGCACATGTATTGATGATGATGCACCAAGAAAAAAGACTTAATTGCATTGACACTATCATTTTTACATAGTTTAGAGTGTTTATCAAAATTGTGCTGGAAGTATCTAAAAATGCCATAATGAATGCAGCTTTGGGCCTCTTCATACACTGTTTTCTTTTTAGTTTCTTCTGTTAGAGACAGCTGTTTGCTATGAAAAAAACGTCCATCTCCTTTCTTTCTCTTTCTTGCCTCCTGTTTGTGTGTAAGTGCCGCAGCAGAATGCTCACAGCTTGTTGTAAATGTTCATTCACAGTTTTACAGTTGCCTAGATTCATATTCACAAAGGCAAAGTATTTTAAGAGTTTATCAAGAATCCTGGTTCTTCGTGCTGCAACTCAGAAGACAAAGAATGCTAATTCCCAAAGGCTTTATTTCCCAAGACAAAATGATGATCTTTTAAGTTAAGGGAATATAAAGGGTTTAACCAGGGGATGAGTGAGAACATGGGTCACTTGTTTCTTCATTTTTAAATTGCTTCAGCTCATTGCTGATATAAAGGTGGCTTGTGGCTAGTAGAATGGAGAATATAACTAAGACTAAAGGAAACTGACTTTGTTACCTCAGTGACAAAACAAAGCAGCTGTAAGAAAAGAAAATGGAGACACCGCTGAATGGGTCTGTGAGGCCCGTAGGCAAATGGGCCTCAGCGCCTGCTGTGACAGCCCCAGCTCAACCTTCCTTTTCTCTGTCAGCTCTGCAGGAACTTAACAAACAGATAGGGAAGGAAAGGGGTATAAAACATGTGCAACGGGGTTCACTAGCCTGCTAGGAACAGAAGGACAGTGGAAGCACTGGTAGGGAGGGGACCAGGCTCAAGTTAAGGAGGCAATAGTACATGGCTGCTTGAACCCCCAAAAAGGGAGAGGGACTCCGAATCTGTTTGGGGAATGAGATGGTCACACCTCTAGGGAGGAATTGTACTCCCTGTGACACTTCCACTTCATGATCCATCTGAGTTTTAGCTATTATGAAGTGTAAACACTTATGTACTCTAGATATCTGTGGTGGCTGGCGTAAAAATATAGACTTGCTGTATATTGCCTTTTATATTCTGTATTATAGAGGAGAATGCTATATGTATTGCAGAACCCTGCAAGCCTGTGATTTTACTGAAGGAACTGTTATTACTTCATAAACTGCAAGAGTGGAGTTCAAGCAGCACCTCATATGAAATCCTGAGGTTAAAATTACAGACTTATACACTAAATTTGGGACTTCATACTTACACTGTTGACATAAGAGCCGAGGGTTTGTCAAGACAGGATCTCTAGTTTTGCCTGTTCCAAATCTCTAAGAAAATTGGAGCTATCTTTTTTGACCTTACAGCAGCCTATGATACCTCTGCCACACTGATCTGCTGTACAAGGTATCAAGAGATTTTCCTATCTGGTTTGCCATAGCAACTGAACTGATGCTCCAATGTAGACATTTTCAAGTGACTCTGAGTCACAAAATCAGCACCAGGAGATTCCAAAAGAATGGACTTATGCAAGGCTTGGTTCTGGCACCAACTTTATTTCATATATTCACCAATGACCGACTGGTAACACCTCTAGGTGGTTCATGTACATGCTGTAGGTGATTAGTGCAAGAAATGGAGACTGAAACCAAGTACACCAAAGACCATATCAACAGGTTTCCACTACCTCCGTGCCCAGAGCTAATTTGCGTTTAACGTATTTCTGAATGGTTGGCAGTTGGCACGCGATTCACATTCACCTATAAATATCATCTCACTAAAGTAGCTCAAGAAATCAAGGCACTGGCTCCTGAACAAACTAGCAGGGTCCACTTGGGGAGCAAATGTGCAAATAAAACATAGTTTGGGGCTTGCTCTTTGCTGTTCAGCTGGAAAATACTGTACCCCAGTTTGGTTGAACTCTGCCCACACTAGACTAATAGACACACAGCTTAATCATGCCATGAGAATTATCACAGGCACATTGAAGCCAACAAAACTTTTATGGCTACCAGACCTAGCCGATATTCTGTCACCTAACATCTGGAATCTGAATGCAGCCAATAAACTGATCCCCAAGCCACAGCAAATGCCACATTTGCCGCTGTTCAGGTTTATATGGGATGTACCCCGCCACTGACTATGTAGTAGAAATCCTATCTGGATAGTGCTGCACACTTTCCATTCAGCTGATATCATCATCAGCACACTGTGGTAGATGGAATGGGAGAGAGATGCTGCCATTACCAGGAACGCTCAATCATCACTTGGCTGGATGAACAGCTACCTGGCTTTGGGCTCAAACCCCAGCTCTGGAGCCAACTTAACAGGTTCAGGTGTGGAGTGGCTCACTTGCTAAAATCGAACATGCCTAGGGCATCTAGGACAGCTCACTGTGTCTCTGTGGTGCTGTGGAGGATGCTGCACACATGCTGGATGGTTGCTCTCTTTGTGTTGGGCTCCCTGGAAGTCTTCCCAAGCCTGAAGTACCCCAGTTTTGCTCTGGAACTAAAGCCCTCATCCAAAGGTCACTGAAGCCAATGGATCAGGCCCCAAGTTCCAGGGTCATCCCTCAAGGAGTGCAGAGAGTCCTCCCTGCATCGCAACCATTGCGGTTCCACTGCAAGGAGCAAAGAGAGGGTGGTCTGCATGATATGACAGAAGATGAATTTGGAGGTAAGGCTAGACTGAGCTGAGTGAATGTCGGGGCTGTGGCTCTGCAGCTAAGGGTATATCTTCACCACTAGCTGGCCTGTCATGGGGTGGGTTGAAGCTTCAGTGGTGCTGATGCTCAAGCTAGCAATGCAGTGGGGATTGAACAGCTTGATTTACAGCAACTCCTTAGCAGCTAATCCATTCACTTGGTGCTGCTAATAAAAGCACTCTGTGTAACTCCTGCATTTTGAAATGTGGCTGCTCTCACTTGAGCTAGGCTAGTTCGAGTGCAGTTAACTCAAGTGAGCTAACTCGAGCTAACTGTGCTGTGAAGATGCACCTTAAGGGTATGTCTACACAGGAGCTGGAATGGTGCTTCCCAGCATGGGTAAACAGACATGTGCTGGCTGTGCTTGAGCTGGTGCACTAAAAATAGCAGTGGGGCCATGGCAGCTCAGGAGCCATCCAAGTAGTGGAGACCGAAACCAAAAAGGGTGAAATCCTCCAATGTTTATTAAAAACAAAAATAATATAGCTCCAGAAGCAGTTGCAGCAGCAGTCATCCCTGGTCCCAGTGTGACACACACCCATGCGCTTACACTTCCTGTTATTTTTCTAAATTCAAAGATTACAGTTCCTAGCATGCAATATTGGATTTAGCTCATCATATTTCTTACTGTCTTAAGAACAAACCCAATCTTGCAACAGCTACAGTGCAAAAATTTGCCTCTATATTAATGAACAGTAATTAAGTAATTAGCAAATAAAAAATAACTAAGAGGAAATGCTTATGTATCTATAATTAGAATCAGAGGTGAAAGTAAGCCGGTACGCCTGGCTTCCCTAGGCAGCAATTTAAAGGGCCCCAGCCTCAGGCCCTTTAATTGCCGCCAGAGCCCTGCCGCCAAAGCCCTGGGGCAGCGGCGGGGCTCCAGGGGTTATTTAAAGGGCCGGGGATCCCGTTTCCTCTACTGCCCTGGGCCCTTTAAATAGCGACCAGAGCCCTGCTGCCACTACCCCAGGCTCCAGGGGCTATTTAATGGGCCAGGGTGGTAGAGGCAGGGGAGCCCTGGGCCCTTTAAATAGCCCCAAGACCCTTGCTGCCAGAGCCCTGGAGTAGCAGCGGCAGCCGGGGGTTCTGGCAGCAGTTTAAAGGGCCTGGGGCGGTAGCAGCAGCTGAGCCCTGGGCTCTTTAAACTGCTGCCAGAGCCCCTGGCTGGCATTGCTATCCCGGCAGAGGATGGGAGGGCTCTGAGGCCCTCCATTCCCGCGCCCCTTCCATGGGCCAGAGCCGGCCCCAATCCAGCCCCGTACTCATAAGTCCTTATTCCTACTTTCACCTCTGATTAGAATTCTAATTATAACTGAGGAATAATCCTCGTTTTCTTAAACAATTGCATAACATAGTCTCTAGTCCATACAGGTAGCCACCAGACTCTGATAGCACATCTGTCAGGTCCAATATCCTGTTGGTTGTTCTGTACTGTCAGTAGCAATGCAAAATCATCAAAACCAGTTGGATGGTCTGAAACAGCTCTGCTTTGCTTTCGGTAAGCTGGTGCAAGATGAAAGGTAGCAAAATTGGATCAAGGCATTTGGGATTGTGTGGCATTTCATCATTGTCAGCTCCTGCAATTTTTGTTGAATCAGGTATGTTAAGCAAGCAGCTTTGAATTGTTCTTGTGTAATGTCTGTGAGAGTGCCTGTTATAAGTGCAAATACTTCTTCATCATCTTTCTATATGTCAGGCGAAGGCGAGGGCAGGTAGGACAATCAATAAGCTATCACATTTTTAATTCCCAGCTTGTACTCTGCCATACATGAAAGACAGTAGTCTTGCTGACCACATAACAATTTGACTTCTGACAGTGTTATCAAAGGGTTGTGATCTGTACACAGTTTGAAAATACAGCTCCAAAGGTAAGTTCTCCATTTTTCTGTAGCCTAAATGCAAGTGTCTTCTTTTCAACAGCTGAATACTTCCTCTCAGCTTCTGTAAATGTTCTTGAAGTCAATGCAATAGTCTTATCGGTGTTGTCATCATGGATTTGAGTAAGTCTTGCTCCCAATCCACAGTCTGAGGCATCCGTAGTCACGATTGTGGGTAATGCAGGGTCAGACAATGTAAATGCTGAACTATTTAGAATAAAATCTTTCCTTTTTTGAAACTAACTTGTGCAACAGTTGTGAAGGTCAAGCTCAAGTTTCCGCAAAATAGTGTTCATAACAGTTCCATGATTGAAAGCGCAGTTTGTAATAAACCTGGCCATATCACGATGTAAGACCTAAAAAAACATGTAAAGGTTTGTAAATATATCAGAGGTGCCACTTTTGTAACTGCCATGACATGGTCCAGGTGAAGATTTAGTTGAGTTTGCAAAAATATATGTACCAGAAATAACTCTGCCTGAAATGGCATTTGCCCAACTTCAGTTTCAATCCTACTGTTTGGATGTGGTGTAGTACTGTGTGGAGATGTTTTTGATGTTCCTTGGGAGTCTTCCCAAACATAATATCATCCAAATAATATTGAACTCCAGGCTTGTTCTTTAGAATCACTGACATCAGTCTTTGAAAAATGGTAGGTGCTGATTCAAATCTGTATAGCACAAGTTTAAAGTGGAATAGTCCATCATGCATAATAAATGCTGTGAGATCTCTGCTGCCCTCTTGTAGCATAACTTGACTATCTGCACTCTGTACATCAAGAGTAGAAAACATCTTTGCCCCACAAAGTTCCTCAAATATTTCTTCTATGTGTGGGGGTGGATGGCTGTCAATCATGATGGCTTTATTAGGATCCCTTAAGTATACTCAAAGACGGATACCTCCAGTGCTATTCTTTGTCTCCACTATCAGTGAGACCCATTCAAATGATACAGTCTTTTCAATAATACCATTCTGTACTAATTCTTTAAACTCTTGTGATATAGTATCCTGACTCGGAATGGAAGATGTCACAACTTCTGTTGTATGGGTGTCACATTAAGTTGAAGTTTAACTTTATGAACAAGTCCAAATGCACAGCCAGAGGCCTCCTCTGTACTTTCCTCATTAAGAGCAGAGAGTAGAGTTTGCACTGTAAAAGTGCCAGCTGAGGTAAAAGCAATGTGTCCATTGACTACTTGCATGTTTAGTACAGCAAACAAATCTCTGCCTAGGACAGAAGTACCTGTATGCATAATATAGAATTCCATATTCTATGTAGGTCTCAAAAGTCACAGTTACAGGCAATCAACCAAGCATGTGAATGCGATTCACCACACTGGACATGTGCCACTTATTGAACCAAGCTTACACCTCAAGTATTGCAGGTAAATCAATTCAGGTAGGCTAGAAACTGCTGAGCCAGTGTCCAACATTACTTCTACCACCTGGGGCTTCCCTCCTGCATAGCAGAAACATGAACAGTACACATTATTTTATCTGCAATGCATGTGGTGCTGCTTCCGTCCCACACTCAAAACCATAATACCGACCACAGGTAGTTGTTGATTATGGTGTTCACTTCAGCATACCTTAGCAAAATGTCTGGTCTTTTTGCAGCGGTTGCACCAAGCTCTTTTTGCAGGATAGCCTGTGTAGTCCATGGTGTGTTATATAGATCCACAATGGTAACATATTTTCCCTTGTGTGTTTTGGAAATCACTCGGCCTGTGATTCTCATTGCATTGCCCTTGTAATTTTTTGACTGCCTTGTTGTTGTCCACAACTCTAGTGGTTGCAATGACTTGGATGGTGCCTGCAGTACCAGGACTCATTCAGTTTGCCTCTGCTATATCTGATTCGATGTGATTAGCAGTGATTATGGCTTTCTGCAATGTCAGGTCTGATTCAGGCAATAGATGTTTTCTAATATGGGACACAACTGTTTTCTCCATGAGCTGATCTTGAATAATTTTATCTGCATGTTGCCAAAATCACATTGGACAATCAGTTCCTTAAAGTAGTAATATACTGGTCTGTTAATTTGTCCCCTAGTTTCCATTCACATTGGCAGAATTTATTGCCAAGAGCCACAAACTTTGTTATGCACAAAATGAAATCTTTAATTCAGTGAGTGCAGTATCATACCTATCATCCAGAATGGGAAGTGTGTAAATATATATGCTGCCCTTCTGCTCCAAGACAGTGAGTGAGCAAAGCAAATTTCCTTGCTTTGGAAAGTTCTGTCATTGACTGCGAAGATATAGTTCTCAAACACTCTAATCTATACATTAAAAGCAATTGGAGGCTCACCGAGGGCCACCCAGAGGATTCAGGAGGCCTGGGGTCTTTGGCGGCAGGGGGTCCCTGCTTCAGCGGTAATTCGGCAGCGGAGGGTCCTTCCACCCCGGGACCCACCACCGAAGTGCCCCGAAGTCCTGCGGCAGGGGCCCCCCACTGCCGAATTACCGCCAAAGACCTGGCACTTCGGTGGCGGGTCCCACTTCGGCGGTAATTTGGCGGTGGGGGGTCCTTCCGACCCGGGGTGGAAGGACTCCCCGCCGACGAAGACCCAGAGCTTCTTCCGCTCCGGGGGCCTGGGTGTTGCGAGAGTTTTCTGGGACCCCCGGAGCGAGTGAAGGACCCTGCTCCAGGGCCCCCGAAAAACTCTCGTGGGGGCCCCTGTGGGGCCCAGGGCCTGGGGCAGATTGTCCCACTTGCCGCCCTCCCCTCCCCCGGCAGCCCTGGGCTCACCTGGTCTTTGACAAAAGAGTGCAGGTTGGTTCAGGGGCCAGAGAGCTATCTTTGCCACTAGTTTGTTGAGTAGTGGAGGCTCTGACCAAAAAGGATGAAATCCAGCATTTATTCAGACAACAATCATGCACCTTCAGTAGCAGCAACAGCAGCAGCCCTTGGCCCCAGCATGACACACACATTTATATATACACTTCCTGCTTCCTGTTAATTTTTCTAAATTCAAAGACTACAACTCCCAATATGTAATACTGTATCTAACAATGCCACACTAGGGGCTTTGGCAGCCACACTGCTATTTTTAGCATGCTAGTTTGAGCAGAGCTAGCACATGTCTGTCAACCAGTGCTGGGAAACACCCTCCCACCTGTTGTGTAGCCATTTAAGGCCACAGCCACACTTCAGGTACTACCCTGGCATAGCTACAGTGCTATAGCTATGCTGGCATAACCCTGCAGCATGCCTACAGTAACAGAAATAATTGTTCTATTGCTGTAGGAACACCACTTCCCAAGCAATGGTAGCTAGGTTGACCGAAACATTCTTCAGGTAACCCCGATGTAGATTCCACTAGGGTAAGTTAGAATAGATATGATTCTCCAGGGTGTGAATTTTTCACAATCCTGAGCACCATAGCTATGGCAACCTATATTGTAAGGGTAAAACAGACCCCAGTGTCTACATGGGCCATTTCAGGCCAGCTTTGGAGAGGGGAAGAGGCAGTGGGGCAGAGATTACTAACACTATGTCTACACTACAGCCTGTGTCAGCAAAACTTATGTCACTCAGAGGTGTGAATATTTACACCCCTGAGCGACATAAGTACACCAACATAAAAGCTTGTATGCACAGTGCTATGCTGACGGGAGAACTGCAGCGCTGTATGTATAGACATACCCTAAAGTCACGAAGATGCAGCAGCTGCCGCCAAGTGGTTCAACATCTTAATAACTTAAGAGGGGAGGATTCTCTTCCATTTCCCCTTACCACCAAGAAGCTTCTGGAGCTCATGTTAACTACTGATTACAAGGCATGTATAGAATCAGTGTCCCAGAACATGACGTGAAGATACTACTCCTGTTGCATTTCAACTCATTTCAGTTAAAAATGGGTTTTAATTTTCTAATTCCTGGGAGAAATAATCTTCTACAGAAAACTACCAACTTCTGCATAAAATCCTCCCACAAAAAATTTATTCCACAAATATAAACAATATTTTAACTTTAGTTTCTCCATCTGTAATTTGGGGATGATGAGAACATTTGCCAGACCTACTTCAGAGAACCATTATGTGAATGAATTACCAATGTCTGTATAGCACTGAAGCTGAAAAGTACCAAGTAGCAGTATTAATTATAAATAAAAAATCCAGCCATGTTTGAGACATCGTTGCTTACAACTAATGTATAGTTTGCTTAATGGGGATCTTAATAAATGTTGCTCTGGGAATATAAAGTTTTGTAGACTTTTACACATTCAACCCATTTCCCCCTCCCTCAATAGTCTGTAATAAAGGAATACTTTGTATGAGATGGAATGTCTTGAAAACTACAGCAACGATTTTTTTCAATAAGTTTGAAAAGTCATTTTTAATTGGTGGACAGAGATTACAAAATTGACTGTCAAATGTTAAATTAAATTAAACCAATTTATATCACACTGAAAGGTACATGGTTTTTAAGGAAGAGATATTCATTTTTCAGATTTATCATTCAAATAATGTTTATAGGAATAATGTAGGTGAAATGCACGTATAACAATTTAATCCCTTAAAAGCGTGTTTATGTACATACATTCTTGATAATTTGCTTCTAGTGTGAAAGATCCTGTGTTTGATCTATGTGGCATGGGATGGGGTGTTTGCCTTACACCAACCCTGAAATGGTTAAGGAAGCTGAGAAAGAACTAATTAATGAGAGAGGTCACACCTGAGGGGTTTAGGCTGGAGAAGAAACCCCTGATTGGAAGACAGAGCTCAGCTGAGTAGGTGGGGACTGGGCTAGTATAAAGCCAGGAGGCCGGTAACAGAAATGGCTGCAGTGAGGAGGTCTACAGCCATCCTCTGTGCAGTAGAGAGGGAAGGAGTGAACCCAGAGAAAGAGTAGGGCCCTGGGAAACTGGTCCTGACGGAAGGTCGTACCCAGTAGACAGAAGGGTGGAGAAGAGAAGCCACGCAGGGAGAGAGCAGGAAGGTTGGGGACTGATCAGACCTTGGCTGTGTGTTGTAGGGTCCTGGGCTGGAACCCAGAGTAGTGGATGGGACCAGGTTCTCCTGCCAGCCACTGACAGACAGGCAGGCAGTGCCTGGACAGCAGGTGCAAGGAGACTGTATACCCCCAAAGGGGAAACCACATAGTGACCTGGCTGGAAGACCGAGTCGCAAAGCTACAGCTCCAGGAGTGAGAGAGAGGCTGCAGAGTGAGAAAGAGGACAACTGATTGAGAGACCACAACAGGAGGTGTCAGACCTGGAAAAGATCTATTCTTCTTCGAGTGCTGTCCCTGTGGGTGATCCACTCTACATGGCGATGTGTTCTGGCGCCGTTGATCGGAGATTTTTGGTAGCAGTGCCTGGTTGGGACGCACACACTCAGTTAGTATCTCCCGTCTTGTTGGAATCTTCCTGAATGTGTGCGCCCCACACCCTCCTCAGTTCCTTCTCAACCGTCCTCAGCCAAAGACGGAACTTGGGGCAGTGCTGCCTTCTCTTCCCTGGTCTCTATAGGAAACAGTAACAAAGAATATAAAAATAATTATTAGTTACATCCCAGTTGTTTCCCTTCCTTTAGTGTAGTTACATAGTTAGTTACTTAGTTTAAAAAATAAAAATCCCTCAGGCTTGTCTGTCGTTGAGACGCTCTCCTCGGCCATCTCTAATTCATAATGCCAGGAGCTTCAGGATTCAAAAGGTGTATTTCCTGTCAGGAATCCATGCCACGGACAGATGGGCACTCATACTGTGTGAAGTGCCTCAGGGACACCCACGTCCCTGTGAAGTGCCTCCATTGTGCAAGCCTCAAGTCAAGAGCTCGTCGCGACAGGGATCTGCGGCTCAAAATGCTGATGGAAAAATCCTTACAGCTGCTTTCGGAGATGGGAAAGGTTAAACCCGCTCCCACACGCTCCCCAGCCAGATCGGAACCAGGGGGCAGCGTTGCTTCACCCTCCCTGGAGTGGAGGCAAGACACAGAACAGTCTCACAGGAGAGACTTTAACAAGGGTAGGAGATCTCCCGTGAGATCCCTACCCTCTGTGCTGACAGCACTAAAGGCAGGTGCCTCAGCTTTTTCTAATGCCTCAGCTGCAGCTCTGACAGAGCGCACAGGCAGGGACCTGACCTCCCATGTCAGGAAGGTCCTTGTGGCTCTGGTCCCCTCGGCACCGCAAACAGCTGCGGTGCCGGCAGCATACTCCTCCTG
Source organism: Chelonoidis abingdonii (assembly GCF_003597395.2). Lineage (NCBI taxonomy): Eukaryota > Metazoa > Chordata > Testudines > Testudinidae > Chelonoidis > Chelonoidis abingdonii. Next base: position 269,257,672 of record NC_133769.1, read on the forward strand.
GGCACCGCAAATGGCCGCGGTGCCGGCAGCGTGCATCTCCTGGGCACCGCAAACGGCTGCGTTGCCGGCAGCGTGCATCTCCTGGGCACCGCAAACGGCCGCAGTGCTGGCAGCGTGCATCTCCTGGGCACCGCAAGCGGCCACGGTGCTGGCAGCGTGCATATCCTGGGCACCACAAACGGTCGCGATGCCGGCAGCGCGTGCCTCCTGGGCACTGCAAACGGCCACGGTGCCGGCAGCACGCGCCTCCTGGGCACCAAAAACGGCCATGATGCCGCCAGCGCAATCCTCCCCTGCAGGGAGAAGAACGTTGGCACCGAACCTATCTTCCACCCGGGCACCAGTAGCAGACCCCCTGCAGGGCACCTCCAAGCAGTCTGCAGCACTACTGCCACTTTCACTTTCTCCTGCTAATGAGCTAGAGCAGAGAGCAGGCTCAGCTCAGCCCAGGGAGCAGGAGCAACAGTTGCTCACTCAATGTGACCTTTCAGTGCCACCTGAGCCTCACTCTCTACTCCTAGATATACAGGGCTCATTTTTTGAATCGCCACTCTCTCCACCTGAACTGGTTTTTACTGACAGTGAACATGATTTACAGCAGCAAGCGGAATTCTCCCCTCCTGCTTCTCCTCCACAGGCACCTCTGCCACCTCAGGTAACGGCTCAAGGCCACCAGCCTCAGTTTCCCTACTTCACCCCCCCCATGGGCGACACCTGGGTTCTCCTATTCTATGCCTTGGCCTCAGTGGTACCCTTGGCAGGATCCTCCTACCAATCATCCTCCTTCTGTGCCTCAATCTCCTGCTCCGTCCGCTTCTAAGGTGCCTGAGCCCCCTCCTGAGTATGCAAGTTATGCACCATATCCTTAACTCTCCATTAGCCCTGGATGGAGCCCTCTTCCCTCCACCTCCACGAGCCGTGGATGACTGTAAACAATTTCAAGACTTTTTCAGGAGAGTGGCACTCAGTCAACATATCCCCTTTCAAGAGGTTCAGGAGACGCAGCACAGACTCCTCAGAATCCTTCAACCAAAAATCACGCTCCCTATAAACGAAGCACTCCTGGAGTTGGCTGACACACTCTGGCAAACCCCAGCGTCTTTAGTACCAACTTGCAAAAAGGCCAAGCGTAAATACTATGTCCCTGCTAAGGATGCTGACTGCCTATTTTTTCATCCACCACCAAACTCCCTTGTCATGGATGCAATTGCACAGAGGACAAAACAGTCACAATATCGACCTACGCCACAAGACAAGGACCTTAGATGCCTTGACATCTTGGGCCGCAAGGTTTATACGTCCTCCACACTACAATTCAAAATTGCAAACTAGTCTGCTCCCCTCGCCAGTTACAACTTTGATAATTACAATAAACTTTTGAATTTGCCTCCTACATTCCAGAGGATAGGAGAGCAGACTTCAAATCAATCCTGACTGAGGGCCAACTGTCTTTTGGCCAAAACAGGCTTACATTCTAAGTATGTTAGAATTTCCAGAATGGCCCTACAGGGATCTCTAGACACGGCAAACACAGCAGCCCACACAACTGCAACTGCTATGGTTATGCGCAGATCCTCATGGCTATCTGCATCTGGCATCCCCAAAGAACTGCAGACCAAAGTGGAGGATCTTGCTTTTGATAAGGACAAACTTTCTCCTACCCTCCTACCCTTTGCTGTCCTTCTTCAGGGACCTTTCTCATGACCACTTACTTCGCACAGAAGTGGCGCATCTTCTACAACTAGGTGCAGTGGAACCTGTGCCGATGCAAAATCAAGGGACAGGTTTCTATTCCCATTACTTTCTAACTCAGAAACAGACCGGAGGATGGAGGCCTATACTAGATCTATGCTGACTGAACAAATTCGTGAGGATACAAAGATTCAAGATGGTCACACTGGGCACAATAATACCTGCACTGGATCAAGGGGATTGGTTCACAGCCCTCGACCTACAGCATGCTTACTTTCATATATCAATTCATCCAGCTCACAGACGCTTCCTATGATTCACAATCGATCATGACCATTTTCAGTACAGAATTCTTCCTTTCGGACCCGCCACAGCTCCGAGAGTTTTTTTCCAAGATTCTAGCCGTGGTCGTGGCTCACCTCCGCAAACACGGGTTCACGCTGTTCCCCTATCTGGACGATTGCCTCATCAAGGGCAACTCCTATGTCGAGACACTTCAAGCTACCCGTTTCGCCATCTCCCTCTTTCACAGCCTAGGCCTCCAAATAAACAGCCAAAAATCCACCCTGACACCTAAACAACAGATCGAGTTCATATGAGCTCATCTCGACTCAATCCAGAGCAGGGCCTCGCTCCCATATCACAGATTCCTCACTATCACGCAACTCAAACGCGCACTCTCTATTTGTCCCAGGACACAGGCAAGACTCCGCCTACAGCTCCTTGGTCACATGGCAGCCACCACCTTCGTGGTTCACCACGCCAGGCTACACATGAGATGTCTCCAGGGCTGGCTCAATTCCAATTTCAAACCCAACAGACACACCTTATGGATGCTGCTATCTCCTCCTCCCAATGTTATAGCTTTCCAACATTGGTAAACAAGTCCAGAAAACCTCTGCACAGGGGTTTCCTTCCAGCAATGTTCCCCAACGCTCATGGTCACCACAGACGCTTCCCTAATCGGTTGGGGAGCGCACTTAGGGCTGCACAGGGCACAAGGCCAGTGGTCCGCATCAGAGACACACCTACACATAAATCTCTTAGAGCTCAGAGCAGTGAGGCGAGCATGCCTTCACTTTCTTCCCCTCAGAAAGAACAAATCTCTTCGGGCCTTAAAAGACAACATAGCATGCATGTACTGCATAAACAGACAAGGGGGAGCCCGATCACATTCCCCTTGCATGGAAGCCATTCAACTATGGAATTGATGCATAAGACATTGAATACAGATCATCGCTTCCTACCTACCAGGCTGCCACAACACTACTGCCGACGCACTCAGCAGGCACTTCCTGACACAACGCGAATGGGAACTGCAGCCTGCAGTACTCCAACAGCTTTTCTCCCTCTGGGGCACCTCGTCAATAGATCTCTTTACCACGACCCAGAATCAAAAATGTTCCGTTTTGCTCCAGAGCGGGACTCAGGACTGCATCCCTAGGAGATGCATTCCTCATCCCATGGAACAACTCCCTCCTGTACACCTTCCACCAATCCCTCTGTTACACAGAGTTCTTTGGAAGATTGCGGATGACAAGGCCCGGGTCATCCTTATTGCCCCAGCTTGGCCAAGACAGATGTGGTATCTCTACCTACTCTGCATATCCTCCTGTCACCCACGGGCTCTCCTTAAGAGGCCAGACCACATTTCCCAGGACAACGGACGGGTTCTTTGCCCCCAGCTCCAAAAGCTCCACCTCACAGCCTGGTTCCTTCATGGTTCCAAACCCATGAACCAGCCTGTTCCGAGCAAGTCCAATATGTCCTCCTGCACAGTAGGAAAGACTCCACTCGTAAAACCCACCTGCAGAAGTGGAAGCGTTTCGCCCCCCTGGTGCTCATGTAATCACTTAGCACCCAATAACATGACCTTCCCTGACATTCTAGACTACCTCCTGAAACTAAAACAGGACGGACTTTCACTCAGCTCCATCAAAGTGCACCTGGCGGCGCTTACCACGTTCCATGACCTATTAGATGGTTATTCATTCTTTACCTACCCCACCATAAAACGCTTTCTCACGGGCCTACAAAATCTCTACCCTGAAATTTACCCAACAGAGGCTGCATGGAATCTTAACCTCATTCTTCATACTCTCATGAAACCTCCATTTGAGGCCTTGGCTACCTCCCCTCATCTTCATATGTCCATGAAGGTGGCTTTCTTAGTTGCCATAACATCAGCAGGGAGAGTTGGTGAAATGAGCACCCTGATAGACCATCCTCCCTACACAATCTTCTCCAAAGACAAAGTCACTTTGAGACCACATCCTAAATTTCTTCCTAAGGTGGTATCAACCTTCCACCTCAGCCAACCTATATACTTACCTACTTTCTATCCCAAACCTCACAAGACTCCGCAAGAGGCAACCCTGCATACTCTCGACGTCAGCCGAACAATCGCCTTTTATTTAGACAGGACTAAACCATTTCGTAAGTCCCCATGACTCTTTGTTTCCATTACCGAAAGATCGGAAGGTATGGCTCTCTCCAAACAACGTCTATCCAAGTGGATCTCTGACTGCATCAGATCCTGTTACCATGCGCAAAATCTTCAACCGCCCGAAGGCATTAGAACTCATTCTACTCGAGCCATGTCGACATCCGTTGTCTTCCTACACAATGTTCCCATTCCTGACATCTGAAAAGCAGCAATGGGGTCGTCTGAACACAAGTCTGCAAACCGCTATGCTCTCACACAAGACACCACGGCAGACACCATAGTAGAACATACAGTACTATCTACAGTACTACTGCTGTATCTCCAAAGTCTCACCAACCATAGTGGGTACTGCTACACATTCACCTAGAGTGGAGCACCCACAGGGACAGCACTCGAAGAAGAAGAGAAAGTTACTCACCTTGCTGTAACTGAGGTTCTTCAAGATGTGTGTCCCTGTGGGTGCGCCACTCCCCGCCCTTCTCCCCTCTACTTTGAAGTAATAGTATGATTCTCCACAGTAGAGAAGGAACTGAGGAGGGTGTGGGGCGCACGCACTCAGGAAGATTCCAACGAGACGGGAGATACCAACTGAGTGTGTGCGTCCCAACCAGGCACTGCTACGGAAAATTTCTGGATCAACAGTGTCGGGACACACCGTCACCTAGAGTGGAGCACCCACAGGGACACACATCTCGAAGAACCTCAGTTACTGTAAGGTGAGTAACTTTCTCTTCTCCAGAGCAGCTAGGAGGAGGTGCACCCACAGCAAGTGACTATCCTGTGACATAGCTAAAATCAACAGGCTAGAGGAGCTTTTTTCATTTCATTGTTATGTGGAACAGCCTAGGTGAAAAGAAGAACAAAATGCTAGGTAAAATTGGGAATTGTTAAGACCTTGATAAGGAAATGGAGTTATTGGAATTACCTTATGTGCAGAGTAGTGGCGATACCATTATTTGCACAAATTTTCTCCTGTAGAATTTGCTGTTATTACCTCTAAATATCTAGGGACATATTCCTGTTTATGCTGAGGCCACTCTGCACCACATTGGCACTATAAAGTGGTCATGAATTACTTTTGTGCCCATTTTAAGGCTGCTTTATGAAGACAGAGCAGTGCAAGGAGCCTTAGTGTAACTGAGAATCAAGCCTTTAGGGTGAGATATTCATAAGTGTCTAAGGGCTTGTCTACACTACTGCTTAAGTCGATGTAAGTTACCTCGCTCAGGGTTGTGAAAAAGCCACCCCTCTGAGCGACTTAAGTCACATCAACTTAGAGCAATGTCTCACCATGCTATATCTTTGGGAGATGCTCTCCCACCGACATAGCTTCTGCCTCTCATTGAAGTGAAATAATTATGCTGACAGAAGAGCACTTTCCCATCGCATAGTGTGTCTTCACAAGACGCATTATAGTGGTGCAGCTGTGCCAATGTAACACGGTAATGTAGACTAGCCCCAAGAAACTGAAGAGCATAAGTCCCATTGACTTTCAGCGTGACTTGGACTTTTGAAAATCTTCCACCATTAGGGATACGGTCTCCCACTCCATGGTGAGCACGGCCCTGAAAATAGTGGAACTAGTTTGGTTCCAGTGAATGAAGGTACAGTCTTACGGACCACAGCTGCACAAGGGCCTCTTACACCAGTGAGTAGCCTTTATAAAGCCAGAGACAAATTCTTCTCCCATCAGTAATTACTTATAAAGGATGTTGTCTGTGTCTAATTTTGAGGTGGGTGAGGGCATCCAGTTGTTTTGGTGTTCTGATCGTATTATTGTATTAAATTTGCATCAGCCACACGGGATTGTTCTGTTCATATGCATACTGTAGCAGGATAGCTTTGACAAAATGGACAAAAGATGAAATGTAGCTTGAAGAAATTGACAGAGACAAGTAATGACAATTTTCTGGGCTCTTGCCATAACATGAAAAACATCTATTTTTTCTGGAGGCGTCTCTCTGGACATCACAGAATAACAAATAATAAACTAGTAAATTTCTTAAAATAACTTCAACATAGTTTTTTAAAGGCTGAATATGAAGCTCTTAAAAGTCAGGAATCTTAACTGGGCCCCATTCATGCATGGAAATTGCAGGGGTTCTCAGGACAAATTTTTTGGTGGTCTCAAAGTGAGGCTACCAACTCTTGCTGGTGGTGCCTCTCACACTTTTTCCTAAAATACGTAATTAGCTTTAGGAAAACCAAATAAATATGCAAATACACACATCTAAATCATTGTAATTTATTTATTGCTAACTAGTAAGTCTTTTGTTGAAAAGTGATGTTAATAAACATACAAGTATCACTTTTCATAGCAGACTTACTCAGCCCTGGCAAGCCTAGGGACAAATTAAGCCGTGGATGGGAGGTTGTGGGTGGCAGCAGAGGCCAGGGATGATGGGGATGGGTAGGTCGGGAGTCAGGGAAGCAGCAAGGGGCTAGAGCCTGAAACCTCACAGCCAGAGCCTGAAGACCCATGGCCAGGGGATGGGGCCTGGGACAGAGCCCAAAGCCATTTGGCTGGAACCTGGGACCTGCTGCTGCGCAGATGGAGCCTGGGGATGGAGCCCAAAGCCCCATGGCCAGAGTCTGCCATGCCAGGGCTGAAGCCCAAAACCTGAGCCCTACAGCCCCTGGGAAGATGGGGAAGTCATGGGCTGCCTGCTCCTCCAGTGTTGTGCCCCAGATGTCTACAGAGGGGGGCAAGTCCCAACCCCTGCTGGTGGCCCCAGCAACCAACGCCCCAAGGCGGTGCATCCAGGGAGCAACAGGAAGGGGAGGGGCTGCTACTTTATCCCCTCAATCATAGTCCAGGAGGCTGTGGCCGCAAGAAAAGCCCATGGTGGCCACATTCGAGAAATTCTGCATTATAGTCTTTAATCTTATGATCACTTGCTCAAACAGTACATGCAATATGATGTAGTTATTTCTTATCTATCTATCTAATCATTTATACAGATGCTAGCTGAGATCTAGCCAGAGTGGGTGACGGGGGAGGATTGGAGCTATAGTCTGAGCCTTATTTGTGTGCAAAAAAAAAGTTATAAGGACTGCTACATGTTGCTGTGACATGATTTTTTCAGGGGGCTTGTGTCTTGGATTATTAATCATATTTATTATGGTAGTGCCAAAGAGACAACCAAGAATGAGGCCCCATTGTGTTAGGCAATGTACATACACAGAGAAATAGATGGTCTCTGCCCCAAGGAGCTTATAATCTAAATATTGAGGACACAGGCTGGAGGAAGGGGTGTAACACACAAACGGAGTGAACAACGTGATGGCAGCAAATGGCATGTTAGTTCCATGGTTCTTTGGGAGGCAGGGGAGAGGGTTGCTGGGTTAAGAGGGAGTAAGCTAAATGGGAAGGGCAGGGAATGGGAGAAGAGGGGCAGGTGTGGAGTGAAACTGAGGTATGAGGGAGGGTTGGAGCAATCAGCAGAGAAAGGTCAGTTAGAACTGTAGGAAGTTCTCTAAATGTGCAAAGGTCCCTGCTTTGGCTGCTTCTGCTCTAAGCACTGTAGTCCTTGGCTGGCTCCTCCAGAGCCATAACCAGGGTGGGATGAGCAGGGCCTGCTCCAGGCACCAGCTTAGCAAGCAGGTGCTTGGGGCGGCCACTCCAGAGAGGGCGGCATGTCCAGGTATTCGGCGGCAATTCAGCAGAGGGTCCCTCGCTCCTGCTTGAAGTGAAAGATCTCCCGCTGAACTGCCACAGATCGCGATTGCGATCACGGCTTTTTTTTTTTTTTTTGGCTGCTTGGGGCGGCAAAACCCCTGGAGCTGGCCCTGGGGATGAGTGGGGCAGCTGTCCAGGGCACAAAGCTGCAGGGGCTGAAAAATGAGGCAAAGAAATAAAGGGGAAAATGGTAGAGGATGCAAATATACTTGCTCACCCCAGCATTAAAATACCCTAGTTACAGCTCTGGACTCCTCTCTGCAGTGTTTCCACCAAGGCCACCTTGCTCAAACTACCTTTAAATTGGAGCACTAACCCTACCCTAGACCTTCACAAAGCATGACAATTTTCACAACAGTCCAAGTGAGCCTGTGGATTTTAGAGCACCCAGAAATATCAGCTGTTAAACAGTATTCTAGTGTCAGCCTGAACTATGATGTTGTCACTCCCCCCACACACACTAAATAAACTATCACTAATTTATTTATATTTATTCTAATTTTTCTCTCTAGTGATATTTAAAATGCTTATCAATGCTAATCAGTCTATACATAGGGACATTGATAATTTTATAAACTGCACATTTTCATACTTTAAATTCACGTTACACCCTAAAACTTTCATTTAAAATCTGTGTTTGCATAAAGTATGAAATTTAAGTAAAGTACAGTATTACTTTACAGAATACAGTTCCAGGAAAGCAAATGACCATAAAAGTTGGTAGCGGCATCAGGCAGAAATTTGTATTCATGAAAGTTACTGTGTCTCTGAGATTGCTTTCCAGGAAGCTGTTAAATTTTCACTAATCCATTATTGCAAGATATCTACTGTTTTCAACACTGAGTGATAAAAAGTAGTGTAAGGCAGATAAAAATAATCGTTATCTATTATTCTGGAAGAGATGTAGTGAATGGATTTGTTTTAGTTCTGTGTCCATCTTAGCAAGAGAAGTTTTTAAGAATTTACTACATAAATGAATAGACTGATTCTGCTGTTTAAATAACTGCAACATTCAAATGGGTTTAAGAAGAAATGGGATCTGAGGACACTGAGTTGTTGCAGCTCCCTGCTTGCCCAAAGTTAAAGTACAGTTAAGTAAGGAGATCCTTCCTGAACTAGGGCCTGATCTGAAGTCGTCCTCCTAAGTCATTGCCCAGGACAAGCAGGTGCATGATTGACAGACATGTGGGATGGGTTTAAACAACAGATTGCAACTTTATAAATTATATCTTGGGGAGGGACACTACATTGCCCTCACCAGCTCTCAGGTACCAGGCATTTAACAGGTTCCAGTGCAGGTTATAGGGCTTTTTTCTTTTTTATAGAAACCAAGCAATTAACTTGGGGTAGAGCCTAGCCAGTTTACCCTAGAGACTTCAGTTCAGTTGTGAAACCTCTCGCACCCACTCCTACCCTGAAGTAAGAGGGCTGGAGTGATAGAGGCCATGAGACTGGGTGGGAGCAACCTCAGTCCATAAAGAATTCTAAGTTCCTCCCCTTCATGAGCATGACGTCCAACTGCACAATCTTGGGTCTTATTTACGTCTGGGAGCTGGCTCTTTTAGCCTTTCCCTGCACTGGATATCGGCCCCTGCAAGGGCCAGTGATTAGTGTGCATGAACCCTTTGCCCACCATGCCTGGTACCCGTCTGCTGCCTCCCCAGTCCTTAATGTCACAAAGCCAAATGTCAGCCTCAGCATCTGACAGATGCACTCCATCCTCCTTAAAGAGCTCATTGTACTGGATACCCCAACGTATCTATCACTGCTCCCCTACCTCCCAAAATTATGCTAGCTGCTTCATGGATCACATTTTTCCATGGCCTGGCTCAATGCTTTCCCCACCCCCCATCTCATTTAGTGAGCCTCTCCAGCCAAACCAGTCGAGTGTGAAGCTATAACTGTGTAAGCAGCTCTATGACCCTCCGTATCCTAATCCTTAAATTTAATCCAGTGCAATTCACTAGGTCAGTGTTTCCCAAACTTGGGATACCGCTTGTTTAGGAAAAGCCCCCGGCGGGCCGGGCCGGTTTGTTTATCTGCCGCGTCCACAGGTCTGGCCGATCATGGCTCCCACTGGCCGCGATTCGCTGCTCCAGGCCAATAGAAGCTGCTGGAAGCAGTGTGGGCCAAGGGATGTGCTGGCTGCTACTTCCAGCAGCCCCTATTGACCTGGAGAAGCGATCGGCCGAACCTGCGGACATGGCAGGTAAACAAACCAGCCCGGCTGGCCAGGGGATTTCCCTACACAAGCAGAGTCCCAAGTTTGGGAAACATTGCACTAGGTCATTTCATCCAGATGAGTAATCAGGTCACCAAACTCAGTCCTCAGCGAATACAGCAGAAGCATGAGCTGGTCCCAGCACATATCCTATCTATCAAACCATGAAAGGCTAATGGCTTCATCCTTTAAATTTATTTGTGATCCACTTGCAGACCTGGATGCCTGCTTATGGGCCCAGTGCACAACAGAATGCTTGCAGATCCAAAACTCAACTTTCCTCCTAATGTCTCCTGAAATCATAAATGCCAAGATTAGTGCAACACCCTGATGTGCCCAGGTGGCCAAGACCAGGAATACCTATTAGTTTACAACAAGGAATTAAGCAAGGCAGGTGGCCCCAGATCACTGAGGAAGCCAATCCCCAATGCATCAGGTACACTGCATATCCCATCTCCTGGTGCTCAGGGATGGGAAATACATTTTTGAAGTCCTTCTTAATCTCTGACGCCTGCAACTTTGACATAACCAGACTTTAAACCAGAAAGAAATAATCCTAAAGCTGTCATGAACCACGGCTCTGGCACTGGTTAGGCATTGCCTGTGGGTCACAGCTGACGTGCAACTGAAGGTCCTGGAATCTGTTCTCTTGAAAGCAAGACAAAGCATTGGCAATGCCATTATCTACATCTGAAACATGAACTGCACAGAGAAGGAAAGTAAATGAAAGGCAATTTAAAACAAATGCTGTCACTAGCTTCATTACCTGTGCTGACTTGGCTGACTGTGGGTGATATGTACCACCACCTGGTTGTCACACCAGAAGGAAAACAGCTTATTTTGAAATTCCTCACACCAGTTATAGGAAAAAACTGTGTTACCTAATCTGCTGGCCACCTGTGTGCCCATGATTTGCCTTGAATATATACTCCAAAACCAATCCCCCAGGGGCATCAGTTTGTACCTGAAGCTCTGTTCCCACAGCCCAGTTGGTTCACTGAAAAGATACCCCATTAAATTGATCGAGAAATCTCCAGTACCTCCAAGTCAGCTTTTATATCCCTGGTTACCCTGATGCAATGATGAGGCTCCCTGGTCCCAATGGTAGACGATGCAAGCCAGACACAACAGATCCTGCCTGGAGCAACCACTTGACAAGAAAAATTCAGATGCCTGAAGATCCCCTGTAACTGCCTGAGAGTAGTGTACCTAGCACCCCACATTGCGTGTATCACTGTCCTTCGCTTTTCCAGTTTCTCTCTGAGTAGCTCTGATAAAGCCAACATTGTAGCTAACTCCCTTCTCAAATAAGTCAACTTTGGCACTGGCTTTCAGTCTCTTCAGAAGCTGGTGGGACACCCAAGTGCCTCAACATCTCTGAAAAGCCCTCAGTAGGTGCGCACATTCAGCAATCCATAACTTTCCCTTGGAGAGAGAGTCATCAAGATAAGGGAACAGTTTTAAGCTTGTTTCCTTCACAACTGCCCATTCTTGTACTAACTTCGCAAAAGCAGAGTACAATATGGAATAGCCCATGAGTAAACATTGATCCAAATAGTAGTAACCTTCATGTGGGAAACCCAATCATCTGAAATCTTTAGACTGGACAGGAAGCTACTGAAATGTCACATTTTTCTAACTAAGCTTCTTGGCCACATCTCTTTATCATGACTACTGCCGTAGCAAAGGAACAATATTGAACTGACCATAATTAGGATCAATATTGTCATTTAAAGAGGAGCCCCAGAGGTAATACAAATGATGCATAACTCTGTATACTTCTTTTGCTTTTTTAGGAACGAAACCCAAAGGAGAAAGCCCAAGGTCCAATATTGGTGAACTCACAAATGGGCCACCCTTTTAGTTGCTACTTCCTCTTGTATTTTCTTTTGAACTATATGTTTAAATTAGTTAATGGATTTTGATTTGTTTGCCTATACATGATATCTTTTTCCTTTTTATGGGATCTGAAAGCCAATTAAGAATCCATTCCAAATATAATCTGCATCTTTTTTGCTGGCCATGTCCAACAGCATGCCCCTTCATATATCCAATTTAATTGGAGATGGGGCTTTTCTCTGCATTGCCACCTCCATTTGCTGCTCCAGCTGGTGGCCTTTCTTTTCCCCAAACTGGGCCTTTCTTTTTGAACAGATGCATGCTCTATGCTGCCCCCAGTGGTCCAAGTAGAAGTAATTTCTTGCCAGTACTGCACTCATGGTAGGGACACAAGGGAAGGGGAATGGGACCTCCTCACAGGACCCTCCATGTAATTCCCCCCTACCCCCAGCCTAGGGCCCCCATGCTCTCCCCATCCCCTCCGACATTCCTCTTTGTGTATACAAACATCAACATGCTGAACTGCTACTCACTTTCTTCCCAAATATGTAGTATTCAGTCTGTTTATATGGAATATAGGAGTTGGGTGAGGAGCCATTTCAGCATATATATGACTTATTAAAAGACAAATTTTGAGTAGAACTGTAACCCAAACTGCTTTATGGTATTGTACCCAAACATTGTATTTAAATGGGAGATTCAACTTCCTTTATAGGAACAGACTCCTGAAACTCTTACCAATCCACAAATGTTTACAGGATTAGGTTCCCAGTTTGTAAATTGTTCTGGATGAAACTGACAATGCTGAGCTGTCAGACCAGAAGGAGCTTTATTGGAATAAAAGTGGGCAGATGTGTGATAATATGTCTTAGCTCCGTTGCTAAGATGAGGAACATATTCAGCAAAGTTCTTGGCAGATTCCTGAGACAGCTGGTTTAAGGCTGTCAGTGTCCAGTGTTATAATCTTCACTTATTGTCCTCCCATCCACAAAGCTGGAAAATGAGGCATTTGTTTTCTTTGTTTTGCTGCTTCAATTCCAGTTAACAAAGTGCATGTTAGAATAGTTTGGCTGCAAAGAAGAATTCTGTGTTTACACTGGGAATGGACACCACTGATTCCTGTCAGGCTGCAGAACTGAACTGACATGAGAATCCCAACGTCCTCTGGTCAGCGCAAGCAAAAGCGTTCCTCTAATTATTTGAACTTGATGTGATGCGTATGAATGTCATAGATAATTCAGAGTAATGCGGAAAAATGGCATAAAGAACACTGTTTTATTTAAACACCTTCCGTCCCTCCCACCCATCCTCTCGAGGACTCCTGACCACTGTAAAGCAGCACAATACATAAACTAACAAACTTAAACTAAGCTTTTGTTAAAGTTTGTTAGCGTATGTATTGTGCTGCTAAAGCCATAAAGACTGAATGCCCTCCCTAGCTGTGTTCTGTTCCTTTAAGGAGCAGAGCGCAGCCTCGCTTCCCCAGCCATGTGCTCCGGCAGGTGGGGGTGGAGAGCACTGGCCCTCCATCTTTCTGGTACCCTGTACAAGCTAGAAATCTCTTGCAGGTATGGGGTATGGGGGGGGGTACCATCCTACTTGCACTCCTGGCTGCCCCCCATACGTCCCACATGGATGTTCACATCTAGAAAAAGAGCAAAACACTTCTTTGCTTCACTCAGATCGAAACATGCATTCCATTTGACATCTTCTCTTCTTACCCAGGTTTTCAGTGCTGGTAACCTACTATCTGTTTAAAAAAAATTATGGGATCATACATTCAAGCTACAAATCCTAGTTTTTCCTTCCCCATAGCACAAATCCCATCATCTGCATCTCTTTCTAAATCACTGTCACATCTCAACCATGCCTTGCTGCCATATGTGACATGACCACACACTATAAGCGCTATAGATTTGAAATGGGGAATACATTGCTCTGGGCTCCATTCTCACATCATACTTGTCAATGCATAAAAAGCCAAGGTCCAATTATCTGTGATCTTAGCCACCTTTCATTTTTTGTTCTTTCCATATTCTTTTTGTCATTCGTATCTTCATCATCTCTAAAAGCAGGGTGAAGATTTTAGTGTATTTCCCTCTCGAAATCTTTGCTTTAACCACTTTCGGTAAGTGTGCTTCTGGTGGTTTGTTGGGTCCCCTACATAATCAGGCACTGCTATTTGGGGCTGGTAGTGTCACTGGAAGCTGGTCTGTGCCCCTGTGCTCTAGGGGGCCTGCTGTGGTAGGTTGTCCCTGCCCCACACGTGTTAAAAGTGCTGTTTCCTCTGATGTGGAATTACCTGTTCCAGATATGGTCCCTAGCATTCTGACCATGAGAGGACCTAGAGAGTCAGCTAGTCCTTCAATCCGTGCTGGGGCTCTGTGTCCAGTGTCCTTTGCCTGCACATAGTTGGAGCTATATCTGGCATGATTATATGAGCTGCCTTTCTGGGCGCTCCCTTTGGGTTCCCCTGTATTTCAAGGGTTCCAGTCCTGTGCACATACTGCTGGAGGGTGATTCACATCTGGCCACCCCTTGACTGTCACTGTCCTTGAACTCCTCCCCTGAATCTGGGTCCCATGAACCTCAGTACTGTGACCGAGGGACAGAATTGCTGGGGATTTGACCCTCCCTCAGCCTTACAGGGTTGGCTATATCCAGTTAATCAGTACACCCCATTTCACTCCATCCCTCTGAAATCAGCTGGATGAGGATCAGTGATTCACCACCTGAAACTGGGATCCTATTCCTGGGCAGCCTATTGCCATCAGCTGACATTTTCTTCCCCCAGTGTATGGTCGAAGCTCTTCTCCCTGGATCCCTGAACTGTGATTTGGTATAAGTAGTTCCTTTACAAACACCAGTGGTCAAAGCTCTCTTGAAGGGCATGGTCCGTGTACCCATCTGCCAACCCATCTGCCATCTGTAAAAATCATTTATAAAGGGATCGTTGAAACCAGGACTCTGCCCTTCTTTTTGGGAAGGGGCGTCTGGTTCCTTGCTGACTCCGTGTCTCTTAGAGCTGTGAGGCCCAGAGCACTCCTGTGACTTCACTGGATGTTAAGAGCTCTATCATGAGCATCCATGATGGGGTAATTTCACCGTCTGACCTTACCCTCATTCCCTTCATGGTTGGGCTCAGTGCATGCCCCTGCCAATAAATTGAGAGCCCTTTGTTCGTTAGTGTACTCATGAGAGATTGTTAGCCATTTACATGCCAATCCTTAGACGGGGTCTGTACTCTCAGTCATTCTCAGATTTAGCTTTTCCTATGAAAGATAGGAAGTTAAAAGCAGTGCCATGCATCCTGAAACTGAAATGACAGTCTGGCAGTCCTGATATTTGCTGCTCCGTTCTGGATGTCCTAGATACGACAATTAGCATCTCAAATTTATTTTGAGCTTTGTGGTGGTGTTGCATGGAGAAGTGAGAACACAAACATCACAATAGTGTCAACGTTTGTCTCGGTAGGACAAATTCAGGAGAGTGACAGCCAGGGGCATGTGGTGCTATATGGAAAAGGACATACTGTGCATTGTCAGATGTCCAGATCCAGCATTCATTGCCAAACAGCTAACCAGGCCAACATTAGAGTTTGCCAAGCTTTTCATTTCCTGATAGCCACATGATATTATCATACTAAGCTACATAAAAAATAGTCTTAAGATTCTGTCTCTTTTCTTCATTTGCGTTTTAATCTGAACAAGGCAGGTCAAGGTATCTCACTTTTTAAAAATCTCTGCTTCCACAGAGAAAGACTTGCTACTTGAAAAGCTTTTGAAGCAATTCTTCAGTAACATAGGAAATTTCCATTCTTAACACTTACTCATTAACAAGGACACAGTTACATAGTGCTACTAATTCTCTGATAGCATCTGCATGTTATTCAAAGCAACAAACAGAATGGCCTTCAAGTTTTTTCTGTCAGGACTAGCTAGAGCCCTGTCAATTTTATGGTTTCTCTGCATAGACTGTGGATTTTCAAACTGTTCTATGGGTCTAGGGGAAACCCCTCATCTATAAGGATATCCCCTCTGATTGGCTCTTTCCCATTCCCTTGCTACATGGGCAAGGCCTGCCAATCAGGAGGGAATGCATATGCAGGATAGATAATTTAATCGTTCAAGTGTGGGAGGAGGACTGCTAGTTGAATACAAGGGTAGAGAACTAAACGTGTGGGAAAAGTAGGTAATTAAATACTGGGATGAGACAAGGAGGTTGAGAATGAAATCCAGAGGTGTGGGAGGATTTGAAATGGTGGCGCTGGGTGAGAAGACCAAATAAATCACTTTGATGTGTGGGGGAGACAAATTGCTTCAGTGGGAGTGGCCCTAAGAGCTGAAAGTTCACTAATTGTGGGATATTGAGGTCAGAAATCAATGGAATCAGAGGGTTCTGGATTGGTTAATAGGCAGTCCAGCAGCTGCTCCTCCACTTGGCCTCTGTCTCTTCCTCCCCCTTCTTTCTCGTCATCTCTTTCTCCTATCTCTACACCCTTTAATGCATTTTAGAAATTTGCTGGCTTTTGCTGTGAAGATTTTTGGCAGGTTTACCAGTAAACCATCCCCAGAAGATAGACTATTGAAGATCAGGGCAAAGACCATCAGTGATAAAGCTCTTTGCCTCTGAACCAGTTTTACTTCCCCATGGCCCCTCTGGCTCCTTGGCCTAAAGTTACCAGTTCTTCAGATTTTATCACAAGCCTCACAATATTTGTTAAAGCAGCAGAGAATCCTGTGGCACCTTATAGACTAACAGACGTTTTGGATCATGAGCTTTCATGGGTGAATATCCACTTCATCTGATGGATGGTTATGGGAGAGGAGCAGCCATTGAATTTGTTCATTTTCCAGCCTACATACACTGTTGAAGTCAACAGGCAATTTCTATGAGAAAAGATTATAGGATCCAGGCTTATGTTGTGGGGTTGGCTGAAATTTAGCCATTTTTTACAAAATTTAATTAATTACGTTTTAAACAGAAGCTTATATAGGGTGGGATTTTCAAACATGCGTAAGTAATTTCAAGAGTACCTGTCTCTACAGTTCATACAACCACTACCATGGTGGATTCTTCCACTGCTAGGCGCTGAACGTAGAAGGTATGTTCCCACTACCTACAGGTATAGTGGATTTGAGGTATTTCAGATCCAACATATAGTAATACAAATAATAATAATAATTAATAGAGAAAATTCAAAATCTGATCTATTTGTGGATGTGCAACGTTGAGACTTGTGAGAGCTAATGGCGAAACGTATAAACACACAGGGTGAAAGCCTGGCCTTGCTGGAGTCAATGACAAACTCCCATCAATTGCAAGAGTGCCAACATTTCACATATAATTTATCACTTGCTTTTTGTATGTCAGTAGAGGCACTTCACTAATTGTGCACCTAGTTCTTTACTAGGTGATAAGCCTGAAATGGATTAATAATCAAAAGTTAAAGAAAACTTTCCAGTTCACTCACAGATCTTTACACTTAAGTTCGTGAACGTTACCAAAGTTTCAGTTCCCATCATGGTATTGTTCTCAGAGTTTATAGTTTTGCCAGCAGCCTAAAGGTTTCAGCCAGTCCAAATCTACCTCAACAATAGCCTGTTGCTGATGCTGCTCCTTATTTCTAGAGAGATTTTTCTTTCAGAAATGGCTGTGTCATAGTTAAACTGGAATTATATGGCCATCTAAACCAGCTACCCTCTGAGGGGAGGAATCACAGGCCTGGTCTACACTACGCTGTTAAACTGATTTTAACAGCGTTAAATCAATTTAACGCTGCACCCGTCCACACTACACTGCTCTTTATATCGATTTAAAGGGCTCTTTAAATTGATTTCTGTACTCCTACAAAATGAGAGGAGTAACGCTAAAATCGATATTACTATATCGGATTAGGGTTAGTGTGGACGCAAATTGACGTTATTGGCCTCATTATTTTACAGTAGCTACCCACAGTGCACTGCTCCAGAAATCGACGCTAGCCTCGGACCATGGACGCACACCACCGAATTAATGTGCCTAGTATGGACGCACACAATCGACTTTATAATATCTGTTTTATAAAATCAGTTTAAGCTATTTCAAATTTATCCTGTAGTGTAGACGTAGCCATAGTCACGATATCATGACAGTGATATCTGATGCAGAGTTACTGCATTACATGTAACCCATCCCATAGCCCCATTGTTTCAGGAAGGGGTGGAGTGGTGAATGCTAGAGATGAGCAGGGGTTGATTCAATGTTCAGCTATCACCTTTTGAGGCAGGTTCAGCATGTGGAAAAGGCTGCAAAACAGGTTTTGCTGGTCCCTGAGAAATGGTCTCAGGACAGTGGTAATGACAGGATGGCACAGGCAATCCCCCAGTGCCCTGCTGTTCCCATGCATACCCTGGGCCTAATGGAAGAATAACTGGAGATTAGAAGGAGAGTGGCTGGAGCCCTTTGCACTCTGTCTGTTCTAGGCTGTGGGTAACCACCATAGGTTAGAGCAGCCTCTGTTCTGAATCCTGGAGATACTAAAAGGGCATTCTTTCCCTCAGTTATGGTTTGTGCCTTCTGTGCTCCATTTCTTAAGAGGCACAGCCCAAAGTCTGGTGTAGGTTGTCACTTTGCTTAATAGATTAACTGGATAATTGATTCCATATTTGAAATAAAATATTGAGGAGGAAGGTGAGCTTCCTGTTCAACTGATCTGATACTTTGGCATAGCTTAATTCATCTTGCAGCCTCGCTACCTCAGTCTGTGGGATCATCAGTTTTCACAAGCTAACCAAGATGGGAGTTGGTCAATATTTACATAGGCAACTTTCAAGAAAATCCCAAAATGTTGTGAAGCAGCAGGGTTGGTGACAAGAGTACACCCAAGCTGCAGCTGGGAGCATGCTTCCCTGCATGAGTAGATAGTGGAGGTAGCACACTAAAAAGAGCAGTGTTGCTGGGGTTTAGCCACCCAAGCACAAACCCGCTCAGAATCCCGAATTATGTAGCTAGCCTGAGTCTCCTCCCTTGCTACCCTGGCGACACTGCTAGTTTTAGCATGCTAGCTTGAGCAGAACTAATATGTCTCTATCTACTTTTATCTGTTTGTGCTGGGAGGTGGTATTAAATCAGTGGTTCATCATGGTGCTTAGGGTACTGGGTTTGGTTTTTTCCTCATATTTAAAGTCTGATTTCTGTCCATTTTGGACATTAAATGGGACTTCTCACAAGGAGCATTAACCCCAGTATCCCGACCAAATACTAAGGTGGGTAATGATGTTCTGCCTAGCTCTTTAAATTCTCCCTATGATTCCAATGATTAGGATATTTGCCTCCTGTCCTAAACTGTAAGAACGCTGGTTTGTGCACTTATAAAGTCCGTGTTCCTCTCGAGAGAATGCTGCATTTCCTTGGTGGCTGAGTTATCCATGTATATAAATCATAGATCTGATTACATTTGCAAAAGCACAGAAGTCTGTGTCTACCCTTAAACCACTACAGCAGCAGAGCTGCGCCACCGTAGCACTTCAGGGCAGACACACTACGGTGATGGGTTGGTTTCTTCTGTCACTGTTCTTAGTCTACCTCCCCAAGAGGTGGTAGCTAGTGCTGCCTACACCAGGAGCTTGGTCGGCTTAACTCTGTTGCCCAAGGGTGTGGATTTTTCACACCCCTGAGCAACGTAACTGGGTTGACCAAACTTGTTAGTGGAGACCTGGCTTTAGATTCTTCCCAGTGAAATGTAAATAGGGTGTTTTTCTGTTCTCTGATATTGACCACTCCCAGTGTCATCACAGTTAAGCAGCAGGTACAAGAAAAGGGCCGTGGACTATGAATATAACACATACATGCTCCGTGCAGAGGGAGTGATACAACATTTGAAAAACAGCATGATTAGCCAGATGGCTCATGTTGGATGAGGCTCAGATTTCCTTCTATTTGAATTATACAATGGCAAATTCTTTTGCACACCTGCAAATGGATATTTGCGCTTTAGCAGTTCCAAAGAGCTACATTTAGAATATGCTCTAATGTATCCTGCTAAGGAACTGTGGGTGGACTCATTTGTAGGGAGATGGATCAGAAGCTCTTTGTATCTCTTTGGATGTGGGTATAGGCTGAAAGGGATTTTTTTTTTTAAATCCAGAGATGAGTTAATCTAGATTAATGAGCTCTGTGGAAATTGATTTATTTTTTTAAGGTCTGGATTTCTCAATTTACAGTATCCAGGTTTATAACATGGAGGTATTCCTTTCAAGATTTGTGGACTGTATAAGAAAAAAGCTAATTTAGTCATCCCCACAAGATTACCAGTCCCACAAAGGAGAAGTGGGGAGCGGGGGGAACCAAGCCAGAGAAGATGTTGGAGGCAGATTCTACCGGATGATAGTTGACTGCCATGCAGAGGGAGTTGGGGAAGAATATTCTGATCTTGTATATGGCTTTTTGATGAGAAAAGAGGAGACGGAAGAACAGCCATGATCAATCAGAGGGGGAATAGAAGAGTCCAGTGCCAATACCAAAGACTTTAAGGTTAGGAGAAGGCGATGTAAACAGAGAAGGTAGTCACAGTCATGGAGTTCAGGGAAGATGTTCAGTTTTCAGTGAAGATGAGAGATGGAGTACATGGAAAATAAGTGGATGATGGTGAGCTTTCTGGAGCCTGAGCAAGACTTCCGAAAGAAGGGAAATAGTGCATGTGAGGGAATAGGTAAAAGTACTTAAAACATTTCATTCAGGGAATGTGCTGGGGGTAGTGGTACTGGACCACTTTGAGGCCAAGGCAGGCCTTCATTAGCCTCACCCCCTGCCTTTAATACAGCACAGCATGACTTACTGAAGTATGTGTCTGAAGCAGCATATAAAAAGGCCCACTCCTCCAGAAGCACATCACTGCCATCAGTTCCAGATGTCGACCAGAGAGGTGAGCCAGGCCTGTCTTTCCTCTCCACTTCTGTTCAATCCTATTGCTCAAAAATATTCATGTCTCCTCTAATTAAAACATAACTGCCATACTGGGTCACAGCGATTGTCCATCTAGCCCACTATTCTGACTTCCGATAGTGGCCAGGAGCAGAGCATGGGGTTACATAACTGACCCTCTTGGCTAATAGCCATTGATGGTCCTGTCCATTTCTTTTTTGAACCTAGTTATACTTTTGCCCATTGCAACATCTCATGTTACTATTATGTTACTGCTTTTTCATTCTATGATGATTAATTTGGGGGGGTTTGTTTTTAGTTTTGTTTTGACACAATCTGTCACTTTTCTAATAAAAAGGACATGAGAAAAATTTCCAAATGGTGTATCAACCAGATCCTTCAGTAATTCAATCTTTAGGAAATGGAGGACAAAGCCTGGAATGCTTTTAAGTAAATCATAATTGCTTGCACATCCAAATATATCATTCAAGGTTAGGTGCTTAATTAAGCAGCAAAGTATATTGCATGTGTGGTTTTTGTGCTTAAACAGATGGGAATCTTTCCCTTTATTTGTGATCCCATTTGCAGTTCAGTTTTATTTCTATTTCAGCAGCAGTGGCTTGGGGCTTGTACAGGATTGTTGTGAGGCTAAATTTATGCTGGAAAAGTGCTCTGGGTCTCTTGGACGAAATGTACTCTAGAAGTGAAAAGTATTATGATTTTGACTGTTTAGACTTGCAGTAGTTTTATAACTGTTAAGTGCTACTTGTAATGACTGCTAAAATGCCCTATTATGTACACAGCTGGAAATTTTAGGTGTGCAACACAGCTACATTTCTTTGAAATTTTATTGTGACAATGAGATTTATTATATTTCATCACTTTCAACTATTTTTGATGAACTGTTTCCCCATATATATGCACTTAGTTAAAATTACTTTTCACCTCTTGAGGTTTTTCTATAATTAAAAAAAAAAAAACACATTAAAAGACTCCTGGAGATGTGTTACTGGCTGTGCATTCATTTCTTTGTGAGTTAGAGGTATTTCACCTTCAACTCTTTGCCGTAAAAACTGACAAGAAGGTTGTGTTAATGACCATACTGTGCCAGTTCTATTACTGTTTAGCACACTCGTAGA
Organism: Chelonoidis abingdonii; assembly: GCF_003597395.2. Classification (NCBI taxonomy): domain Eukaryota; kingdom Metazoa; phylum Chordata; order Testudines; family Testudinidae; genus Chelonoidis; species Chelonoidis abingdonii. The sequence continues at coordinate 269,279,592 of NC_133769.1, forward strand.
CACATGCAGCTTAACAGTAAAATATTCTTTAGGTGTTACCAGTTTTAGATATGGATAACAGCACAATTTTGGCAAACTCAAGAATTCCGTCCCAAAGCTGCTGATGATTTGCTGACGGTTTGCTTGTTTTCCATCAGTTAGATCTATTCAGTTCTGACCCAAGGGTGTTATTTTGCCTAGTATCCTTCTCTAGTCAGACGATTGTCCTTGAATCTCAATTCTTAAGTGATTGTCTTGTCTTGTTTGTTTTGTTTTTTGTTTTAACATGGATGGCTCTTTCACAGCTAGCTGATGTTCAGAGATATTGGTAGTAGGCAGTGGATTCAGTTTTCTCATGGGCATCACAGGGGTCACTAACTTTATGAAGCATAGCCATGTCAATTAAGATAAGCTGATTGCTGTGAAAAGACATGCAATGCCATTAAATTCTTATAAATATTGCATCAAGAAGTTTAAAACCACAACAGAGCAGGATGCAGAGCAGATCTTATCACTACGTACATAGTCCTACATACATATGTGGCCTGATTGAGCAGATGTCAATCTGACTAGTTTGAGTTCTAATTTCTGAGCTGTGCACCATTAGCTTCTAAGCTGTTCATCTTTTGATCACTTGTGGAAAATTAGATACAGGGTTTGAATGTTTCTGAAAAGAGAAACAAATTTTGTTCCAACATATTGGTGATTGGAGTTAGTATTTGACAAGACAAGTCCACCCAAGCTCCTTCCACATATGGGTACTAAGAGAAAACTGTTTTCACTGAATCCGGTTTTGGGGGGCCTAGAAATGGTTAATGCTTCCTTTACAGTATTGGTAGTGTTATTCTTTCTCCCGCCTTAGGGAAGCCCCACAACCTTGACTCCACTGATTCGGATGGGCCAGGGCAAGACTGCTGTATCAACACGGGATCCTCTCTACCCACTTCATACAAACCAGTGGGAAGCCAGTGCAAGGCGCTACAGGATGGAGAGAGAAGCATCTTAAATTACTGCATACAGTTGAAATGATTTCCTTTGCTTCCTCTCCATGCAGTAGATCACCTGGTACTGGAGGAGCCCTTAGCAGTGTGTGTTTTGCAATTCTTGTGCTGTCCATGGAAGGCAAAGGAGGCACATCCTTGGGTGGCAGAGTGGAGGCAATGACCCTCTTTGGAGCAGCCTGGCCACTGGCAGATCATCCAAGGTATGTGTTTTTGTGGGATTGAACCACTAGCCTCCTCTGTGTATGTTGGCTATGTGCTCTTCCCACAACCAGTGTAGTTACAACCATTTGCACAGACAATATTGTCATCAATGCGCCGGGGCTTTAGGTGAATGGAACTGCTTTTCTCTTTGTTACATTTAAACTTAACATTTCAGTTACTATTTATATCAGTAGTTATTGTTTATAACATCAGTTGATTTGGGAGGTTTTGGCACCCACTTGCTGTACTTTAATTTTCTTGCATTTTGCTTAAAACCAAGACATTTTCTTTTTATGGTTGTATTTTAAATGCTTGTGTGCAAGAGTCTGGCATCTTGAGAAAATGTTGAGAAAAGAGCAGGAAGTTTATTTAGGTTTGCCTCCGCCTTTGGAAGTTGCCATCTCTTTTTTAAAGAATAGTATCTAGGTGGTTGGTGAGTCTTTAATGATGGGATCATGAGTGTGTTATCTTTTATGATCTTGCCAATTTGCCTAATTTATGGTTAACAAAAATCACTGGGGAAATTTGAATGCAACACAAGAAATATAAAAATGCTCACATTTATTTGCACCTATGATTAGATGTATCAATATCATGCAGTCTTTGGCATGGGGAGGGCAAAAACCACCTGTCTTCCAAGCAAGGAGAGATCCACAGGCATTCTGATTGCATTGAGACTTAACTATGAGTGAATGGAGATAGGGGTAGCTGGCAACAATTACCCAACAGAAAGGAGGAAAAGAAGATTTTTTTAGTCAGTCTCTCTGCTATCAGATGGACCAAACCTAGGTATTGGACTCTACATAAGATAAGGAGTTGGGTTAAGACTGTGTTGAAGTCAGCTACTCATTGTACTTCATTTCAGCAGATGACTTTGGCTACTGGAAGACAGACAATGGAGACAGGAAAGCCTTAGTTTTGGTTAGAAACTCTGCCCATGTGAGACCAACTTCAGGACTAAAAGACTGAAAATAGAGCATGCTGTTTTCTTTGTAGAAAATAATCTGATAGTGGGAAGCTATATTCTCATTGTTTTTCTCTTGCTGTTTTGAAACTCCAGCTATTAGGAGGCTTTTTACCTTGCATTTGACACCTTGTTTAGCATGCAGCAGCTGAATCTAGGAGTGGGATCTGCTAATTGCAAACTCACCAAAACCCTCTTAGCACCTATTTTGTATTTTCAGCTTGTATGGCTGCAAAAAGTGCATCACTAATCACTCAATGAAGATGCTTTCCCTAGTATTTCAATATCACTTGTTTTTCACTAGCCCCCACCTCCAACTCGATCAATGGCTCTTTCACAAAACTGTTAATACTAGAAAAACTCTCCACGAACCCATAAAGTTGGCAACCTACAAACCGCTGTAATTAGTTGTAAGTATGCCTATGTTCTCTTTACCTGTTAATCATCCTTTGGAGATCCTGCCCCGCTAGAGAAGAAGAAGGAATGAGGGGGTGGAGGAAACATAAATATTCTTGAATAGATCTGGTACTGAAGAATCAGAGTTCTGCAATAATCGGTCAAAAAAAGCATAATGAAGATGGCAGTGAGATCATATTTTTGTCACAGAGGGGCAGGTATGCAGCTGTGGTTTATTAGGTCTGGAAATAAACTTTAAGTATTTTTAGCCACAGTCAACTTTTCTTATTTTAAATCTCTAATGCTCAGCCAGTTAGCTTTGGTAATGATTGGAGTTGTTTGGTTTTTTCCAGATAGACCTCATCTGAAATGGTTTCAGTTGTTTTTCATTCTAGTGTTATTTGTGAGGCTGGTGAGTTTTATAAAGCTATTACAGCTGTTTGGAAATTCTGTGGGTTCCAGGATGTCAACTTTTTTCAGGCAGGACGTGTTTTCCCTTAAGCTTCTCTGCAGAGGTGCTGGTGCTACTTGGGTAATGTGAAAAGAGAGACTGGAACATTAAGCACAGAGGACCCCTCTTCTTCTGACATAGATGCTGTTTTTTCCTCCTTTTTTATTTTTATAAAATAATAAAGTGTGCATCTGTGTTTGTGTACACACACACACACACACACACACACACACACACACACACACAAAGCCGTTTGTTATATAAAATTGAGGCTGGCTAAGTATCCTTCTGAGCCCACTATCATTTATAGGACAACCAAAGATGTCTTTCTAGAGCAATGGAGATAATTGTATTGCCTACTCCCAATTTCTTTTGGGATCAGACTGAGGTGTCATGTTATGGGACAGAGCATATCTCTTGGCAATCTCTTGAAATAATATTTAACTCTTAGAGTATATGTCTCCTTAATGGCTTATTACTAGAAACATAGGGCATGTGGGAACACCACTCCAATCACTTAGAACCTGATAACTATTATCATATAAAACTTGTGTGCAAACTAGTTAACTTTTTTTTTCAATTACTGTCACAACTGTTCTTAAGGTATCAGAGGGAAACTGTATCATACTAGACCAGTTTCAGAGTAGTAAGATTGGTGATTGGAAGGCTTTTCAATAGACATTGAATCTGCCGTAAACAAAAGTATTCTTGACAAAGTTTTGTCACACATCACCTGGTTACAAGTATATTTGCAGCAAAGCCAGTGACACTGATGCTCACATTGATACTGTAGCATTTAGAAATGTTAGGCCCATCAGCATTCTTCCTTGACAGAATTCCATTCAGTTGATAATTAGCTATGTGTTTTTATCTGCTACAGTTACTGGGCTTCCTGCCTATTAGGTTACTGGGGGTTCTGAATTTAATTATTTACCTATTAGGACCCATTGCTGCTGGTAGTGTGCTGTGCCAACATGTCATGATTGTAGACAATGTATATTAGCATGCGATTTGCAATCCCAGTCCATTTGTAGATCGAGGTGGGGCAATCTCTTGAGTTGGAACAGAGGACTGATTTCTGAAATAGAGGACATGCATCAAAGGAATTCTACTTATCATTGCAATATATTTATTTTTAAGAGGTCATGCTCCTTCATGCAAACTATTTAGGGCAAGGCAATATTTTCCCCATGTGTACTTGCAGCACTTAGAACTTTGAGCTCACTATTAGAATATAAATAAAATAATATTAACCACCCTATTTTTAGTAACCATTTTTATGTAACGTATATTCTGGTCTGTATTAATGCTCAGTCTGGAAGTCCGTTATGTACACATTGCTCCTGCTGATGTTAAAAAATAGTTTTAAAATCTCATTTGAGCCAGTTCTTGTTTTCCTTGTCCCATTTTGGGACAAGGCACCAAATTAACCCCTCCCCACAACTCCCTAATATTTCTGTAAGAATCTTAGTGAATGTTTTGAAAGAGTGAGAATTTTGTATTGACGGTTACTTGCAACTTCAAGTAGCTTTAGTAGAGTATCACACTTTTCATTTCTCCCAGTGTGCATGTAGGCCTAGTTCCAAATAAATAACTTGACACATTAAATCTGTGCTGTTTGTGTGAGCCGGCACCTGCTGTAAGAATTCCGAACAGAGGCACTACTCTGATCTCTCAGCGAACTTGTCAATGGAGTTCACTAATCCTACAAGACTAGCACCAGCAAACTAGATTCTAGGGACTGTCTTCTATGATTTGTTACAGCTCAGTGGATCTCTGTATAAGAAAATAAAATCTATACAGTAAATCCATGTCTATAATCAGCTAAATCTCTTGGTTAAAACAATATAAAGAGGCTGAGCTATATTTCCATATGCATGTTTTTTGGATTTCTCAATGCATAATTTACTCCACTTGTGAGATGTTGTTTTTTTACATCACTCCAAAGTATTTTTCTTTCATACTATGCTAAGGCAATAACACCTCTGATTAGAGTTCTGAACTACCATCTCTTGGCACTGTCTCTGTTGGGTGCATGGAAGGACTACTATGCGGGCTCTACATTATAAAATATCCTCTGTGCTGAGCTAGAATTTGTTCTATAAAGTATCTGAGTCTAATACAGATGCCACAGTGTGCTTTTTATTTAAAAAGAAAAGGAAAAATTTGAGCCGAAATGGATATACAGAAACAACATATATACGCCTAGGTGAATTAAAAATAAACATTTCTTATGTCACTATATTACAGATTACTGAGGCTATCACAGTTGTAGAGTATGTGATTGAAAGGATTGGTTTAATTAGAATCTGATGGATTTTATAAAAATGAAAAAACTGTAAAATAAGACATTGTTTAATCCCAGTTTTGTGTATTAAGAATGCATCTATACTTTCCTTATAGAGGCATTGCTTTTGGTGATAGGGGCATATAAGGTTTTTTTAGACATATATTTTAAAATCAGCAAACTGAATTATCATCTTGAATAAACATTGTTCAGATCACAGTGTTTGAATATCCTGCAGTAGACAATAAATATGTCTGAAGGTAATCTAGAAATATAAGGAAAAGTGTGCCAGATCTTCAGATGCAGCAAAACCCTACAGTTACAATACCCGATGAAGTGTCATCTACCTCCTATTAAGATTTCACTGTCTCTTTACTTGAAACACTTTTTTCTCTGGAGGGAATGTGGTAGGCATACGGCTTCCATGCTGCTAAAGGATAGTTTTTCCAAACATAACTTTCTATTTTAAATGCATGCTGTTAGTTTTAGACTCCTAATTTTGGCTCCCCTGTCAGAAGGATTTTTAAATAAACTCTCTTAAAAATATCAGTGAAAACCTATTCTTGGATTTAAGTAAACTCCTACCATTATTCCTTTTGTGCTATTGCATTAGAGCCACAAGTGAAACAGACTAGTCAGTTTACAGTCGGATTGCGTTCACCATTTGTTTGTTTTACTATTGCATTTCAAAGTCATATTTTAGTTTTCCCTACATAAGACGACTATCACAAGGAAGACAAGGAACTTAAAAAAACAGACTCTGTTTCCAATAATAATAAAAAAGCAATTTGAAACCAGAGGCCTTTTTGGAGTACAGTTTTCTTGACATTACTAGCTTGGGGAGAAGAGAGGCTCTTTGACCCTTAGGTGCACACAATTATTATTAATGTCATTTTCTCCAAATAGAGACATGTTGACTAGATAACATAATTTAGAAAAGAATCAGGCATGCTGTTGATATAATTCACTGGAATTTCACCAGTTTAATTTCATGGAGAGTTGGGCCCTAAAATGCTGAAGTGCAATAATCTCTGGTAAATATTTATACATAATGTCATGTGGAGGGTCTGATGCAAAGTCCACTGAAGTCAGTGGGAAGACTGATTTAATGATCTTTGGCTCAAGGCCCAAGTGAATTGCATATTTCAGGGAAGGCTATTTCCCTTAAACTCTTGAGATAGGTCTCTGTAAAACAATACTATCCATTTTATTAATGTTTGTCTTATCTATATTTAGATGATAGCTGCAATACAAACAGAATATGGGTTGTACTGTTAAAACAAATGTGAGTGTGACTGGCTGTCATTTGTAGTCATAATTATCTAAGGACATACACACCTTCAACTCTGTCTTTTTCAAATCTAGATAAATGTCTAAATTCTGCTGTTTGGGAAAAATACATTAAAATTAACTTTCGCTCTGGAGTGACATCTTTGGAGTGTTCACATAATTAAAAAAATAATGAAATGATTGCATTACAACATATCCATTTTTTTATGCAGATGTTAGAATGTTTTCAGTCATCTACCACCTTATTCTGTTAGCATTTAAAATCCAAGCTCTCTGCAGATGCTTTTAAAAAAAAAGTTTTTGTGTCCAGTGGGTCAGTCCAGTGATATGCGTAGTTAGTGGCTGACTGCACAAAAAGACGTTCAATTAGGTGACTTTGGATCTACATTTGCTGCATAATTGCTAAAAATCTCACTGTCTTGGCCAAAATTTCTCCTCCTTTCATTATTTACTATTCTTAGCATAACTCCTCCCCCTTCCTAGCTACCGCAAAACTGGCTGCATTTTAGTGACAAAGTGATGCCTGTCAGTATATGAGTGGGAAGGTAGTAATGCCCTTCAGATGCATGGGAAATAAATGGTGTTGAGGACAGAATAAGGCCGGTAGGTTCTGATCCCAAGCTCTCTGGTGTTGTTAAAAAGATTCTCATTTACGTCAATGTGCTCTGGATCAGGCCCCTAGTTTGTAAGTGTTCGTGCCAAAGGATCCAAGGCCACTATGTACATGTTGGATATCATTAAGTGGATGATTCTAGGTGTACCTAGCTAAAATACATCCCTGATGAGAATGGGCTGCAGAAGAAAAGTGGCTTGTTGTCTAAAACTATTTTGCTCTGAGAATGGAGAAAGAAGGTGCCTCTCTCACAGGGCCGGCTACAGCTTTTTTGCCACCTTAAGCGGTGAAGCCAAAAAAACAAAAAGCCGCGATCAGCGGCACTTCAGTGGCAGCTCTACCGTGCCGCTTCATTCTTCAGCGGCAATGCGGCAGTGGGTTCTTCCCTCCAAGAGGAACTGAGGGAGCCGCCACCGAATTGCTGCCGAAGACCACTCGCACGTGTCGCTCCTTTCCCTTGGCCGCTCCAGGCACCTGCTTCCTTTGCTAGTGCCTGGAGCCAGCCCTGCTCTCTCATCCTTTTATTTTCACACTTGTAAAGAAACCATTTGCTTAAAGAAAACACCTTGATTCTTGTCAGTGAGTGAGCCAGTATCTATGCCATAAATAGCTGCTGCCAGAAATAACTGGTATTTTGTCATATTACTAAGATGAATTCTTCTTTACCTGAGATTCTTAATGTCAAAGTATACATCACTATCAGGGTGTAAAGCCAACTTCTTAAAGACCTAGGTAATGGCAGTGGAAAAGTAAATTGCTAAGCAATGTCACTTGAGTTTATTTCATCATCTCAAGTATATTTTAACCTCTAACTGAACACTTCCCACTGCCCGAATGATATTTTCTAATCAAGATTTGAATAGATGAAGGATGATGAGTAGGCTGGGGAGCCATAATTTTAAATGACCATTCTACCTCTCTGTCATTTGCATCCCACAAATTGTGATCAAAAGCATTCTAGCTTATCCAGAAGGTCTAAATCTATCTGTGTTTGTGAGAATCTAACTCATTGAAATCATAGGAATTTTACATACTAAAGACTGAGATTTACTAAAACTTCTTTCAGAGTAGCAGCTGTGTTAGTCTGTATCCGCTAAAAGAACAGGAGTACTTGTGCCACCTTAGAGACTAAATTTGTTAATTTCTAAGGTGCCACAAGTACTCCTGTTCTTTTTACTGAAACTTCTGTGAGTGGGAGGGGAGGAGGGAAAAGATCTGCCTCTTTAAACTTGTAATATAGAATTGAATTTGGAAGAAATGTTTTTGTATTTTCAATATACAAAGGTAGAGACAGCATTTAGGATTAATCTAAGGTTTATAAGATAGCCAATAAAAATAGCTCACTAGAAACCACCACTCTCTGCATATAATGAATGTATGCAGCATTTAATACAAAATCTGAATTTTCATGTTACTAGATTTATTTTCTATTTAAGAACCTTGGGAAAGGGTTGTGATGTGTCAATAATCCCCCCTGCATAACTCATATATCATTGTGTAATCAGTTATGCGTGGGGGGGGGGGTTATTCATTTAATGATCCAGCTGCTAATAGCTCTAGAATTGTTACTGTCTTAACTAATAGATGTATCAGTAATCTTCTGTAACTGGATTGACTCAGCTATTCACAGAACGTCACGGTGCTTTAGAAACGTTTTTCATAAAATAGCATTAATTGAGTCAAAGGCAGTGCACAAAAGCTGCTTTCTTGAAGGCTGGTTTTTTTAATATATTGAAGTTGTTATAGTGCCCTCTAGAGTACAACACGCATAATACGCAGGAGCTTTTTGTTTCAGTGGAGCCATTCTCCAAAAGGACTTTAACTAGTTAGTAATTTTGCCTGAGCAGCAGGGTTTGGTTGCACGGCAGTAAAGATGGAGCTGAGTTTAGTACACCTTTTTCAGGTTTATGGTACCTCACAGGTTTTACTTTCAATCTGTCTAATCACCTTGACACAGAACTGCTTTGAACAGACGGAATAATTTTATTTTTGATTAAAGAGACTGGTACTTAAAAGCATGGAAGAGCTTTTAAAATATCCTTTTTACTTATAGTTTGTGAGTACACTAAAAATAGAACTTATAAACATCATCATGTTTTATTCCAGTGTTTGGTTAATTAATTTGCTAGATTAATACTGATTATTACTGCCCCTCTTCAATGTACTTTCCCTTAAAAAAAGATGCTGTACCTAAGTACACCAAGTAGTAAAGCTGTCATGGCTCAGGACCAGCAGTGAGGTGCTCAAAATGGAGGTTTGAGACTGGCATCCCTCCCCACTCTGTGGATCCTGGGGCTAATAAGAAGCCCCTGTGCTTGAGGGAGACAATGGGACTCTTTTTCCCCCTGCACTTTGAGGTGCTATTTTCTCCAAAGGGGGAAAAGAAAAGGCTTGTCATGTTCTTGTCCTCCTCAGAAGAGCTGAGTGCTCATGCTAGGGTGAAGGAAAAGCAGGCTGCACTACAAGTAGGCAACTTGCATGCTTCACTTGAGGCACAAACCTCACAAAGGTGCCCTGGGGAAGTATAGTTCTGCACCGTTCCCTACTGAAGACTGCGGATAAATGTCACCACCTACTCAGTAGTTACAGCATTCAGAAAAGTGGACTATAAAGGAGTGACGAGGTGGAGGAACAGATTGATGCAGCATGAAACAAAGCTAGTGTGCTATGGCAATCTATAATTGGAACAGTTCTGAGCAGGTATTTTGTAGCTATATATATATATATATTTAAAGCATGCACATATTGTCACAAAACACGATCAGTTACAAAGATTTCCTTTTTGCTTTCAAAGGCTTCATTTTCAAAGCTGTGTTTGTGATCTTTGACAAAGGTTTGGAACAGCCAATGTGCAGATTCACCTACCTGATGATTTTCTGGGCTTCTGCCTTCTTGCCACAAGGTCTCCTTAAAATTCATTTTTAAACAAAATTAATGTGCTATTTAAGATGTAGTATTCTGATACCATATCCCATACTAATATAGTTTCACAGGACCTGTATATGTGCTGAGTTCCGTACTTTGAAATAATGTAGGCATGCAGTTGGGCACTCTGGCCAGGAGGGATTTTATAGACTTGTATACAGGAGGGTTGTTACCCTTCCCTTTATAGTTATGACAAGGGCATGTGTGACTTTCTGGTTTGAACTAGTGTAAAAGGTGGATTCTTTGTAACCTGAAATCTTTTAAATCAATATTTGAAGACTTCAGTAATTCAGCCAGAGTTACAGGTCTATAATGGGAGTGGGTGGCTGAGGTTCTGTAGACTGCAATGTGTGGAATATCAGACTAGATAATCGTGATGGTACCTTCTGGCCTTAAAATCTGAGTTTATCCTATGAACAGAATGTGAGGATCAAGGTTTCCTGAACAGTCTTGTGATTTGTCATCTCTTGAAAAGTGTTCTTGGAATAAAGGAAAAACCTGGCCTTAATATTTCACTTTCTGTAATGAGGGCTTGTCTAGTGAGGGCTTGTCATGTTGTGAAAGAAAATCATAAATGGAGAAAACAATCTTAAACTACAGGGCATAATCGGTCTGTGAATATTTTAAATATTTCATCATGGGGAAGCAGGAATATGAGGCAAATAGAGAGATTTGGGTCTACTGGCACCAAAAGCACTGAACAATAAACCTACCCTGGATGAACTGGGGTCAGATTTTTACTAAAGCTCTGTTTCTTGACCTCTGTTGCTTCAGTAATTTTACCTAAGCAGCTGAACTACATAAATAGCAACTCGTTCTGGATGAAGTCTCATTTCATGCGTAGTGCCTTTTCTTAACAGTTTAATCAGACTAATTGTGACAAGCAGTGTATTTGTATAAATATTTAAATATAAAGCATGACGATTGAATTATTTATTCTGCAAAAGTAAGCTTAATGTAGCTTTCTTTGGAAATCATCTCATTCTCGGATAGCTGTGCTATTCAGTAGTGTGTGCTGCCTGATGAAATCCATGTTTAATGTTGCAAACATCTCAAATAAATTATAGTTTTGCTCTCCCCTGCTTACAAACAGCTAGCAGAGAGAAAAGAAGAAAAAAAATCCTATTGGCTTTTGCTTTTAACTCACTGGCTTTTGGATTCTGATCCCAAAGCTGCACACCATGTCATGGTATCACCCCCACTCTGAACCTTAGAGTCCAAAAGATGGGGTACCAACATGAATTCCTCTAAGCGTAGTTACCAGCTTAGATCTTGTAGTGCTGCCACCAACCAGGACTTGGAGTGCCTGGTACGCTCTGGTCTCCCCAAAAACTTCCCAGGGGACCCTAAGACCCAGACCCCCTGAATCTTAACACAAGGAAAGTAAACCCTTTCCCCCACCGTTGCTTCTTCCAGGCTTTCCCTCCCTGGGTTCCCCTGGAAGATCACTGTGATTCAAACTCCTTGAATCTTAAAACAGAGAAGAATGCACCTTCTCCCTTCCTCTTTTCCCTCCCCTCTCTCTCTCCCTTTCTCCCACTAATTCCCTGGTGAGTACAGACTCAATTCCCTTGAGCCTTAACAAGGAAAGAAATCAATCAGGTCTTAAAAAAGAAAAAGCTTTTAATAAAAGAAATAAAAAGTAAAAATTATCTCTGTAAATCAAGATGGAATATTACAGTGTCTTTCAGCTTATAGACAGAGAGAATCCTCCCCCAGTATACATACAAATTAAAAATCTTTCCAGAAAAATACACATTAAAAACCTTCCAGCCAAATACACATTTGCAAATAAAGAAAACAATCAAAAAGACTAAACCGCCCTTCTACTTTTGTACTTACTAAATTTGAACAGAAGATTAGAGAGCCTGTAGGTGCGTGTGGTCACTCTCAGAACCCAGAGAGGACAAAGCAAAACCCAGAAACCACAAACAAAGGCTTTCCTCCACCGAGATTTTAAAGTATCTTGTCTCCTGATTGGTCCTCTGGTCAGGTGTTCCAGGTTCACTGTTTGTTAACCCCTTACAGGTAAAAGAGACATTAACCCTTAACTATCTGTTTATGACAATGCCTCATATAAGGTGCTAGTGGAAACAAAGTACAGGAGACAGTCTTGGTTTAGCACATGTAGAAACTAGTTATTGCCCTGAATTGAAATGTCAAGGGACCCTGATTTCCTTAAAATGGGTATAAAATGCAAATGATATGAATCATCGTCCACTCCTGTTTTATGCATGAAGGCACATTTGCTTGGAGGTGAAAAGGAAATTATCCTATTGATGACAGCATGCCAATCTGCACAGTACGACTCCAAGCTTGCAACTTGAAAAACATAGTTTTCTCTTCTGTATGATGATGTCAATTGCAACAGCCACGTACTGTACCTCTTAAGGAAGAAAGAAGAATTGTACGTAATAATGCATTCTGCTACAGATGGGACTCATTGCTCTCTGGGGGAAAAATACTTCTAAACATGAAACAGATGCTGTTCCAAACACTGTACCGCATCCCAGTAAATGGATAATTAACCAGCTTTGGGCTGATGCCTCCCAGTAGAATCTTTTGCTTGACTGCATATGTTGAAGGCTAGGTTAGCATTATGCAGAGGTTTCTTTCTCATGCTTTCCACACAACATTTTGGATCAGATGGCATGCACTGCAACAGGTCCTGACAGCAGAGCTTACACCTGTGTCATCTGTTACTCTGATCATTCCTGTTCCAGTCATACTTAGTGGATTTCTGCCACTCAATAGAAATTTTTTTTGACAGCTGCATTTTAGAAGGGAGGGAAAAAATCCACAAAGTGAACAGAACTGGTTTAGTTAGGAATTGGTAAGGTACTAGCCCCTGGACTGTCACAAAGTGAATTTAGGGTGCACAGGTAAAGTGTCATTTTAACTATGCCAGGGGTTGGCAACCTCTGGCATGCAGGTTGCCAGAGTAAGCACCCTGGTGGGCTGGGCCAGTTTGTTTACCTGCCGCATCAGCAGATTCGGCCAATTGCGGCTTCCACTGGTCGTGGTTCGCTGTCCCAGGCCAATGGGGGTGGCGGGAAGCCGTGGCCAGCACATCCCTCATCCGTGCCGCTTCCTGCCGCCCCCATTGGCCTGGGATGGCAAACCGCAGCCAGTGGGAGCCAGGGGCGGCTCTAGACATTTAGCCGCCCCAAGCAGGGCGGCATGCCACGGGGGGCACTCTGCCGGTCGCCAGTAGGGCGGCAGGCGCCTCCGGTGGACCTCCCACAGGCGTGCCTGTGGAGGGTCCGTTACGCCTGCAGGAGGTCCACCAGAGCTGCCTGCCACCCTACCGGTGACCCGCAGAGCGCCCCCCCGTGGCATGCCGCCCCAAGCATGCGCTTGGCATGCTGGGGCCTGGAGTCACCCCTGGTGGGAGCTATGATCGGCCAAACTGGCCGGCCCGCCAGGGTACTTACCCTGGCGAGCTGCATGTCAGAGTCTGCTGACCCCTGAACTATGTCTTGGCATTTGTCTGGTTTGCAGATCAAAACTTCTTCTTATGCTGCACCTTAATTATCTCCCTTAAATTATGGGCTGACACATCTAATTTGGTGTTTTCTGTAGAAAACTTAGAGGAAGTTAGTTGATGACCTTCAGCTGGTGTGTGATTTATATCTACAAATTCCAAATTTAACAAAGAGGAGAAATGAAATATTTTGTATAGATTTATTCTGATATTTCATGTAATTCTTCCTTTTGTATGTTGGCAGAATGGCAGCAGGATTATTAATTCAGATATTAAATACCCTGTTTCTAAAGAGATAATTTATTTGTCTGAAAGCTTGTTTATTAAAATGTGTATACTTTTGTCCAAAGGTCTACCTAGCCCAGCGTCCTGTCTTCTGACAGTGGCCAATACCAGGAGCCCCAGAAGGAATGAACAGAACAAGTACTCATCAAGAGGGAAGGGGTAGCTCATTGGTTTGCGTATTGGCCTGCTAAACCGAGGGTTGTGAATTCAGTCCTTGAGGGGACCACTTAGGGATCTGGGGCAAAATCAGTACTTGGTCCTGCTAGTGAAGGCAGGGAGCTGGACTCAATGACCTTTCAGGGTCCCTTCCAGTTCTATGAGATATGTATATCTCCATATATTATTAAGTGATCCATACTCTGTCACCCATTCTCAGCTTCTGGCAAACAGAGACTACAGACACCATCTCTGCCCATCTTGGCTAATAGCCATTGAGGGACCTATCCTCCATGAACATATCTAGGTTTTTTTTTAACCCTGTTATAGTCTTGGCCTTCACAACATCCTCTGGCAAAGAGTTCAACAGGTTGACTGTGCGTTGTGTGAAGAAATACTTCCTTTTGTTTGTTTTAAACCTGCTGCCTATTAATTTCATTTGGTGACCTCTGGTTCTTGTGTTATGAGAAGTATTAAATAACACTTCCTCATTTACTTTCTCACACCAGTCATGACTTTCTAGACCTCTATCATATCCCCCATTAGTCATCTCTTTTCCAAGCTGAAAAGTCCAAGTCTTGTTGGGAGATGTTCCATACTCCTAGTAATTTTTGTTGCCCTTTTCTGAACCTCTTCCAATTCCAGTATATCTTTTTTTGGGACGGGGCAACCACATCTGCACTCAGTATTCAAGATGTAGGCATACCATGGATTTATATAGAGGCGATATGATACTTGTTGTCTTATTAGCAATCCGTTTCTTAACAATTCCCAACATTCTGTTCACTTTTTTAACTGCCACTGCACATTGAGTTGATGTTTTCAGAGAACTATGCAAAATGATGCCAAGATCTTTCTTGAGTGGTAACAGCTAATTTAGACCCCATCATTTTATGTGCATCGTTGGGATTATGTTTTCAAATGTGCATTACTTTGTTGTGTATGTGTAACTCTACCTTCAACTTAGTGTTTGTGTCAGACCGGTTCTACTGATTAAACTCAAGGAGACTGTTATTTCAAAAGATACAGGCTGAAGTTGCAGGTGGCTTTTGCCTTTTGGAGACAAAATCCTACTCCTCATCTGGCATTTATTTCGCTAGCGAGGACTCTGGAGAACATTAAACATACTAATGTGTATCTATGGGTGGTCTAGATATATTAGTCTGGCCATGCTTATTTAGACTGGTGCAACACTTCCCGAGGATACCCAGGGTTGTGAGACACCTCACTACCACCTATAGTGGGTCAGCTCTCCAATTCCACTGACTATGGGCAATACAACCATTCCTCTCTACACCTCACAGGCCCCACTCTGTCTTTCTGCAAGTTAGTATTAGGCATACTCCAGCCCTTGAGCCCTCTGAGCATCTCTCTGGAGTGTCTAGTCCCTAGTCCACTGGACACTCGCAGTTTTGACAGATTCACTATTTCCAAAGAAACCATTTCCTAGCTGCCAGTTTCACTTAGATCACTACTCCACTTAGCTCACAGAACTTGGGTATGTTTATCGTGAAATCAAGTATAAGCTTAGTTAACTAGGTATAGAGACTCAAGTAATAGTAAGTAGAAGAGTTGGAAACTTGTGGCTATATACAAAATAAAGTTGTAACACATTCTAGAGCCTAGATTTAATTACAGTAACTCCTCATTTAACGTCATCCTGCTTAACGTTGTTTCAATGTTACATCCCTGCTCAATTAGGAAACATGCTCATTTAAAGTTTTGCAATGCTCCCTTATAACGTCGTTTGGCTGCCTGCTTGTAAGATTCTGTGGAAGAGCAACGACTTTACAAGGGAGCATTTGCACAAGTTCTGCTTCTCCACCTCCTCCACCTCCCTCCCAGAAAATCCTAAGTTCTGCTAAACAGCTGTTTGGCGGTGCTTAGGACTTTCTGGGAGGACGGGGCAGGAGCAGGGAAGTGCTGTGTCTCTGCTCCTCTCCCTCCCTCCCAGAAAGTCCTACATGCCGCCAAACAACTGTTTAGCAGTGCTTAGGATTTTCTGGGAGGGAGGGGGAGGAGTGGAGATGTGGAGCTTCTCCACTCCTCTCCCTCCCTCCCAGAAAGTCCTACATGCCGCCAAACAACTGTTTAGCAGTGCTTAGGATTTTCTGGGAGGGAGGGGGAGGAGTGGAGATGTGGAGCTTCTCCACTCCTCTCCCTCCCTCCCAGCACTTCATGCTTAGGACTTTCTGGAAGGGAGAGGCAGAAGCGGGGAAGCGCTGCGTCTCCACTCCTCCCCCTGCCTCCCAGAAAGTCCGAAGCACTGCCAAACAGCAACTTTGGGGGGCGGGAGGGATGTGGTGTGCTCTGGAGAGGAGGTGGAGTGAGGGTGGGAAGAGATGGGCCTGGAGTGGAGCAGGGACATGAAGAGGTGGGCCTGGAGAATTCCTGGCAAAGTCCGAGCCTGTTCTTCTCCAGGGAAGCTGCCTCTGCTGCTGCAAAGGTGCTTCCTAGCATCCTTGCCTGCAGTGGGCTGTGCCTGTGTGGGGTAAGCCAGGGGTGTTCCCCAACCACAGTACAGTACAGTACTGTACAGTATAAAATGCCTTTTGTCTGCCCCCAAAAAATTTCCTTGGAACCTAACCCCCCGCATTTATATTAAATATTATGGGGAAATTGGATTCGTTTAACATTGTTTCACTTAAAGTTGCATTTTTCAGGAACATAACTACAGCGTTAAGTGAGGAGTTACTGTAACTAGATACTCTCATGTATTGTAAAGTAATGCTCACCCCAAATCCTTGCAGTGCCTTAAGTCAGGTTGGCTTTGACCCTCCTTTCAGGAGACAGACAAACTGTCAGTTTCTGCTCTTGGCGAAGAATTCCATGTGTTTCATTGCCCCTTTAAGATATCTCAGCCCCACTCTTTACTTATAAACAGGACACTTCCAGCTGTTTGTTTCATCTTGTAGATTTCAGGATCTCTAATTTCACAGCTGCCTTATTTTGCATATAGGCATGCAGGGTGAGACATACAATATACAAATTGCCAGACAGAGAGCTAGTTGTCCATTGCCTCCTTCTTCAAAAGAATGTTTGAGTTATGTCACCTATGGGTGACTTCAAGGCCTTAAGAGCATACTTTTCAGTATAGATACATAAGTCCTTAAATATTTTCAGTATATACATTTCCCAATGATAATGATGATCACTGGACTACTGGCTATCAGTAGAGATCTCACATGCCACACTCTGTTGAGCTATTATGCAGATATCTGACCCAGGAGATCTCTGTAAAACCCTGTGCACTCTCCTGTGCCCTCTGCCCATTGGCAACAAAGAGCCGTGGGTCACAACCTGCATACACATAGTAGACTACCATTATAAGCTTGATTTTTTTTATTTTTATTTTTACTACGCCATACTTTTTGCCTTTACTATGGTACATGAAGTGTTTCCTACACTTAGCATAGGGAATTCAGCAAATATTACATTCACTTTAATTATTGAAAATGTTAAGGTTTTAGTTGTATCCTGAGTGCATGTGAGAGAGAGCGTGCCTAATTTCCCTCCAGTGCATGACAGCAACTCCCATCAACATTATAAAGTTACAATACTATTGTGTATGTTATTGGGAAATACTTCAAAACATTAGGAAGTCAATTTTGGAAAAGCTAACAGTACACTAAGTCAGAGGGCTTAGGATGTGCAAGCTCTGGTTTCAGACCTGTAAGTAGTCTGGGGACCTGATCAAAGCCCATTGTGGTTGAATGAGTTTCTCCATCATCTCCTGTTGGCTTTGTCTCTGGGTAAAGGAACTCCCACTTTGTCTGAAGAACTCCTTGAACTAGAGAAATTACAGGTTCAGGGCTCTTATATTAGAAGTTTGTTCATCCTGGTTTACAAACCATTGCATTTTCTAATTCAACAGGAAAAAATTCTCCCTTGTGAATTATTCTCCAGGAAAATACTTCAACCGCTCCTCTTCAAATATGTGATAGTGTGAGATTAATATGAGACTAATATGTAAAAGCGAAACCATTTGTAACTGTATTCTATAACTGTGCGTATGTGTGTTAAATACAGCACCGTTCAGTGTTAGCCATCATTCTGGAATTAAGGATTTTAAAAGTGTATTACATCAGTTGTGGAAAACAAAATTAACTTGTTAAAAATTTTACCACTGTGCAGGACACTGAAAAATATCCATCATACACACTTGGAATTTATATCTTTAATTTAAATTGTCAAGTATTGTTTAGGAATTTGGGCTCTGGATTGGCTCTAGATTGGTCTAGCTCTTTTTGCCAGTGGTAGCACTTAATGTACATTTTTGGTAAAGATCAGAGATCCTTGGCTGGAAGGCACCAAACAAGTGCAAAGTATGGCCCTGATTCTGCAATAATACCTATGTGGGTATACCCCATCTGCAGGCACCACCCCTGCAGCTCCCATTGGAGTGCTTAAGAGCCAGAGCAGAGCCATGCCATGGCTTCCAGGAGCTGTGTGGTGTGGCCCGTGACCCGGCACCCTGGCTGGAGTGCCAGAGTGGGGCTGAGCTGCGTGGTGCAGCCCCCAACCCAACACCCAGGCTGAAGCTCTGGAGTGGGGCAAGCCCCAGACTTCACTCCCCAGCAGGAGCTTGCACTTAACATGGCTTGCAGGCCGGATCTGGCCCACGGGCCATAGTTTGCCCACTCCTGTGCTAAAATCTACTATGTATCTAGTGTCCTCTAGACTAGTAGTCATTTGCAGATCATGGCAGTGTAGCTGAATTGTCTTTGTTTCACCTCTTACAGCACTGCTTAGAATCTGGAAATCATTAACTCCAGTTGGGCCAAACTACACAGAAGTGATAACAGATTCAAATTCTCAGGCAGAAAGGAGGGAAGCTAGGTGACGTGTGACAGGCCTTATAGGGTGTGGTCCTGGAGATGCAAATGCATCGTGCCAGCCTGATATCAATTTCCTCAGTTCAGCTGTCTGATGACTGCCTTATGGTGGCCATCATTAGCATAATTTTATAAAAACAGACACAGTCCTGATTATCATGGACACACAGGCAATCTAGTTTGTATGGAAATAATCAGAAACAAATTTAAACACAGGAAAAAAGTAACAGAACTTTAAATCCAATATGGTTTCCATTTTCTCTGATATACACTATGGTAGAGAAGGGGGATTCTGTAACAGGGAGCAGAACATCAGTATCACCAACTTCTAGCAATCGCAAATTATGAATGAGAACCTAAAATATGAGATTTTAAAAACATCATCAGGCCATATTTCTTTAGTCTTTTTACTTTTAATTCCCCTCTACTCTTTCAGCAAAGTGTGTGTGATAATTTTAGGATGGATGTCCCCTCAAACTTCTCCCTTCAGAAATGGAGAGATGGGTGGAAGGAAAGCATCCATGCTGGTAGGAGTACTTAAGTTCCTATACACAGTGTGACAAAGTTCCTCCTCTACGTTGGTGGGTCCTGCGCTTATTGGCAGATTTGCTCGCCTCACAGATTCACCATGTGGGTCGGGAAACAGCTGAGAGACCTTCCCCTCTGGTGGAAGCCACAGTCCAGGTTAATTCCTCCTGTGTCGGATCAGGAGTTGGGAGGTTTGAGGGGAACCCAGGCCTGCCTTCTACTCCGGGTTCCAGCCCAGGGCTGGACTACAGCTGTCTATTGTGCCTCCTGATACAGCTTCACAACAGCTACAACTCCCTGGGCTACTTCCCCAAGGCCTCCTCCCAACACCTTTTTTATCCTCCCCACAGGACCTTTCTCCTGGTGCCTCATAACGCTTGTACTCCTCAATCTTCCAGCAATATGTCTTCTCACTCTCAGCTCCTCATGCTCCCAGCTCCTCGCATGCATGCCACAAACTGAAGTGAAGTCCTTTTTAAACTCAGATGCCCTGATTAGCTAGCCTGTCTTAATTGATTCTAGCAGTTTCTTAATTGACTCCAGGTGTCTTAATTATCCTGCCTGTCTTAATTGGTTCTAGCAAGTTCCTGATTACTCTAGTGCAGCCCCTGCTCTGGTCACTGGGGGAACAGAAAACTACTCATCCAGTGACCAGTATATTTTCCCTTTACCAGACTCCTGTACCTCACTGGTCTGGGTCTGTCACAACAGGTATAACATAAGTACTCAGTGAAGAGCTCTATAGTGTGATTGAAATTAAAATATGATGAAAAAACCTAGTTCATACTTATTTAGAAATATATTTGTGACAAAGTAGTTTGCCTTTAAGTGTAGCAGGCCCTCATGCTCAACCCACTCCATCATGTGGCATGGTGCTCCAAGAATTTGAAAGAGCTAATTATATATATATATATATACATACACACACTCTGACCTGGGAGATACTGGGAAAGAGGGAAAAAATCCCATTGCTGTAAGGGCCTGGGACTAGAAGCTTTGCAGAGCAGGCAGGGCAAGCCTCCTCTCTTGCCCAACCAATTGACATAAGTTGGCAGAAGGGGACCAGCAGAAATGCGATGTCCTCCCTCATAGCTGGATATACATCTGGATGCATCAGCAAGGAAAGGCTGGCCTATTGAGCATTGTGAAGACTAGTTAAGGAAAAGGTCTCAGCTGAGGGAGATATTGGCTAATCCACAACTCAGCTCCATAGAGGAGAGCGGAGGGCTTCTGCTTAAGAAGGACCAGAGAATCCGATTAGCAGAATTTAGCTCCAGAGAAGAGAGCTAGAGAGGTTCCTGATTAATGAGAGCAAAGGACTAATACAGCCCTGTTCTAAAGACGCCTGCTTAAGGAAGGACCAAAAAGGAGTAACCCAAAGAAGGAACCAGGAAGCGTTCCAGAAGCAGACTATGTACAGGTGCAGGAAAGCAGAGTATCTTGAAGAAAGGAGCCAAAGCTTCCTAATTGGACTGAGCATGAGATGATGAATGTCCCCAGTTGTATCCAAGTAAGCTCCTACAAATGCTTGTGGCTGCTGATAATCAATGAGACCCATGGAAATGGGAGTGGTCTTTGATAAAAAGGTATCTCTGGACTTATTTATAACCCAGGTGAAGGAAGGTGAGGTAGGGCTCACTTGCAGTGTCATGCCTGACTGAAGGGGGTTGCACACACCCTCAAATTCTGCACAGTGCCTATAAAATGGAGTTGGAAAATGGACAACAAACATCCAAGGCAACACAAAACCCTCACTCTCTGTCAAGTGTTCAGTGAAAATGTAGGTGAGCTGCAAAAACCTTTATGTGCTAAACTATCTTTACTATATCAACCACCTTTCAGAGCGTTCTGTATTTCAGTGAAGTAATTATATTTATAATCCTAAATAGTCAATTCAGTCACATTCAAAGTATTTACAAAATAAGTTTAAATCAGTTTAATTGCATCATTTAAATCATAATTTTTGTTCTTTGTATAACCTTTATAACTATATGTATTATCAATTATACTAAATTAATTAAAAAACCCTCATAATTAATTGTCCAAATACCTAACAATAATTCATTTTATTTTAATTATTCTTCACTCTTGCAGCCCATATGGCTTCTCCCCTTTCCTGAACCTGGCAGCACACCCCAACCCACTATCAGTTCAGCCCACTCACTACTGTCAGTCCCCACCTCCCATGATATTGGAGTCTGACCTGAGGGAAAACTTCTTCCCACCCCACATCTGGTAATCATTTAGACCCTGAGCATGTGAGCAAGAACCACCCAGCTATGCACCTGAGAGAAAAAATGCTTTATGACACCTCACGGCTTTGGCCCACCCTCCCCCAATATCTTATCTCCATCTCTGGCCATCCCTGATGCTTCTAAGGAAGAAAATTTAAAAAAATCCCAGAATATATGGGGGGTAGGGGGGAAGGGAACGCCTTTCTGATGCTTGCAAGTGGCCAGCTGAAACCCAGCTGTAGGAACATACCGCAAACTAGAAGTAGCCCCAGGGCATCACAATCAACCCTGTCATACAATTGCACTCATAAATGTGTCCATCTCTTTCTTAAAACTAAATTGTTCATCCCCACAATTGCTATTCAGACTCATCCCTCACCCCATTGATGGTTAGAAACCTGCTTCTAATTTTCATCCTGAATTTGCTCATAGCCAGTCTACACTCTTCTTATGCCAACACAGCTCTTCACCCTCCTGGTATTTATCCCCCTAATGTATTTATAGCAAGCAATCATATCCTCCCCTCCCCCCATCACATTTGCCTTTTTCACAGCCATGTCAGATTGCTGTCAGATTAGCACACTCCTCCTTTTTGTGCCAGGGTCACTAATAAAAATACTGAATAAGATTGGTCCCAAAACCAATCCTTGAGGAACTCTGCTACTAACCTCCCTCCAATCCAATAATAAGCCTTTCAGCACATCCTCTTGCCTTCTTCCTTTTAGTCAATTCCTTATCCACCTTATAATGATTGTACTGATCTCCATCTTCCCTAACTTAACTAATAATTTCCTGTGTGGTACAGTGTCAAATGATTTACTGAAGTCCAAGAATATTAGATCTACTACACCTCTCTTATCTAAAAAATCACTTATTTTCTCAAAGAAGGAAATCCGGTTAGTCAGGCATTATCTCCTTTTAGTAAACCCATGTTGTATTACATCTCTTTTATCATTTACTGCTCTGAATTTAATTATTCCATCCTTCGCAATTTGTTCTAAAACCTTGCATATTACTGAGGTCAGACTAAGATGTCTATAACTGACTGGATCACTTCCCCCCCCACCCCGTTTTATTAAATATAGGTACTGCATTACCTATTCTCCTGTCATATGGTACTACCCATGAATATATAGATTTATTAAAAACACTTGCTACTGGACTAGCAATCTCATGTGCCAGTTCTTTCAATATTTTGGGATGTAAATTATCTGCTTCCTCCAGTTTGAGAGGATTACGCTCTTTGTTTTCTGTCACCTCAGATGTGGTAATTTCCATTTATAGACTCTCATTTCCATCAGCTGTATTGTCTTTGTGTACATGTTTCATATTACCACCGTTACTGAAAACCGAGGCAAAGTATTTGTTTAGTTTTGGGGCCATACCTAGATTATCTTTAGTCTCCTTCCCATCCACACTGCATAGCAGCCCAATTTTATCCTTCCTTTATTCTCTTTTTATTGATATAACTAAAACACTTTTTATCATTTATTTTAATTTCCTTGGCAGGAGCTTGACTTTAAGCTATTCTCACATTATTCCTGCATTTTCTAGATTTCCAAGATTTAGCTTTCCTTGATGATCAACTTCTTTCCATCCCTTGTAGGCTATCTGTTTACTCCTAATAGTTACTCCCAGTCACTAACTTCTTTGTCTGTTTCCTAATCTGTCAAACAGAGACAAAGTATTTACCGATCTCACAGATATCATTAATATGTGTTCAGTGCTTTGAGATCCTCAGGTAGAAGACACTGTACAATTGAAGGGTGTTTATAAATTCTAGGTACTGCTTTCTTGGTCACAAGCTATGGAAAAACTATGCTATGGCTTTTTTATTAAGCTTTCATTATTGTATTTGGTATTAATTCTTAGACATTACTGGCATTTTTCACACTTTTACAACTAGATGAAGTTATTCAAAATCAAATAAATTGTAGTTTTCCTTAATAAAGAGCTTAAAATCTAGGGACCCTGAGGCAGTGAACAGAAGCTCCTCAAACTCTAAAACTTTCAGAGTTTAATCAACATTTGTGAAAGCCTCTACCTACTAGGTTATGGCTATTGTCAATTTATGATTAAAAACTAAAGGCAAAAATGCACACAAAGTTTTGTTTTCATCCAGAAGGCACAGAATCTTATCACTGTATGCAAGAATGCCTGATACCATCTGCTTCATTAAACTCACGGCTTAATTCAAAATCAGAAAAATTTGTTATCCAGTCAGCACTTCTAAGACTCAACTCAAACAAAACAGTTAGCCATCTTTAATACATTTTATTCAGCAGTTTCCTGTTCTATCCAAAGTATATTGCTTACGTGTGCATTTAATCTACACATCTTGCAATGAAAGGCTAGATTTGGACATATTTTGTACTTGGAATGAATATTCTACATTCTTAGCATGCTTGTTATTTACATGTGTCTGTGTCTTTCAGTTGTATTTAAAAGTAAATGTTTGTATTCAAAAGTAAACACTAAATGGATGGTGGGTGCATCTAAGCCATTCAGGTAAGATTTAGAAATTCAGTGTTCTTCCATGCACAACAGAATCTTCGTGGGACAATTAATTATTCACAGAATTCTGTACAACTCTCTTGATGGTAGGACATTGAAGATGATCTAGTAAAACTATAGCGGCAATTCATTAGCAGGCTCCGGCCTATTGAGTTTAGAATAAACTACTCAGTAAATATGCTGGAAGTCAATGACATGCAAAGTTTACTCTAGAAGTGTATCCTAAATTGTCCATTATCCAGTGAATGCTAGAAGGTTGCTTTCCACTTCCCCATGCACCCAAACATCTCTGAACATGGCTTTATATTAAAACAATTCTATACTGATTGTTTAGGTACGGAATAATGGACAACCAATAGTGCTTTGTTCTGTGTTTGTATAACACCTGGTTCCTGGCGTATGACTAGGGATTCTAGGCAGCATGGTACTACACGAATAACACAAATAACTGGTTGTAGCACAGCAACTGGCATTATTTACATGGGATATATCTGACCTGTGATAATTTGGAAGATTGGCTCTTTGAGAAGAAACTATAGAATGATAAAGAGAAATTTTAGACTCTAGAGTAGTGTCATGCACCAGTATTAATTGATCACCACCCTATGATGAAGGTAGACACAATTAATGTCTTTTGTTGTATAACATTTCTTATTGAAATCAGAGATGAGAAAAATGTATTAATCAAACAAATATATTTTTGTGTAAGAACCTGTTGCATTTTCTCTTTGCTCAGAAATTCATTGGGTGTCACAGTTCATAGATTCATAGATTCCAAGGCCAGAAGGGACCACTCTGATCATCTAGTCTGACCTTCTGTATATCATAGACCACGGACAAAATGGAACTAAGTTTCCACATTAGTGTAATGGATCTGAGATTTAGCAAACTGCAGAGAAGAAACATGACTTCAAATGTACAAATAAAACCTTAGATTACATCCTCAGACTTTGTCATCGAGGCATAACATAATTACATGTGCAACAAGATCTTACATATCTTGTTGTAGACCCGTGGAGCCAGACCCATAAATGAATTTGGGCCTCTAAACCTCAGTTTTAGGTGCTGTCAAGGTTCCCTCCCCACACTGAACTTTAGGGTACAGATGTAGGGACTTGCATGAAAGACCCCCTAAGCTTATTTACCAGCTTAGGTTAACAATTTTGCTGCCACCACCAAATAATGTAAACAAACGTGTAGGGAAAAGTCATTTGGAACTCTTCCGTTCCCCAAATCTCTCCCAAGTCTCTAACCTCCCACTTTTCCTGGGCAGATTTGAAACTAATTCCTCCTCCCCCCACACCAAGTCTTTACACTCCTTTCCTGGGTAGACTGGAGAGAATTTCCTCACCAATTCCTGGTGAACACTGATCCAAAACCCTTGGATCTTAAAACAATGAAAAATCAATCAGGTTCTTAACAAAAGAATTTTAATTAAAGAAAAAAGGTGAAAGGAATACCTCTGTGAGATTAACATGCAAGATAATCTACCAGACAACAGATTCAAAACACAGAGAATTTCCCTCTGGGCAAAACTTTAAAGTTACAAAGAAACCCAATTTGATTCTCCCTCTATTTTGCAAAAAGAAATCACAAATAGAAATAAAAGTAATTTAGTACATTCCTTCTCTAATTACTCATTACCCTGTAGGAGTGTGATGGTTCCTCTCCTTCGTCAGGCAAAAGCACACACAGAACAAAGGACTATTTTCCCCTCTCCCAACTTTGAAAGTGTCTTGTTCCCTTATTGGTCCTTCTGGTCAGGTGTCAGCTAGGTATTATGAACTTCTTAACCTTTTACAGGTAAAAGAGGAATGAACCCTTAACTGTCTGTTTATGACAGGTGCCAAGTCCCAGTTTTAGACACCTCTGCAATTCAGAGAACCCTGGCTTGGCTGCCACTTAAACCTGTCAATGCCTAAGCTCACTTGGCACCAAAATTTCCACTGTAGAGGTTTCCTAGGTATCTAAAGTTTCTGACTCTGAGCAAGTACACTGCTGCCTCAGTCTAGGTGTGCAGATGCCTAACTCTCATCTAAGCCACAGTGCAAGCAAGTTCCCCCATCTGTCTTCCTCACAGGACCCAATCCAGTATGCATACTCTGGGGGTGGGAGTGAGGAGAAGAAGGGGGCCTACCTAATAACTTATTTTTTAGCCCAGTGGTTGGATACTCATTTGGGATGTGGGAGAGGAGACCCCTAGTTCTGACCGATGAGAAGGGAGTTAAACAGTGGTTCCTCACCTCTCAGTTGAATGATGTAACCACTGAACTATGGCAAATTCTGATATGGGTCTCTCTTCTTGAAGCCATTCCACTTTAATTAAATATTAATTGGGTCAGACACAGAGTGAGAATCACGGTCTAAATCCCTTCCCTTCATCAGGCAGAGATGGGAATTGAACTGGGATCGGCCACACCCTAAACACTGGTTTAGGGGTTATATAGGAATTTCTCCTCCTCCTCCTCTCTTGGAGTTAGGCACCTGCAAGAAAGCATATGCCGCCCAACTCCGGGAGAGGAGTTCTGGCCTCGGGATCTCAAGCAGAGCTGGGCACCTCCCTGCAACCCAGACTTACACACCTAACTCTGTGAGGGGGCGGGACTTAGGACACACCCCTCTCATCAACTTCTCCCATTGAAAATATTCATTTTTGAATACAACAATTGAAGCGGCTAAAATGAAAAGTGGAAAATCATTGTAATGGAAGGAAAATCCCATATACCATTTGGAAAACAGCTAGTACTTAATAATTTAAAAAAAAATCACTCAGTACAGGCCTCAGAAATCAATACATGGAAAGTGTAAATTAATCTGTTTTTAAAAACAAGAGTGTCTCGTCTATAATTTTAAAGGATGGGAGGGCTCCAAATATCTTCCCCCTACCATTATGGTTAACAGTGAATATTCTTTGAATGTTTCATACTCATAGAACAATAAACTGCTCAGTGAGGATTCAGCACAGACCATTTACGTTGGAAAAAGTACTGTTTGTGCCCATATTTCCATCTGTGTAGGTACTTACATTTTTCTCATCTTTGTAGCTTCTGAATACCTAATAAATGCAGATGTCTACCAGTACCTCAGCCAGGGGCGGCTCCAGGCACCCGCACGCCAAGCGCATGCTTGGGGCGGCAAGCCATGGGGGCAGGGCCGGTGCAACCATTTAGGCGGACTAGGCGGTTGCCTAGGGTGCCAAGATTTGGGGGCGCTAAAAAGTGGCGCCCTCCAATTTTTCTTTAAATGGTTGAGCAGCCACTGCTGCTGGGACAGAGAGGGAGTCTGAGCTGCCAGCGGCAGCCAGCAGCCCAGGGTGTCCCCTGGGTCAGCACGCCGCTGCGGCAGCCAGTAGCCCACGGGCCCCTATGGGTCAGTGCACCGCCGCGGCAGCCGGCAGCCCAGGGCATCCCC